>NW_027555736.1:215998487-216598487 GCF_003287225.1 Phascolarctos cinereus | reverse complement strand
TATAGCAGCTCTTTTTGTGATGGCCAAAAATTAGAAATTGAGGAGATGCACATCAACTGGGGAATAGCTGAACAAGTTGTGGTTTATGAATGTAATGGAATACTATTGGTCCATAAGAAATGATGAGCAGGTGGAATTCAGAAAAACCTGGAAAGACATACATGAACTTATGCTGACTGAAGTGAGGAAAACCAGGAAAACATTGTACACAGTAAGAGAAACATTGTGTGATAACTAACAGTGACAGACATACTTCTTCTCAGCAATGCAATAATCTAAGACAATTTCAAAATACTCATGATGGAAAATGCTATGCAAATCAAAGAAAAAAACCCTGGAGTCTGAATGTCTGAATGCCAATCAAAGCATAGTATTCTCTCTCTCTCTCTCTCTCTCTCTCTCTCTCTCTCTCTCTCTCTCTCTCTCTCTCTTCTGTCTCATGTTTTCCCCTTTGTTCTGATTCTTCCTTCACAATATAACTAATGTGGAAATGTTTAAAAATAAATAAAAATACATCTACATTACTTTTTTCAGTGAAAGGTTAGTTAAGTTAAGATGAAATTATCATTTCTTTAGCTAATTAAATACTTTTGAAGATGATGGTTTCCTTGAAAATCTAAACCAATGAAATGTTGGAACTCCATTAAATAATTAAGAAAAATCTCATAAGGGATGGTAAGTAAAAATTGGAGCCTAAATATGTTAACTCATGTCATTGAGCTTTGGCCTACCTTCTTGGAACATAATCATAGTTTTATAATTGAAAAGAATAATAGAATTCATTTAGTTTTGGTTCCTCCTTCTAAAGAGCTGCATGAAATTATTAGCTTATGAAGCAGACATTTCTCATTCTAATTCCTAGAAAATTCATAAATTGTAGCTTCTTACTTCCGAGATTTCTGGTTCTTTTTGTTTCTGGATAGTCTTAGAAAAACATATAAGAATGGCATTTAACATGGGATGTTATCACTTCAATGCTTAAATCACAGGGTTTACCAAGTAAAAATGGTAAAGATAGATGCCTACTGAACTATTTTTAAAAATCCCGAAAAGAACTTAGATAACTGACTTGCACTAGAGTTATAGCATCTTTCCAAACAAATTCCCATTTATTGAATCAACCACCCTAGTATTTCTTGTATACTATTTTTCATTGAATATATTACTGTGAAATAATTTTCATTTGTTACAATATGTAAATTTAGAAACACCGAATACACATAGAACAAACTCTCTTCAAAGTGTGAATTGTTCACATGCATAAAGCTTCAGGAAAAGGGAAACATCTGAAACAGAACCCAGAATTTGCTTATGTCCAACCCTTTCTCATTGTCTTGATACTCGAGAGAATATAATATCAATGCTCTGCTGCTGATGCTATTACCTTGCAACAATTGTAATGACCCTGATGGTGATATATATCCTATTTGGGATAGCATGCATTCAGATCCACTTCTTTGCAATAATCAGTTTAAAGAAAGATTACTTCTAGCATGCTGTCCCAGGTTGGTCAATTTTAAGTATTGAGTATTTATTCTTCAGAAATTGGCCAAACACTACAAATCAGGAATTACTCTATTATTTAGCTAATTGTGTAAAAGTAAGAAGATGATGGGGAAAATAATAATAATAACAAGAATTGAACTTAGAAGTGTATACCTATTTTCATAGTCAACTTTCATTATTTTTAAAATTTTATTTTATTTTCTGCAGTTACACGTAAAAACGTTTTTAACACTAGTTTTTAAAACTTTAATTTCCAAATTTTCTCCCTTCTTCCCTCCCAATCTGACCTAATTGAAAAGGCAAGAAGTTCGATCTAGGTAACACATGTGCAGTTATGCAAAACATATCCATAATAGTCTTGTTATGAAAGAAAACATAGAAAAAAAACTCTTGAAAAAATAGAATAAAAAAATGGGTGCTTCAGTCTGTATTCATACACCATCAGTTCTTTCTCTGGGAATGGATAGCATTTTTCATCATTAGTCATTTAAAGTTGTCTTGGATAGTTGTATTGCTGAGAATAACTAAGTCATTCATAGCTGATCATCTTACCGTATTGTAGTTACTTTGTACACAGTACATTTCACTTTGTCTCAGGCCATGTAAGTCTTTCCAGGTTTTTCTGAGAAAAAGCTCATCATCATTTCTTATAGTACAATAATATTCCATCATAACTACGTATCATAACTTGTTCAGCCATTCCCGAAATGATGGGTGTCCCCTCAATTTCTGTTACTTTGCTCCCAGAAACTAGCTGCTATAAATATTTTTGTACATATAGGCCCCTTTCCTTTGTGTTTTTAATTTCCTTTTGGATACAGACTAATAGTGGTATTGCTAGGTCAAAGGATATGTATGTTTTACCAGCCTTTGGGCATATTTCTAAACTGCTCTACAGAATTGCTGAATCAGTTCACCACTTGACCAACAGTGGATTAGTGTTTTATTTTTCCCACATCCTCTCTAATATTTGTTATTTACCCTTTCTGTCCTATTAGCCAAACCTAATATGTATAAGGCAGTACCTCAGAACTGTTTTAATTTGATTTCTCGAATCAATAGTGAGTTAGAGTATTTTTTCATGTGGCTATAGATAGCATTGATTACTTAATCTAAAAACTGATCATACCTTTTGATAATTTATCAATTTGGGAATGGCTTTTATTTTTTTAAATTTGACTCTGTTCTCTATGTGTTTGAGAAATGAGGTTTTTATCAGGAAAACTTGCTTCAATTTTTTTCGCAGTTACTGTTACTAATTGTATATTCCACCATCCTATGCCTCCCCCCACATTTATTCTATTCTCTCTCTCCTTTCATTCTGTCCATCTTCAAAAATGTTTTGCTTCTGACTACCACCTCCCCCAATCTGTCATTTTTTCTACTACCCCATCTTCCCTTATCCCATTCCCCTCCTAATTTACTGTACATTAAGATCGATTTCTATACATAATTGAATACGTATGTTATTCCCTCTTTGAGCCAATTCTGATGAGAGTAAAGTTCACTCACTCACTCGCTCTCCCCTCCCCTCCCCTCTTCCTGTCTACTATAAAAGCTTTTTCTTGCATTTTTTATGTGACATAATTTACCCATTTCTATCTCTCCCTTACTCTTTCTTCCAGTACATTCTCTCTTACATTTTAATTTTTTTTAAATAGCATTTCTTCACATTCAACTCACATCTATATTCTCTGTCTATATATGCTCCTTTTAAATACTCTAATAAAGAGGAAGGTCTTATGATTTACAAGTATTATATTCCCATGTAAGAATGGAAACAGTTTAACATTATTAATTCCTTTATGATTTACCTTTCCTGTTTACATTTTATGCTTCTCTCTTTTTTGGCGGGGTAGTTTGTTTTTATTGAAATAGATAAAATTTGGGGGAGGAAATGTTATCTCTATTATGACAAAAATATGTAGGTGGTGAGATTGGGGGGCGAGTGGGGAGCAGTGAGGCTCTGGGAAGAAATAGGTGAGGGCATGCTCTCTGTTCAGGACTCCTTGAGATCTTTGGATGATGAAAATGCCCTGAGAAGAAAAGGTTCATGAGAAGTGCTACATAGTAACAGGGGGACCCTGTTGACTTTCCCAAGTAGCTGGAAACATACCACCACCCTAAACATAAAGACACATCCAAGGGACATGAACTGGAAGGGACCTTTGAAGTCTTCTGCAATCCATTCTACAGATGAGTAAACAGAGACTTCAGAGGTGCAGTAACTCAAAGGTCCCAAGCATCAGGTGAGATTCTGAAACAATGTCCTTTGACTTTGAATGACCTTATTTGATGCTTCCTTGAAGATCCACACTCCCAATGTCTCCCTTGCCCCCACTTATTGGTTTCCCTCAAGACCTAGCTAAGATCACCTCTTAATTTTATTATCCAGATATCATCCCTTCATAGTCAACTCACCCTAGGCCATCTATCTATCTATCTATCTATCTATCTATCTATCTATCTATCTATCTATCTATCTACCTATCTATCTATCTATCTATCTATCTATCTATCTATCTGTCTCTCTGTCTGTCTCTCTGTCTGTCTGTCTGTCTATCTAATCTATCTGTCTATCCATATATATTTTTCCCTCCAATTACTGTAATACTGACAAAGGTCTCATGTGTTACAAATATCATCTTTCCTTGCAGGAATGTAAGCAGTTCAACCTTAACAAGTACACTATGATTTCTCTTTTCTGTGTAACTCTCTTCTCTTGTGCCATGTATTTGAAAGCTGAATTTTCTATTCAGCTCTGGTCTTTTCATCAAGAATCTTTGAAAGTCCTCTGTTTCCCTAAATGTCCATTTTTTATCCTGAAGGAGTATACTTACTTTTGCTGGGTAGGTGATTCTTAGTTTTAAACCTTGCTCATTTGAGCTCTGGAATATCGTATTCCGAGCGCTCAGATCCCTTCATGTAGAAACTGCTAAATCTTGTGTTGTCTTGATTGTTTCCATAATACTTGAATATTTTTTTGGATGCTTGCAGTATTTTCCCCTTGGCCTGGGAACTCTGGAATTTGGCTACAACATTCCTAGGAGTTTTCCTTTAGGGATCTCTTTCAGGAAGTGATCAGTGGATTCTTTGAATTTTTATTTTAACCTCTGGTTCCAGAATATCAGGGCAGTTTTCCTTGATAATTTCTTGAAAGATGAGGTCTAGGCTCTTTTTTTTTTTATCATGGCTTTCAAACAGTCCAATAATTTTTTAATTGTCTCTCCTGGATGTATTTTCCATTTCAGTAGTTTTTGCAATGATATATTTCACATTGTGTTCTATTTTTTTTCATTCTTTTTGGTTTTGTTTTACACTGTCTTGATTTCTCATAAAGTCACTAGCTTCCATTTGCTCGAGTCTAATTTTTAAGGAAATATTTTCTTCAGTGGGTTTTTGGACTTCTTTTCCATTTGGCCCATTCTGTTTTTTAAGCATTTTTCTCCTCTTTGGCTTTTTGGACCTTTTTTTTTTTGACATTTGGGTTAGTTTGTTTTTAAGGTGTTATTTTCTTCGGTATTTTTTGGATTTTCTTTATCAAGCTGTTGACTTGTTTTCATGATTTTCTTGCATCACTCTCAATTCTGTTCCCAGTTTTTACTCTACTTCTGTTACTTGCTTCTCAAAATTCTTTTTGAGCTCTTTCATGGCCTGGAGGCGATTCATATTTTTCTTGGAGGTTTGAGATGTAGGAGTTTTGACTTTGTTGTCTTCTTCTGGTTGTATGTTTTGATCTTCTTTGTCACCAAAGTAAGATTTTATGGTCTGAAATTTTTTGCGCTGTTTGCTTATGTTCCCAGCTAATTACTTGAATTTTAAACTCTTTGTTAAGGTAGGGGTCTGCTTTCAGTGTGGAGAATGTACTGTCCCAAACTTTGGGTTTTTATATATCTGTTTTCAGAGATACTTCTAGGGATCTGTAAATTTTCAGTTCTTTCAAGGTGGTATGATAAAGGGCAAGGTGTTTGCTGCTTTCCTTTCTGGCTCTCTGGTCTATGAGTGACCACAAGGGCTCTTTGTTGCCTTGGAACTATGAGGAGAATTCTCTCTTCACTGCCACTACAAGCTCCACCATGCCAGCAATCCTCCTTTCCCCAGGACCACCACCCAGGACAGTGACTCAGATTCAAACACAGGAAAAACAAGACAAACCTGTGTTAGAGCCAACAAAGAGATACCTCCTGCAATACCCCTCTGATCAGCCACTGGATTTCCCCTTTGTTTGTGGGCCTAGAGCTCTGGAAGTAGTTTCTGCCCAGGTGTTGTGCAGGGACTGGGACTTAACTTCTTTCTCACCCAGGTCTCACAGACCTATCCTACTTATCTTCTAAGTTGTCTTTGGCATTTATGGGTTGAGAAGTCTGGAAAGTGACACAGTTGTCCATGATTCAATCCGATGAGGCATACTTTAGGTTTGCTGAGGCCTGGTCCTTGCCTGTGTGCCCATGCTAAACAGTGCTCCTCTCCCAGCCTGGTGCAACAGACCTTTCCAATCAACCATTGTAGCTGTCTTGGGTTGGAATTTTGTTTCACTCTGTGTTTTTGTGGGTTCTGATGCTCTAGCATTTGTTTAGAGCCATTTTTATAGGTATTTGGAGGGGTTTGGGGGAGAGTTCAAGCAAGTCACTGCTTTTACTCTTTCATCTTGGCTCTGCCTCCCTGAGTGTGTGTTTTGATCCTCTTTGTCACCATGATGACTTTTCTATAGTCAGAGTTTTTATTCATTAATTTGTTTGCTCATTTATTTATTTGTCTATTTATTCATTCATTCATTTGTTTGTTTATTCATTTATTCACTGATTTACTCATTCATTTATTTATTCACTCATTTATTTGTTTGTTTACATATTTAGGTATTTATATATTTATTTACTTATTAATTCATTCATTCATTCATTCATTCATTCATTCATTCATTTATCTGTTGTTTGCTCATTTTCCCAACCTATTACTTGACTTTTTAAAGTTGGGCTTTTCTTCCAGGGTAGGCGGCACACTGTCCCAAGCTTCAGAGGTTTTGTGTTGCTGTTTTCTGAGATCTTTCTAGGGGACTGGAAGTTTTCAGATCTTCCAAGATGGTATGATCTAAGCAGAGGTGTTTAATACTTTCCTGGACTGTTCTGTGGTCTATGAGTGAACACAAGCACTCTTTCAACCCTGGAACTGTGAGGAGGGTTCCCATTCCACTGTGGCTGTAAGCTCTGCCATTCTAGTGCTCCTCCTCACTCTGGGACTGCCTCCCAGGACTATGACCCAGATGCAAATATGGGCAAAAAAATCACAAATTCCTGCAGCAGACCCTTGTAATCTCATCGTTTGACCCCTTTACAGACTATGAGCTAGAGATCTGGAAGTAGCTGCTGCTGCTGCTGCTGCTGATTCAGTGGTTCCCAAAGCCTGCTACTGGTTTTCTGGTGTCTCGGTTATGTTGGCTCAGCCTCCTCTGGACTCTTTTTCATTCTCACACAGATGCAACAGTCCTTTCCTGCTGACCTTCTGAATTGCCTTTTGCATCTGTGGGCTTAGAGGTCTGGAAATGGCCAATGCTGCCAGTGATTCAATAGCTCTGAAACCTGCTCTGCATTTGCTAGATCCTGGTCTGCACTGGTGTGGCCTTTGCTCTTCTCTTACCCAGGAGTAACTGACCTTTCCCGCCAACCTTTCAAGTTGTTTTGGGCTGAAAATGTACTTCACTCTCTCTTTTTGTGGATTCTGCTGCTTTAGAATTTGTTTAGAGTCATTTTTAAAGGTATTTGGAAGGATTTCAGGGAGTGCTCAGGTAAGTCCCTGCCTTTACTCCTCTATCTTGGCTTCACCTCTTCAGAGTCAATTTTTAAGCATTCACTACCACACTCTGTTTCAGCAGACCCAGTGATATGTCATCAGTACCTGTAGCTGATATATTTTGTGGCATTAATGGAAATGGACATTCATTTGTTTTATTATACAATATTTATTAAGTGCTTACTTTGTGTTGAGAACTTTGCTGTGTGTGTGTGTATGTATATATATATTCTTTCATTTCACAGAATTAATTTATTCTAACCAACTGAAAATTTGGATTTGAGCCACTGAAGGACTAAATTGTTTTTTATTATGTTCTAAATTTTAAGATAACCAATGATAATTACTTTTTTTTCTACAGTCATGGATGTCACCTCTTGATTCGCAATCATTCCAATCCTGTCCAGCTTTACTAGAACTGTAGTCCATTCATCACCAGGATACTCAGAGAAGACTGAAAGGCAGATTTGAATCTTTCCTCTCTATATGAACAACTTGTTTTAGTCATGAGTGTCACCTTTTGTAAAAGAAGGCATATATTTATTACATCAAAATAATAAGCATATTTCTACCTTTCTATGTGTGTAACCCACTGAAAAGGAAAAACAAAGTTGTGTTTTGTTGTTTGTTGTTAGAAAAGAGGTGAAAGGTGTTTTCAATCTGATACACTGTCATAGAAAACCCAATGAAAAATAAAACGAACAGAAATGGGAAACAAGATGCCAACACTTAAATCTCCCTCAGACCAGTATTTCATTGTGTATGTTATTTCAGTAAAAGTAATTTTAAAGCACCTTTCAAATCCACTGATTCTGTTATGTTACAACTCAAACCCTACCGTTGTGCATACCATCATTTATGAACTTATTTTATAGCACATAAAGATTAAAGTAGTTAGTTACTGTCATCTAGTACCAGAATTTTAAAGGTCTACATCATTTACAGTAGAAAATTAAGAAGATGTCTTAACCATTTTAGATAGAAATTTTCCACTACTATTTCATTAGTAAAGAAAGAAGGACCCTCTTTGTTTTTCAGCTTCATAGAGCTGAATGGGCCTGAACACTCAAAAAGACTGAGTGGAAATAATAAAGTAATATTCTTCACATTATGCCTATGTAGATGAGATAATCAATTTATTTTGGGATTCTAACCAGTCAGAGATAGTTTAATTGAGGACATCCTGCCAAAGTAATTCTTTAGAAGTGAAATCTTTGCTGTGGTAAGTAGTTAGCAACTGGTAGAATGCATTTACTTGGTCAATGGTCTCCTCAGTTACCAAGATATCTACAATCATGACTATACTAAAGAGTCTTTTAGTGTTACTATTTAATGTAGCCCAACTTTTTCACTTGGTATATGATCTGTTAATCTGAAAGAAATATTTCTTCCCTCCAATTTCATTTTATTAGAGTAGGAAGTGTGCATTTCTGATTACATATTTAAAAACAAATAAAATTTAATTATTTTAGTTTAATCACCATAAATTTGAATGGCTTTATGCACAATCATTTAATTTTAATTACCTTTATAATTAAGATAAAGCAATCTATACCAGGGAGTAAAACACATTTTCAGAATAGTGCTTTACAGTATTGATGATATAGAAATAAACATATGCATTATATTATTGTACCTTTCAGTGCCTAGTAAAGTACTTCATGGAAAACAAACAGCTATTCATATAACCTTATAAATAAGGGCTAACTACATTTAGATGGAGAAAAAAGAAAAGGAAAAGATAAAAATTTGAAGGAAATGACATATCTGTGATCAATATATCTGATTTCTAAGACTATATATGTATACATAGTGGTTTTGAAATTTTAAACCAAATTGGCTGCTATTAATCAATGACTAATTACTCAATTAACACATCTATCTACTTATTGAACTGTTGAGTAGCCAATCAGTCAAAATTATCATATGGATATCGAGAACATTTATGTGTTTAATCCTTAAGTTCATTCATGTGATCTAGAATGCAAATTCAGGGCTGTAATCATGAAAACATGCTGGTTCAAAATAAGATGTTCAATAAGTTAATTAAAATATTAAAATGTCCAAATAAATTTCTGGTACCAAATTATGCATATGTCTTTAAGATCATAAGGTTCACTATACACCGATTCAGGCATTAACAGATTGAGTGCTCATGAGAGGAGTGCAAAGGGAAAGAGAAGCCATTTGTAAGGACATAGACTAATAAAAGAGGAAGTGGCGAAAATGTTGTGGGTATGAATATACACACACCCATATATACACATGTATATGCATATATTATGCATATATGTAATTTTCAATAATTATTCATATTTGCATAATAGTCCATGATTTACAAATAGCTCTACACACAGCAATCCTCTGAGGTAAGTCAAGTATTTTATCATCAGTATTTCACAGGTGAGGAAATTGAGACTTATGGATTTTAAATGACATACATAATGACATAGCTAATTCATATCAGATCTAGGTCTGGTACTTTTCCTATTATACTAAGCTAAATTAAAGTAGCTAGTTTTCACACATAATGGTTTAGGGAGAGAGAAACCAGACATAAATATGGATTAAACCCTATCTTTTTATATTACTTATTTTATTGTGACCCATAATTGTAAGATTAATAAAACTTTTCAATCATTAGTGTCATCCATTCAAATTTGACCTTCCTTATATTTTTCAGAGATATTTCACTTTTAGAATTCTGCTTTTTTGCAAATGATCATTTAATAAGGCTGAATTTTTCCAAAGATTTAAGATAGGTTGATGACAGACAGACAGATAGATGATAGATAGATGAGCATTATTAAGTGCTTCTTTGTGCCAATCAGTGTGCTGAGTAAAGAGTGTAGAAATAAAAGTGCATAAGCTAGTCACTGCCTTCAAGGAGCTTACATTCAAATAGGGGAATGAAACAAAGAAAGAGTGTTGGCAAGGGGGAGATTACATGAATGAGAGAACTGAAGAAAGTGGCAATAGCAAGAAACCTGGATCACAGAAAAGTCCCAATTAATTTTCAGACTTTGGGGGAGCTAGAGGTGGAGTGTAAGAGATAGTTGTAGAAGGAATGATAAACAAACAATGGCTTTGTCTGAATATTTCTTAGGATAATCTACATGCATGTGCTAGCATATGACATATCCAATAAGAAAATGATGAGTCATTCAAATAGTGAGGGAAGAAGAGATGAAAACCCCAGTTGGTACATAGATTGGTGAGAAGTACAAAAATACCTACAAGAAAACTTCAAGTGCAATGATATCTCCTATGAAAAAACTATGGAGAAGAATCATACAGGACAGGAAGGCATGGTTAGGTTGCAATACATACTGAGGGAGAGGATATTTAAAGTAATGAGATTGGGGATCCATCCAAGTACTGAAGTAGATTCTTGTAGATAAGATTTTCTTAAAGTGGCATAGTTTCCATTTTTATTTTGAGCGAAATCTAATGATGTATTTAATGTAATTTCTAACACCCTGTGCCTTATAATATGTAAAGTTGGTCTTTGGCTTTTCTCCTGTTCCTTCTTACAAGAGTCTCCAGAATTAATTGTACAGTTGTACATTGGTTGGGCTATGGTACTTGCCAGCAGTATATGACTTTTTATCTACTTGTTTCCAGTTTCATCAAATACAATATGTTAAAAAAAAAAAAACTAACAAACACAACCCATAGTTAACAAGTATTTATCTGCCAGGGATAGAAGTACAGAGAAAGAAACAATCCCAACTCACAATAAGCTTGCATTCTCATTGGCAAGGCAAGCACACAATATCTTAACATTTGCAAGTTAGGCTACTTGAGACCATTCTCAAAACTCAGAAGCCTAAAGGCTAAGACTGTTAACATTGTTTCCTAGTTTCCTAAGTACACAGAAGGCATGAAGAGCACTAAGTATCTTTTCTGATGGTTGACTGATTAAAAACAATGGTCAGTTCATGAAAGATAGTTCCGCTTAGCGCTATCACCTAAAGATATCATCAATGCTTACCTTCATGGAATTTCCTTATACTGCTATAGTTAAGTAAAACGCCTCTGTCAACTGTTAAGTGATTTACAAGCGTTTCACTTTGTTCAGCTGTTGAATCTAAACTATCTAGAGTCTTCCTTGGCTCAGAAGCAAAGCAGTTTTTTTTTTTAATTCAAATGATATTCCCAAAGCAATTGTCTGACTATTAAATATCCGTGTTCAATAAATGCCAATAGCTCTCTATTTTTCTAGAATCAGACATAAATACTCCTTTATAAGGCACTGAAATCTCTATAAACCCTGTCTCAAACTTACCTTTTGAGGGTTATTATGGAATAGTCTACTTCATATACTCTCTAATCCAGACAAACTGGCCTTCTTGCTGTTCCTTACACATGACATTCAGTGTCGTATCTCTACCCACTTTGTCTGGACTATACTCCCTTCTCACCTCCACTTTGCATAATCCTGCATTTCTTTTAAAATTCAACTTCAAGGGCTACCATTTACTTGAGGCCTTTCCTGATCCCCATTACTAATAGTCTCAGCACCATTGCATGTCAGAGGCAGGACTTCAATCTTGTTCTTATTTTTGTCATTGGTGCTTAATCCAAAATTGCTCCACATTTATTTGTTCAATCATTTAATTAATTATTTACTTATTTATTTATTTGTTTATTCATTCATTCATTTGTTTGTTTATCTATTCATTCATTTATTTTTTCATTAATTTATTTATTGCTTGTTTATTTATTCACTCATTCATTTATTTATGTATTCATTCATTTATTTATTTATCTATCTATCTATTTATTTATTTATTTATTTTTAGGCAATTGGGGTTAAGTGACTTGCCCAGGGCCCCACAGCTAGTAGGTGTCAAATGTTTGGTCTGAGGCTGGATTTGAACTTAGGTCCTCCTGACTTCAGGGTTGGTGCTCTATCCACTGCGCACCTAGCTACCCCTCTGCATTTATTTTGCATATATTCTGTATGCATTTTTATTTGTATAAGTCATCTTCTTTGATAGAATGAGAGATTCTTCAGGATATGGACTCTTTCCTTATTGTCTTTTTATCCCCAGGTCCTAGCACAGTTACTGCCATTGGTGCTTAATAATAAAAAAAAAATGCTGATATATGCATTGATCTCTGAATTGTAAATATGAACAGAGATGTTAGAGGTCAGCTAGTACATATCTCACAGAAAGGGAGAATTACAGTGATGCCTACCCAATTAGGTATCATTATACAGAATATGAAATAACCTTCAAAGAAGGAAATTATTAAGTCTCTTCATAGTTCATTTAATAATATAACCATGATGAGTATAAATTGATTCTTATTCCTAATCTCGTTCTCTTAAGCTTCAATTTGTACCCATTTCTTTTTTTCTTTATTAGTTATGCATTAGTCATTTTCTGTAAGAGTTCTTCATAATTTTAGGAATCTCCATCCCAATCCTCCTTCATCCAGGCCAGATATTTAATCTTTCATCATGTCTTATTCACATTAATTTGGTTAAAAAGCAGGATATTTAATAACTTAAAATGTTGCTGTATGTTTCTGATTTTCAAAATGAAGGTTCATTCAGTAGGAGTCTAATAGGAATTAATTTCTCTTCTCCCCTCTCCTTCCCTTCCTTTCTCTTCTCCTCCTTTCCCTTCTTTTCTCTTCCCTTCTTTCCTTTCCTCTCTTTCCTCTCCTTTTATTCTTAGGATTTTACCAATTTAGAAAACTCCTGATAGGAAAGTAAGACAGTATGTTACTGTAATTGGTGGTGCTTGAAGCTCAGAATATCCGGATTGAGATGCTGCCTCTGATACATCCTTACTGTGTAAGCCCAGGCAAGGTATTTAACCTTTGAGTCCTTTAGATCTAGGCAACACTTAAAGAATATAAGTTACAGATAAGTTGCTGAAATGACTTTGTAGAGGGAATTTCCCAAAAGATCCCTATAGCAGTGAAATCAAAAGTCCATCCCTTGTTACTGTTCACATACTCATATGAAAACTCCCTCCACTGATGCAGTTAGTCAACTCCTTCTCTTTAACTAATTATCTCTGTGTTATTTGGGGTCACTACTAGCATAGAAGACTAGAAAGATGCCAGTATTTGGAATCAGAGGAGGTGATTTAAAATATCAGATCCACTACACGTTAGCTGTGCAACTTTGTGTAAGTCAATTTTCTTCATTTCTGAGTTTCTTTATCATTGAACTGAGGTCATTTCATAGGCTCTCTAAGTTCCATTACAACTCTAAATCTACAACCCTGTGATTCACATACACACAGAAAGTATGTATCAGAGGCAGTTTTTAAATGTGTCTTTATTACTCTAAAGACAGATGTATTTCCCTCTACTCCATAATACTTCTACGATCATTTGGAAACAAAATTAGGTGCTGAACCTGCATGGGGGTGGGGGAGGAAGAAAAAAGAAAGAAATTAGCGTGTATTTAATGACTACTATGTGTAAGGTACTATGCTAAGCTTTTATTTATATTATCTTATTTGATCCTTATGACAATCCATAGAAAACTGAGGCAGACTGAAGTTAGGTGGATTCTATGCACTATGCTACCTAGCTGCAAAGTGGTAAAACTTCCTCAACCAATATAGATCAAGAACTTAGAATTCATAGTCTTAGAGAGCAGGTTAAGAGAATTGTCCATGTTGTTGCAACCATAATGTCAGAGGAAGGACTTAAACACAGGTCTTCCTGCTTTAAGGCTGATGCACTATTCAGTATGCCACACTGTATAAGTGTTTATTGCTACTGAGTTTAAAAATTCCTTATAGTGTAATTCATGTATTCAAAATAATGATGATACAAAAAATAGCTAGGTTGCATGCATAACAAGCATATTCAGGAATACAGATTCAAATAAGATTAGTAGAAGATATGGGAAAAGGAAAACATGATCTCTAATAACATTTGAATGTGCCTCTTAAAGAACTTTTGTATTTAGTATTTTTCAGTGTTGGATAGGCTTCATGCTCTTGTAACTTCCATAGGGTCAAGCCTCCTTACAGCTATGATTTTTTAGGCTCATCAATCGCTCTAAGGTTTGGATGCTTGTTTTTAAGATATAATGAGAAAGAAAACTTCTGTGAGCACACAATGATTCTCTCTTAAAATGAATTCCAAACACTTTTTCTGGGAAATGTATTTATAGATGCTTAGACAAAAATCAAGTGACCAGGAATTTTAAAACTCCATAATTCCTACCTATTGAGAACAAGCCATCTGAAATGAGTTTGTTGTTATTATCGAACCTCAGTATCTGTCAAAGTTCTGAAACAAACATACTTCAGAAACTCAAGTTTTTTTTGTATGAGCTATACCAAATGCAAAAAAAAAACAAAAAACAAAAAATGAATCAATAAAGAACCATTATTATCCTTTGAGATTTTCCAAAGTTTCATAAAATCTTTTGGCCAACTGTTTTCTACCTTCAATATTAAACATACTCAACTGCAAGACATTAAGGACACTGGCCTCTAAGGAGGGAGGCAATTGTACTGGAAAACATCTACCTGTTTCCAGGGCAGTAATTTTAAAAAAGGGGGAATCCTTTGTAGATATGGTTTTAAATTTCTTCGATTACATATTTAGAACTCAATTGGGACACTAATTCACTGGGAATGAAATAATCTACTTTCACACTTTCATTTTTTGGATGATGTTGGTAATGTGCTTAATGGTAGAGTTCTGCCTAGCATAGCCAGTTAAAAGGATTCACATGTTCTATAATTGTAGGATTGGGTGGGGCCAAGAGGAAGAGGGAAAAAAATGTCTTTTGAATGGTTTGCAATACATCAAACCATTAGGTAAGGCTACATGGAAGTGCTATGGTATAGAATCAGAATTTCAGAACTGGAATAAAGGTTTGCCTTCATTTAGTCCCATAGTTAGAGGAATATTCCTAGTGTAGTTCTTATTATTCCTTATTCATTCTCAATTATTCTTTTTGTAAATAAGGATATTGAAGCCAAAGATGTGAAGTGACTTATCTAAGGTAAATATGAGCACAATATATCAGATGTTTTGGTAGATGAACAGATACTCCTTCAATGTTAAATAATTTTTTTTCCAGCAGCACATGTTGCAAAACCAGCCAATCATCTTGAAAATGCCTATTTTTCATTGCAAAAGGGAAGAGTAAAGAAAGCATTTCATTGAATGTCCATCTCTACTTCTGCTAAAGGAAGAAATAAAAACAAACAAAAACAATTATTCAAATATGTCTATCATCATAAACCCATGATGGTACTTCAGCAGTCACATCTTTTCCTAGAAAATACTATCATTATTCTGTGCTGCAAAAGATTCCAAATTTTTAGTAGCTGAATGAAGGCATTTATATATATGTATGTATGTATGTATGTATATGTATATCTCTGTATCTAAATTTATTTATTTATTTATTTGCATCTGTGTGTGTGTATGTATGTATATATATATATCTATATATACACACACATACATACAGAGAAAGAGAACATTTTATTATGAATTTTCTCTACCATTTATTATTAATTTGTTAGTTTTCAAAGAAATAAAGTCTTTGTAAACATGTTATTAAAACATGAATAAGAATTCCTTATGATTACACCATTCAAAGTTCTACAACTTTATTTCCTCTTTTGGTTATCACTTCCACCAGCCAATGGGAGAACAGGGAATACAAGCCAAGTTTTGCAACAAATATGTTTTTGTGTGTGTGTGTGTGTGCATCATACAGTGTCTAATGGGGTTCTTAAGCTGGGGTAACATACTCCTTTTAAATCTATGGATAGATTTCAGGGATAAATGACATTAGACAAAATTTTTTTTGATCACCTGTATTCTAGGACAATTAGTTTCCTTTGTAATATAAAATTTTATTTTATTAACTTAAAACAATAAACTTTTGTTTCCCTTATGCACATGTAAAAAGTTCTAAAACTTTTGTTGTATAGCATTTTATTTTTTTAATTTCAAAAGATTAATGTATTTATTTTTAGTTTTCAACATTCAATTCCATAAGATTTTGAGTTCCAAATTTTCTCCCTATCTCTCTGCTACCCCTATCCCAAGATGGTATGCATTCTGAATACCCCTTCCCCTAATCTGCCCTCCCTTCTATCCTTCCCCTACACTCTTATCCATTTCCCCCCTATTTTCCTGTAAGGTAAGATATATTTCCACACCCAATTGAGTGTGTATGTTATTCTCTACATAAGCCAGATCTAATGAGAATAAGATTCACTCATTCCCTCTCACTTTCCCGTACTTCTACTCCACTGTAAAAGCTTTTTATTATCTCCTTATTGTGAGATAATTTATCCCATTCTACCTCTCCATTTCTCCTTCTCCCACTATAATCCTTTCTCACCCCTTAATTTCATTTTTTAAGATATCATCCCTTAATCTTCAACTCACCCTGTGCCCTCTATATATATATTTCCCTCCAACTACCCTAATACTGAGAAAGGTCTCATGAGTTACAAAGATCATCTTTCCTTGCAGGAACATAAACACTTTAAATTTAATAAGTCCCTTGTGATTTCTCTTTTCTTTTTACCTTTTCATGTTCCTCCTGAGTACTGGATTTGAAAGTCAAATTTTCTATTTAGCTCTGATCTTTTCACCACTAGTGTTTCAAAGTCCTATATTTCATTGAATATCCATTTTTTGCCCCTGAAGGATTCTATTCAGTTTTGCTGGGTAGGTGCTTCTTGGCTGCAATCCTCTGCTTTGACCTCTTGAATACCATACTCTAAGCCTCTGGTCCCTTAATGTAGAAGCTGCTAAATCTTGTGTTATGCTGATTGTGTTTCCATAATATTTGACTTGTTTCTTTCAGGCTGCTTACAATAGTTTGTCCTTGACCTGGGAACTCTGGAATGTGGCTACAATATTTCTAGGAGTTTTCATTTGGGGATTTCTTTCAGGAGGTGATCAGTGCATTCTTTCCATTTCTATTTTGCCCTCTGGTTTTAGAATATCAAGGCAGTTTTCCTTGATAATTTTGTGAAAAATGATGTCTAGGCTCTTTTTTTTTTTTTTTTTTTATTGTGGCTTTCAGATAGTCCAATAATTTTTAAATTGTCCTAGATCTATTTTGCAGGTCATTTTTTTCCTTTTTTTTTTCCAGTGTGATATTTCACATTGTCTCCTATTTTTTCATTCTGTTGGTTTTATTTCACAATATCTTGATTTCTCATGATGTCACTAGCTTCCATTTACTCTATTCTAATTTTTAAGGAAGTATTTTCTTCAGTGAGCTTTTGGACTTCCTTTTCCATTTGGCCAATTCTGCTTTTTAAGGCATTCTTGTCCTCATTACCTTTTTTGGACCTCTTTTGTCATTTGGGTTAGGCTATTTTTTAAATATATTCTTTTCTTCAGTAATTTTTTGGGGTCTCTTTAGCAAACTGTTGATTTTTTTTATTTTCTTGCATCACTCTCATTGATCTTCCCAGTTTTTCCTCTACTTCTCTTACTTGTTTCTCAAAATCCTTTTTGAGCTCTTCCATGGCCTGGGAATAATCCATATTTTTCTTGGAGGCTTTGGATATAGGAGCTTTGACTTTGTTGTCTGCTTCTGGTTGTATGTTTTGATCTTCTTTGTTACCAAAGAAAGATTCTATGGTCTAACTTTTTTTCACAGTTTGCTCATGTTCCCATCCAATTACTTGAGTTTTAAACTCTTTTTTAAGGTAGGGGTCTGCTTTCAAAGTGGAGAACGTATTGTCCCAATCTTCAGGGGGTTTGTGTACCTCTTCTCAGAGATACCTCTAGGGACCTGTAAATTTTCAGTTCTTCCAAGGTGGTACGATCAAAGGAGAGGTGTTTATTCCTTTCCTTTCCTGTGTTCTGGTCTACGAGTGACCACAAATGCTGTTTTCTGCTTTGGATTTGTAAGGGGATTCCCTCTCACCACTGCCACAAGCTCCGCCTTGCCAGCACTCCACCTTACCCTAGGACCACCAACTAGGACTGTGACCCAGATCCAAGAATGAGAAAAGCAAGAGAATCCTGCCTCAGCACCAGCAAAGAGAACCCTGCAATCCCCCTCTGATCAACCACATAATTCCCCCTCTGTCTACAGGTCAAGAACTCCAGAAGCAGGCCCCATCTTGGAGCTGCACTGAGACTGGTGCTTGGACTTAGCTTCTCTCGCACCTAGGTCTGAAAGACCTTTCCTACTGAACTTCTGAGTTCTCTTTAATGTTTCTGGGTTGAGAAGTCTGGAAACCACCATAGCTGCCAATGATTCCATTCCCTGAGGCTGGCTCCAGGTTCATTGAGGTCTGGTCCTTGCCTGCCCCCATGCAGAACTGTATTCCTTTCCCAGCCAGGCACAATTGACTTTTCCAATGAACCGTCCAGCTTGTCTTGGACTAGAAATTTGTTTGACTCTGCTTTTTGTGGGTTCTGCTGCTCTAGAATTTGTTTAGAGCCATTTTTTACAGATATTTGGAGGGGTTTGAGAGAAAGCTCAAGCAAACCACTGCTTTTACTCTGCCATCTGGGCTCAGCCCCTTTTTATAGCATTTTAAATATAAATATGCACTTACACATACACAAATACTACCATAAATACAGAAGACAACCAAGTATATACAGAAATAGCTCTTATTTCTACTTTTCCTTGGGCAGCTAGGTGTTATACTGAATACTGTACTGGGCTTGGAATCAGAAATGCTTATCTTCATGAATTCAAATCTGACCTCAACACTTTTAAATGTGTGACACTGAGCTAGTCACTAAACCTTATTTGCCTGTTCTTCATCTGCAAAATGAGCTCAAGAAGGACATGGAAAACTATTCTAGAGTCCTTGCCAAGAAAACTCCAAATGGTGTCATAAACAGTTGAACACAACTGAAACAACACAACAACAGATCTCCTTCCTACATATGGTCATGATTTCCCTTCTTTCAGACATAAGTTGAATAGAAATAGATATTGATTTAAAAATAAAAGTTAAAGTTGGGATCATTTTGAGCATAAAGTCTACTTGAAACAAGAGGTTCCTGACTATTGGTCAAATTTGTTGAGTAGAAAAATTTAACATATTTCTTCAAGTAGTGTTTTGTTCACTGGTGACCATTTACATACCTCTGGGCTTACTTATCTTCATTCATTGCAGTGGCAGTTCCTAAAGATTCCCCAAATTCCAAGGACACAGGTGACAATTCTGAATTGTAACTTCTGATTGCATAACCAAATGTTTATGATTATTTTTGGCTTAATCTCTAACTGGAAATGATGCAATGTTACATATTCAATTACAAAATAAGAACAATGATTCCAAAAGACCCTACAAGGCTATTTTGGAAAGTGATTAAAATAGAAGTAAAACTTTAATTAGAAGAGTCAGAGGGATATAAAGAAAAGTACTGAATTTGGAGACAGAGAGACATAATTGAAATGCCACGCCTTCCACTTGACACATCACTTCTGTCCTGTGGTCCTCAGTTTCTTTATATGGAAAAATGAATTGAACTACATTATCTCTTGTGTATTCTGGAGATCAACATCCATAATCCTATTGAACTGGAAATCACACTTATATAGAATAAAGGTAAGAAGCAAGAAGCAAACCAAAAAAATACAATTAGAGAAGCCACAATATTTTGTCAGTAATCATATGTGCTAAAACTCCCATTCTTTACCAACAACAACAACAACAAAAGTATTTAAAACCTTACTCAAGAGTTAAAGACAGAAAGAACCTATGTATACAAATACACCAAAAAGAATCAAAATAGAACTCATGATAGTGGAAGAAAATCAATAACTAGAAACCACATAAGTGTCTGTCAATAGGCAAATTGCTGGGTAAATAGTGATATATAAATGTAATGGAATGTCATTATGCTGGAAAAAAAATAAGAGTAGGAATAATTTATAGAAATATGAGGCTGCCGAAGCAAACAAATATAACTGTATCAATAATGTATACACACATATGTAGCCATACAAATGCATGTATATGATACACATATAATACACACATGCACATATATACATATCTCTACATAAATACATTTACACAATTTATACATATGTGTGTGAGAAAGTATGTATATATACATTAAATACATAGATATGAAAATAAGTATGATAACAAAATAAACAAAATATTGTTAAATTAATTCGAATTCATGCAATTACCAGTCTCTGTTATAAAGTACTATTAATGATACACGCTTTGTTTGTTTCTGCAGAAAGCGGTAGGCTATGATATTTATGCTGCTAGGTTTCCCCTTCCCCACTTGTTTTCTTTGTTTTAAGAGAGGAAAGGAATTTCCCAGTGATAGAAGTGGCATTGTGATGGTATTGGGAGGTAACAGTAACAGAAAAAATAATCTTGGAAGTGGAGTCAAGATGGCAGCAAAAAGGCATCAACTCTCCTGAGCTCTCCCCTAAGCCCCTCTGAACACCTGTAAATAATGTCATAAAACAGCTCCTGAGTAGGTGGAACCCACAAAACGATGGTGTTAAATATTTTTCCATCCAAAGACAACTCAGAAGGCAGGCAAGAAAGATCTGTCTTGTCAGCATGAGAGTGAAGTGCAGTCCAGCAAAAGGCTGTGCCTGCAAAGAACTGGCCCCAGCAAACCAGGAGCAGGACTTGGGAGCCACTGAATCAGAAGTGGCAGTGGCTGCTTCCAGAGCTCTCAGCCCACAGATGGTAATGAGGTTGAGCGATTATTCAGAAAGAGATATTAGGCTTATTTTTCTGTCTCTGGGTACAAGACTCTTGCTTTGCCTATACTGAGATATGATTCCAGCACTGGGTGGTAGCCCCAGGGTAAGAAAAAGCACTAGAACACCAGAACTTGTGGCCACAGTGGAATGGGGACACTCCTCAGAGTTTGAGGGCAGAAAAGAATGCTTGTGGTCACTCATAGACCAGATCACAGGCTAGGAGAATAGTAAAACTACCTCTCCTTAGATCATACACCTTGAAAGAACTGAAAGCTTACAGGTCCCTAGAAGTATCATGAAGATCATGAGAAAGGAATCAACAGATTAGTAAAAGAGTCACACACACACACACACAAAAAAAAATTGAAGAAAATAACACCTTAAAAACATATTAGGCCAAATGGTAAAAGAAGCACAAAAAGACAATAAGGAGAAGAAAACCTTAAAAAGTGGAGTTGGTCAAACAGAAAAGGAAATCCAAAGGTCGCTGAAGAAAATAATTCCTTAAAAATTAGAATGGAATAAATGGAAGGTAAAGACTTTACGAAAAGTCAAGAAAGAATTTAAAAAATGAGAAAATAGAAAACAATGTGAAATACCTCATTGGAAAAACAACTAGCCTGGAAAACAGATCAAGAAGAGAGAATTTAAAAAATTATTCTACTACCTGAAAGCCATGATCAAAAAATGCCTAGACATCCAAAAGCCTAATGCTAGAAAATGCCATCCATATCCAGATGAAGACTTATGGAGATTGAATGCAGATAGAAGTATAATATTTTCTTTTGTTTATTTTTATTTCCTCTTTCTTGTGGTTCCTCCTATTGGTTCGAATTCTTCCTTGCAACGTGATTAATGTGAAAATATATTTAATAGTAATGCATATATAGATTCTATATCAGATTACATATTGTCTTGTGCAGTGTGTGGTGTGGAGGGAGGGGGAGAAACATTTGAAACTCAAAAGTGTATGTAAGTGATTGTTGACAACTAAAAATAAATTAATAAAAAATAGTTCAAAAATCATTTTTGAGCCATTCCATTGCCTGAGATCATTTTATATTTTTCTTGGAGGCTTTGGATGCAGGAGCTTTGACTTTGTTATCTTTTTCTGGTTGTGTGTTTTGATCTTCTTTGTTACCAAAGTAAAATTCTGTAGTATTGCAGTTTTTTCCCCCTCTGTTTGCTCATGTTCCAGACAATTACTTGACTTTTTAACTCTTTGTTGAAGTAGAGGTCTGCTTCCACTGTGGATGATGTATTGTCCCAAGCTTTTTGTACAGCTGTTTTCAGGGATAGTTTTAGGGACTGTAAATTTTTGATTCTTCCACGGTGCTGTGATCAAAAGAGAGGTATTTACTCCTTTCCTCCCTCTGCACTACACTCCAAGCTCTGCCTCGCCAGCACTCCTGCTTGTCCCAGGACTGCCAAGCAGGCCTGCTACCCAAATCTAAGCACTGGCAAAGTAAGAGAATCTTGCCTCGACTCCATCAAAGAGATCCCTGCAATCCCCCTCTGATCAACTGTTAGATCCCCTCAATGTGTGTGGGCCAAGAAATCAAGAAACAGCCACTGTCGCTGTGGCTACTGCCTCTAGGCTGTGCTAGGGCCAGGAATAGACCACTGTTCTCTATCCCCGAGGTCCAACAGACCTTTCCCATTTACCTTCTAAGTTGTCTTTGGCATTTGTGGGTTGAGAATTCTGGAAAACTCCATAGCTGCCTGTGATTTAGTCTCCAAAGGTTTATCTGTCCTTGCCTGTTCAGCTCAGGCTGAACTGTGCTCCTCTCCCAACCCAGCTCAACAGACCTTTCCTATCAACCAACCAGGTTGTCTTGGGCTGGAAATTTGTTTCACTCTGTGTTTTTATGGGTTCTGCTGCTCTGTAATTTGTTTAGAGTCATTTTCACAGGTATTTGGAAGGATTTGGGGGAGAGCTCAAGAAAGTAACTGCTTTTACTCTGCCATCTTGGCTCTGCCCCTTTCTTTTAAGAAAAAGTGAATTGATTGAAAATTTATCTATTTTATTTTTCCCCATAAAACCAGCTCTTACTTTCATTTATTAGTTCAATACTTTTCTTAATTTCAATTTTATTGAATCTCTCTTTTGGTTTTCAGATTTTCTAATTTCATATTTAATTAGTGATTTTTAATTTGTTCTTTTTATAGCTCTTCTTACTGTATTTGAAAAGAAGCTTGAAAATATCAACCTTATTGTGAATACTGAACCATTTCTGCCACTATCTGCTTGCTTTTCTTCAATTATAATTTCTTCAATATATGGCATTTATGTATTAGGAGTATTATAATACCTTTATGTTCTAAAATATTTACAGCAGCTCTCCTTGTGGTACCATTGATTGAAGGATTTAGAGCATATTTCCATAGACATGTACAGTCAGAGTGGATATTTGGTCAAAGTTACATGGATTTCTGACAAGTGCTTTTCACGTATAATCCAAGATCATGTATTTTCTCTGCATTATATGATTTTTTTTAATTATTGGGTTGTTAATATGAGTTATATTTATATATTTCTTGGTGTTAAAATATCCTTGATTCCTGATGTAAATCCACCATGCTGGTGGTGATTTAAAAATATTTTATTCTAGTTTCTTTAATAACATTTAATGTAATATTTGACATCAGTATTCATCACTAATATTGAGTTTATAGTTCTCTTTCTCTGTTTTATTTTTTGCAAGATTGAATATCAGAACCAAATATACAACTCATAGAAACAGTCTCACAATATGCCCTTTTCTTTTGGCGCTTGTGTGTATAGTTATGGGAATGTGATTTATAAATGTTTTGATATCTGTGGTAACTTTCAGTATAATGTAATTTTTCTTCTTTTTTCTCCTCATTATTTCTATTTTATTGTTAACCTTCTCTGAAATCATGATTAGCACTTCTGTTTTTGTATTAAGTAAAATAATAATGCATCCAGTCATTTTACTACTCAATTTATTTCTATGTGTATATTTTATATGTTTCTTTTATGCAATGATTTGTTAGGTTTTGCTTTCTGATATATTCTGCCATTCTCTTATGTTTATGGATAAACTCCATTTATTTTTATTTGCAGTTATTATTGTTAATTTTACCCATGACAGTTTTTGTCATATTTCTTTCCCTAATGAGAAAAAAAGAAATAAGAAGTATCATTAGGCTTATTCCATTTAGACCAATTTAATCCTAATCAACTTCCTTCCACTCTCAGTCTCAACCGAAGTAAATGGGTCCTGGAACATATAAACACATTTTATTTTTATCTAATTCTTTGATCAGTTGTATTTTTTTTTGGTTGTAGCAAACACTTTCCTGCTTATCCTTAGAGAATATCCACTTATCTTTCCCTATCCTAGGCTATTTTCCTGCTTTCTTTATTGTAAATACCTAGCAGGATTTATACGTTGCCATATTCTTTCCTAGCTCATTTTACAGAAGAGGAAACTAAGGCAAACTGGGTTAAGTGACTTGCCTGGGGTCACACAACTAGTAATTGTCTGAGGGTAGATCTGAACTCAAGAAGATGAATTTTCCTGACTTCAGGCCCAAAACACTATCTACTTGTACCACCCTTGCCCTTGACCAATATTAGGAAAGCTATAAAGATAACTGATCATATCAATAACAAAAAACAACAAAAATCATGATTATCTGAATAAATTTAAAAAACCTTTTGAAATATACAACACCCATTCCTATTTTAAAAAAAATTAAAATTGTATTATCTGTAATGAGAATACACTAGAATCTTTCCTTATAAGATCAGGGTGAAGCAAAGATGTCCATCATCACCACTATTAGACAATATTGTACAAGAAATGCTAGCTATGGTAATAAAGCAAGAAAAAGAAATTGAATGAATAAATATACACAATTAGGTAACAAATATCTGTCTTTGCTGATGATATGATGCAGGTGACACTTGAAAACCCTAGAAAATCAATTAAAATGAGTACAAGTGATTAACAACTTCAGCTAAATCATAGGATGTAAAATAAGTCCATACATACCATCATCGTTGCTATATATTAATGGTAAAATACAGTACAAAGAGATTGAAAGAAAAATTCAATTTAAAATAACAATAGAAAAATATAAAATACCTGGAAGTCTACCTGCCAAGACTAACTTGAGGACTCTGTGAAACTAATTACAAAATGAGTTTCACACAGATCTAAACAACTAAAGAAATATTAATTGCTCATTGGTAGGCCAAGCCAATATCATAAAAAATAAAATTCTACTTCAGTTACTTTAATTATTCAGTGTCATGACAATCAAATTATCAAAGAATTATTTTATAAAGCTAGAAAATATTATGGCAAATTGATCCAGAAAAACCAAAGGTCAATAAAATCAAGAGAAACAATGAAAAAAAAATTATGAAATAAAATAGCTTAGCAGTACCTGATTTCAAACTATATTATAAGGCAGTAATCATCAAAAAATTAGATATTAGATAAGAAATAGTGTAGTGGATCAGAGGAATAAGTTAGGTACATAATATACTGTAATAAATGATCATAGTCATCTTGTATTTCATAAACTCAAACATGCAAGTTTTTGGATGAAGAACTCACTATTTGAAAAAAATTGCTGCTAAAATGGAAAGCAGTTTAGGAGAAAGTAGGCATAGACCAATATCCCATACTATCTACCAATATAAGTTCAAAATTGGTATATGATCTAGATTATCATAAAAGGTGATGTCATAAGCAAGGTAGGGAAATCTTGGAAAATTTTACCTGTCAGATTGATGGATAAGGAAAGAGCTTATTAAGGAAAAAAAAGTCCATACAAAGTCTTTCCAGGTATTTCTGAAGTCCTCCTGCTCATCATTTCTTATAACACAACAGTATTCCATTATTTTTATATACCATAACTTGTTCTGCCATTCCCCAATTGATGGGCATCCTCTTGATTTCCAATTGTTTGCCACCACAAAAAGAGCTGCTATAAATATTTTGTACATGTGGGTTCTTTTCCCATTTGCATGATCTCTTTGGGATACAGCCCTAGAAGTACAATTGCTGGGTCAAAAAGTATACACATTTTTACAGCACTTTGGGTATAGTTCCAAATTGCTCTCCAAAATGGTTGGGTCATTTCACAACTCCACTAACAATGCATTAGTGTTGTAATTTCCCCACAACTTCTCCAACATTTATCATTGTCCTTTTTTTTGTCATGTTGGCCAATCTGATAGTTGTGATGTGGTACCTCAGAGTTGTTTTGATTTGCATTTCTCTAATCGATAGTGATTTAGAGTATTTGTAATATGAAGATAGATGGCTTTAATTTCTTCATCTGAAAACTGCCTGTTCATATCTTTTGACCATTTCATAATAGTTTTTCTATTGTCATTTTTGCTCATTTTTTCCATCCGATTTCTTGATTTTGAATTTTATGTCAAAATTGTACTCTGTTTCTGGCAAGGGGCAGGAGGAGGTGGAGATAGACTGTCCTATTTCAGGCTTTATTGCATTAGTATTTTCAGAGCTAGTCCTGGGAGTTTGGGAATTTTTAGTGCTTCCAAGACAGTGTCACTTGGCAGAGGTATGATAACTATTCTTCTGGCCTGTGTTATGATACACAGGGATGCCCCTGATCCTTTGGGATTCCAATCTATACTGGTCCTCAGGATCCCTGCTCCCTTGGGACCAAAAGTGATACTCCTCTTCAGGCCCCAGCTGCTTTGGCAACAGAGCAACACTTTTTCTCAGGACCTCTGCTTTTTCTTGACTAAAAGTGCTTTTCTCTGACCTTGAACTGTGTTTACAATCAACATCTGTCTTGTGGCCAATGCTAGCACAGTGGTACCAAATAATCTCTCTAACCAGTGGCCAGGTGCTTACTGTTTTTTGACTTGTGAGCCCCCAAAGCTACTGCTTTTGTTGCCACCACCTAGGCCTACCATTAGTGTTTCATCCCTGTGGGCTATGGGCCAACTTTCACACCAGTATCACAGATCTGTCTTTCTGACCTCCTAAGTTATCTTGGGCTGGAAGAATGTTTCACCTTGATCTTTTCTGGCTTCACCATTGGAGAATTTGGTTTGTGTCATTATTTTTTCAGTAGTTTTGAGAAAAATATTGGAAGAGCTTGGGTAAGCACTTCTTCTACTCTACCATCTTGACTTGAAGAAGACCAGAAGTCTTCTCATCCCATTTGTTCTTAAATAAAAACCTAGTAATACAGTAAAATGAAAAGGGAAAATGGTCAGTATTACATAGTAGAAAGAACACTGCTTCTGGATTTTGGTGAAATATTTCTAATTTACCACACAACTTCTATAGATATTTTTGTATATATGGATCTTTTGCTGCTGTCATTAACCACTTTACAATGTATCTCAAAACAAGCGGTTATCAAGCAGTTACCTTGCTAAGCACTGGGAATAAATTAAAAAAAAGAGAAAAAGTCTCTGACTTCAAGAAGCTTATATTCTAAGAGGGAAAATAACATGTCAATAAACAGGTACATTCAAAATATATAATAATATAGAAGTTATTAATATTTTGTAAATATCCTCATGTCATTCCAAGTCATTTTCCAGAAGAATTGGACAAATTTGTATTGCGATCAACAGCAAAATATTATGCTTATACTATTATATTCTCTCCAACAATGAATCTTCCCATATATTCTGATCTTTGCTAATTTAATGGGCACTGAGATGATGATTCATAGAGATTTTAATTTTCTCTTCTCTGATTATTAGTGATTTGGAATGTCAAATTATCTTTTTTTGAATTAATTTTGTCTAGAGAAAAAATATCCACATTAACTCATCAATGGGGCGGGGAAGGTGATGATTGGGGGAGAAAACCAATATGCATAATTACTCTGTTCTTTGAAGCTTTTCTGTAAAGATGGCAGTGTTGTCACTTGAAGAAAAGATCATTGGGTAGGATTCTCTTTGGCAGTCAAGAGTTGAAATTTCTTCTGGGAAGCCCATTTTTAGGTCTTTGAACTTGTGTGACCTTCAACACACTATATCTGAAGCCTATTTAGTAGAACCTTTGGTGACACAGCAGTGCAGTTTCATGCTTAATTCCTTCCTATTACCTGAATGCCAACCTTGTGTCAGTTTCTAACAAATAGGCACTAGCTAGCTTTTGTAAAGTAAGCTCAATGCTGGTAATCAGACATTTTCCCCATTAAATTCCTGTAGAGCATCTGTGCCGACAAATGGCTCCATTCCTCTGAACAACTACAGTCCAGCAGGATTGATTCAACTGCTTGCTGGGATGGCAATGATTGGTTGCTCAAGGACTATGACTGGCATCAGTTATGGAGGTGAAATGACTAGGGAAGTACAAACTTGGTAAGTGGAGATATTTCCTTTTACCCCAGGTTTCTGGCTCAAAATAATTTCTATTTTAAAAGAGTCAATGGCCTTTTGATTAAGTTACCCATGACTGATATTCACACTATGTAGTATTTGGCATTGGTATATGCCTTTATTGGCAAGCTCTTAAGAAAGAACAACTACTGACTGTCCCCAGGGTATAGTGGTATAATAATTTAGCTACTGTCAAAATGAAATAGCCAAAAAAATGTGAAACATAACATTGATTCTACTTTCTCCAGTTCTGGTTTATTTTGTCTTCTCTTATTTAACAATTCCATCACTGTGGTGTACATGTTTGCCCATTAAAGTTTAATTATATGAATTATCACAAAAGCTACTTAGTATTATGTGGATAAGGATTTCTGATGAACTTTGATGTCAAGACAAAAGTCATCCCTCAGGTCTAACAAATGTCTGAGAGTGGCTCAGAGGGGTATTTGAATATCAAAAGGAGAACAACCCCACACCATACCCTGTATCCCCAGTTCATAGCACTTGAAGTCAAAAGATTCCATTTTAATTTTTAAGCATTAACAGATTAAGCACTGCCACGGGATGCTATTTTCAGGGAAAGATTAATCTTCTCCATGGCATACATCTCTCTTCACAAATCAGTCTAGCTGAATAAAAACAACAAAAGGTTCAAAGCATATATATCTAAAAGAGCTCTGAGAAAATCCATGGCAATGGTGCCATAAGGAAATTGGTGCTCTGGCCATGATTTTCCCTCTATTAAGGAAGATGGAGAAAGATAAGTTAGAATGTTTTCCCCATTAACAAAAAAGAAAAATACAGATACTCTTTATGTTTTCTGGTGTCTTGATTCTGATAAAAACTTTTAGAGGTTGCTTAGCAACTGTGAACATTACTCTTGCATTGAGCAAATTAGTGGAATCACAGTATGCATGCATACTGATAGATATGTAGCAATATGGCTCCCCAAATAATTTCATGCAAAATAATTGGCGAGGAATAAATACATGACAGCGTCCCACCAACTGCTTGGCTTCTACCAACTTGGTAGCTAACTCACAATGCCAAGAACCGTACAAGTACTTAAGAGATACTTCTAATGAACCAAAAGATATTAGTTATATACAAACTCTTAAAATAAAATTCTAAGTGCCCTAATTATAAAGTTTTTTTTTAAATTTCTCTTCCCCAGAGTAAATTATCATTCTCAAGTTTTCACTTGAACACTATTTTTTATATATGTGAATATTATTAATATTAACTAAGTAAAGAAGAATCTCCCAAGTTTCAGTGAGTGGACAACAGACAGTTATGTTACCATAACAACAGTTATTTTTTTCAACTTCTGTTGTTTAGGAAGATCCATGCTGATTTTGGGTGCCAGAAACATCACAATAATATCATACTGAGGTAGCATTTTTCATTATTTTTTAATATTCATTAATTTGTTTATTTTTAGTTTTCAACATTCACATCCACAAGATTTTGAGTTCCAAATTTTCTCCTCATCTCATCCCACCCCCAGCCCCAAGACAGCATGCATTCTGAATACCTTTTCCCCTAATCTGCTCTCCCTTCTATTGCCCCTCCCTTTTCTTATCCCCTTCCTCTTTTATTTTCCTGTAGGGCAGGACAGATTTCTATACTCCATTGCCTGTATATCTTATTTCCCACTTTCATGTGAAAACTGAGGTAGCATTTTTTTTCTGTTTTTAACCCTTTGGGTTAGAGATTTTAACATTACAGAATTTAGAGAGTGAAGATAATTTGCAGTCTTATACCTTCATGATTATAGTGAGAACCAGAAAGATTAAGAAAATTGTCTGAGGTCATACAGTAGCGTAAACATCAGCAAAGCTTCAAACTCATGTCTTCTAACTTGAAACACTACACTTTTTGCTGTAACACACAGTTTCTCCTTATCTACCTGCACATGAATAACTTGATTTTCACTGATATCTTCTCATCCTTTTTCTTGTGAGATAATTAATGACATATTAGTATATAAATTCAGTCTTTCTGTTAAGAAAACCAGGATAGCTTGCTTGACAGTTTATGATTTGGATACAATCTCACTTGACATACTGAAACAACCTCTCTCCATAACAATATATTGACATATTACACATCCCAATTTTAGGCCCAACAGTCATTGTCACCCAAGTGATGGAGGTCTCTCTTCAGAATGCATCAAGAAGTATTTCAATTTTATTTTCCTTTCAGTACTGTTGGCTACTCTTTCTTACCTTAATGATACTCAACTCCTAAGTGACCATATTGCCTCCTCATTGCATTGATGGATAGCCTTGAGAGTTATAATCAGAAATTTTGTTCATGAAAAGGGCACAGGCTTCATTCCTTCAGCATTTAATATGTGTTTATTATGTGCAGAGGATTGCATTAGACCCTGGTAGTGATATGATTTTGAAATGAGACACTGTCACTGACCTCATGGAGTTTACAATGGAGAATGTGGCATGTAGATAATAAAAATACACAGCATTACTTGACAAGCCCTTTAGAAAAGCATAAAATGAAGTGTAACTTAGTATTAGGGTTACCTGTTATATTGACAGTACCTGTTATATTGATGGAACATAATAGCTTAAAACAGAACTATGACATTTGCTACACTTCCTGTAACAGATACAATAAATATTTTCTGTACGTGTCCTGCATCTGAATCAATGGTGCAATAATTTAATCACTTATAGGTAAGATTTAGATGTTGAAGGAAAATATTAGTAATATCAATTATAGCCATATTATCTCGGTGGCACGTATCCATTCAATTTCTTAATATCCATCATAAATTAGGTAAAGCTTCTCTGTTTAAGATGTCATTTTATGCTTCTATGCCAATCATTTCAATCTAGTTTATTAAATAACCAGAAAGCCCTGAACAAATGATATAAGCTGTGGAGGCAACTCCTGGTATGGAAACACCATCTAGTGATTCAATTTAATAAATGCTTATTTAATTGAATTCCATCAGTGGATACAAATTGGCAGATGATCTAAAACTCATAGTTTTTGAGAATTATTTGAGGAGTTGTGACTCACCCATGTTTACACTTCTAGTATGTGTCAAAGGCAATTCTTTCCAACTCCAAGGCCAGTCATTACATTCAATGTAAAATGACTGTATAACTGTCATTTCGACAACTATAGTCTCTTATATTCAGGCAATGTGTCTAAATAACCCTGATGAGTCACTCAATTAAATAATTATCTGATGAATCTCACAAAGACAGTTAAAAGAACTGTTTAACATTTTTTACATTACATAGAGTATAATAATAATAACATTTTCATTCAGGATAAAAAATCCAATTGGACCTGTACATGCCTAGAAAGGGTTGCCTAAAATGTTTATAATTCTAATTTCTTAGAATTAACTTATTATTCAGCATGTCTGATTTCCATAATTGTGACCAGAATCAATAGAAGTCAAGTGAAGTGGTAGATCTTTCTGTATCTATATCTAAATCTCTACTATCTCTCTTTCTCTTTCTCATATGTATATCATCTTTATCTATATATGGGTACTCTTTGATTTTTTTTCCTTGCCATGACAAGTAGTTTAGCTGAAAAATAGAAAACAGCAAGTAAGCTAATGTTTGATTGGGGATATGAAGTTGGATAAATGCAGAAGACTTTCAAAAATGTAAGCAATTCCTCATTTTTGCCTTTTATGCATTGCATGAGTAAATTCTGTTGGTCCCTGTAGCCAGCATCCAACAAAATTATACTAGAGACAGAAAATAAATGAATTAATTTAGGAATCTTATTTATAAAGAGAGAGCTGACTAAAATCTCTTGCTTTGCTAAGCAAAGGGGATTTGAAATATACATTTCTCGTTACAACAAGGAGTTTTGCTCCCCACAACGGAAAATCTATTGCATAATAACCGCTTCCTTTCCCTTTTTACCACCTCCCTCCCTGGTTTCTCTCAGTATTCTGTTAAGATACACTGAATTCAGCCATGATAAGCCTTCAGCAGTGGGGAGCTTAAAAAGTATTACCAAATAAATATTTATTAAATTTCACTTTCAGAAAAATGTAGAAGAAAATTGGCTTGAGCTGGATGATGAAAAATCCCATTTTCCCCAGGAAGAAGGGAAAAAAAATGATTGTTTTTTTAGTATTCAAGCAGCAGAGCAACTGACCAGAAAAATTCTGCTCAGAAGAATCCCTTCTTAGCTACTAATGTGAGTTTCAACTCTGGGAAAAGAAAATCAAAGTTTAGCTATTTTTAATAGGTTTAATAACCTTCACTGGACCAGACAGATTAAATTCTGTCTTCAATCAGTTCCAAAGATGCATTTTTTGTGTATTCTGGTCATTGATTACCAGGATCTCTTTTAATTTAGTCTTTTGGGACACATCATGACTCTATCAAATATGGTATCTGGTCTCCAACTATTGTCAATACCAAGTATGTCAGACATAAATGAAAGATTCTGAAAACATATCTCATCCTTGGTTCTTTGGAGCTCAGGAATCAACTCCTGACTATCCACTGCCAGTGATCATTTTGTGAAGAGATATTTATCATAGTTCATTTTATTAGGTCAGGGAACTAAAGAAGGGGAAGGAATTATTTAAATGATTCAAATGCTATCAGTCTCCCTTTTCTCCCCAAAAAAGCATAATTAAGGAAAAATATTTTGTTTCACTCTTTTTACTAAAGCTATCAGATATTTGTTCAATCCCTAATTCACTAAGGCATTTATACATACTGTCTAATATAGGAGGCAATAGCTTCTGTATCAACAGTTACAAAATTATTTGACCTATATATTAAATCGTTTCTAGTATAAGATCTTTGCCAGGAATGCTTGATAGAGTTGCTAAACACTAGAAAATTTAATATACTTCTGCAAATACCCTCCCTCTTAATGAATCTCAAAATATTTCCAAATTTCTCAATAACAAAGTTATATACCAGCAAAAGAAATAACAGTAATAATACTAATGGTATCATTTATTTAAAATAATACAAAAGAATATGTGTAAAATGCTTTTTAAACATTTAAATGCACCACCCCATTATCATCATCATCATTGTCACTAGCATTTCTGTAACATTTAAGAGTTTGCAAATGTTTTTACAAAAATCATCTCATTTGATATTCTCAACAATCCTGCAAGATAAGTGCTTTTAATATCTCAGTTTTCCAGATGAGGAAACACAGGTGTACAGATATTAAGTGACTTTCCTAGGGTCACTTTTAGTTATTCCTGATTCCAAGTCCAGCAGACTATTAACTGTGCTGACTAAGCAATAGTGACCATTTTGTATTCCTTCTTCTCCATGATCCTGCTTTGTAAGAGGGAGAGGTAGTAAGCATGATTTTTCATCCAGTGAATATGTATCCAATTGTGGGACAGAATACAGATTTGTGGCTCTACTCTATAGCATGCCTCGAGTCTATTCCCCAAGAATCCATTAGTTTTAGATTTTCTGTTCTCTCCTGGTCTCATACTAAACCTTTAGGAATGTGTAGGTACAAAAAGTAGATGAAAGTATGGCGCACAGTGAGTTGGTTCCAAAATGTCCATTTTAAAATTAACAAAATACACCAGTAGGATTTTATGTGTTAAAGTGCTTGTCTCAGAGGAACTTTTGTCTGAGGTCTTAGAGTCCACTTTAGAACCATTTAATTGGATTCAGAATTAGCAGCAGGAAAGCCAGCATCTTATTAGCTGCACCCTCACAAAGCCAGTAGGACAGTTACACAAAGAAAAAGTGTGTCCTGGTATGAGGAGATAATATTAGGAGTTATAAAGTACCCTAGAAAAAAAAAAGCCAAAGATTTAGACTTTTAAAAAAGTCAATTTAAAGATCGCTATACAAAGTTCTCAGGTTTCCTGTCAATCTTACCAGTTAAAATGACCCAAACTCTCTGATTCCAATCATATCACTGGATGTAATAAAAAATTGACATACTTAAGGGAAACAGGGAGTTGGCATTTTTCAAATCTACATGACAACAAGCTTTCAGGCATTCAATAAAAAGCATAGCTTCTCAACACCTTGCCCACCTCCTCCCCACCCCCGCCACTTCCCACTAGAGTGTTCGTTTTATAATTAAAGGCTTTATTAAAACCACATCAGGAATTTGAAAATTATTTTCCCCTGAAAAGCAAACATTTAGGTTTCACACATCAATTGTTAGGTCTGTCCTCATTTTACTGTGTGCATTAGAATCATTCAGGGGCTCTTTTTTTCTGCTTTTATGAAATGCTTCTCCAAAATACCATTTAAATGGTGATTCAGATCACTTTCTACTCTCTTCATTTTAGTAGTACCAGGTACAAAATGGAAATGATTTTTATTTCAATCCACCTAAATAAACATAAATTGATGGTACTGGCAGAGGACTAAGTCATTTGCAACAGAAAAGTAATGAGATAATATAACACAGTGAGTCACATGAATTGTCATTGCAATAAGGCCATGGTTGGGCCATAGTGGACATACCAATAGAGATGAAGTGATGATTTAAAAAAATGATTGGATAAGCAAACAAAAATAGAGGAGAACAAGTCAACATTAAATAATAGAATGCATTAAAAAAAAAAGGCCAGCTGAAGTCATTATCTCACACTGCTTGGACCGAACCAAAAACACACATAGATCAACAGAGGTGCCTATAAGTAGGAGTGGTACATACACAAAAAAATGCCCGTGTCATAGAGCCTTTGCATTTCTGGAAGTCAGAACCATAGGCAGGATAGGTTGATCAAGGATTGTTCCTAGGACTCCAAAATTCAATAAAGATATGTTTTTTTCTTCCTTCCTACCACACTTGGCCATAGATTACCACCCTCAAGAATTTGTCATGAGGAAATCTCTCAACTTTTGCCTCTCACATCCATAGGAGCACAGTCTGGAAACTTGTGGGAAGAGGGAATTCAAGCAATCTCTTTCCCAAAAGTGATTGCAACGTTGGTCAGATCATCCTCTGTGACACCACAACCTCTGCTTTATTCCCTTAACTGTAATTTTTTTTTGCCACATTAACAAAAAATCTTATTCATAACCCTTCTTGTGATTCATCCCAGAACCCTATTTCTGTGCTTTCTGAACTCTCTGTGCTTTCACCAGTTGGTATGATACAACTTGTAACCTATAGGGCACTGGACTTGGAGTTCAGACGTGGAAAACAAATTCTACCTCAGACATTTACTAGGTGATAGACTCTGGGCAAGATATTTAATTTTTGTGTTGCTCAGTTTCCTCATCTATAAAATAAAGTGGTCAGGATTTAATGTTTTTATCATCCATTTCTTTTCATAATCTATGATTCTATGATCTTTCTTTGTATCCCAAGTGTTAACCTGTTTAGGTAATAATAATAATAATAATAATAGTAATAATAATAACAACAACAATAACAAAAGACACAGCAGCAATAAATACTGGATGTCCCCCACTTGCATGAAATTAAAGTATTATTGTGTACTTGTGTATAAAAAGATCGAATAATTTGTTACTGCTATATTATACTTGAAACTGTATCACATATTAAAATTAAGGTAAGGAATCAACATGACAAGTAACTAGAGAAACAAAGGGAAAAAAAACTTTAGAAAAGATAGAATCCATTAGATCAAATCCTAATGGAGAAATTCAAGAAAATCTCCCAAGTTGACATGGGATGGAATGGTGGAGAGTTCTGTGGACACCATGGACAGCTTCCGTCCAGGAGCAAGGGACCAAATGGAATCTTCAATTACTCAATGACAGATAGAAGACTGATGCTATGCTCCTGAGCATTTTAAGGTTAAAACCAATGACAACACCATGACCTTGTGTAGAAAATGGAACAGTTGAAGATTGGTAGCTTTTTTTGATCACTATGCAGTTCTAGGTCAGAAATTTGGGGGGACAGAGAAGAGTTTTGTACCCAAAGACCACTGATCATGGGCAGTGAGTGATAACAGACCCTAGGCAGTGTAATGAGCAAATAACAAGTTAGGAAGCAAGCAGCAGGTATGTGCCTGGGATTCCAGGGATGGAACATTTTTTTCAGGTCCAACTTAGAGCCCAGTCTGGAGGCAGCAGAGAATAACCATGACAGGAATTTCAGAGCAAAGGAAGCCTACAATGCTATGTAGGAAGCACTAGAAACAAGGAAAGATTTCCAGCTACCCCATAATGATTGAAATCAGAAGCAGTCTACTGTGGATAGAACCAAATTCAATTGAGAAACTTACAAAGTTCAGATCATGGGGACAGCCAACAGAATGACCCTGAATTAGGCCACTTCGGGAAAACTTTTAGATTCCCTCTCCAAGCTGTCCCTAAGATCCTGGAATAATATAACATTCAAAAAACCAAAAAAAGCACAAACAAAATAAGAACAGACTTTCCATCCAGAAATACTCAAAGCTTTGCCCTAACATAGTCTGAATTCATGAAGTAGGGTGAAATAATGAGTAAAAAAAAATCATCATCAACAACAACAACAACAAAAAGAATCCCACTGTAGAAGTTATTATGGTGACAGGGGTGCTGAAAATGTAGAAAGACAGAATTACTCCAAAATATTTCTAACAAAAGCCTAAAAAAAACATATGCAGACTTCTGGGAACCAAGATGGCAAAGTAAGCAGAAAATCATTGTCATTCTCTAATATTCACCTCTGGGGAAAAAAAAGTAAACCTCAAGGAAAAATTGTGGAACAGCAGAGCCAGTGGAAAGACATGGTGGAACAGTAATTTAGCCCAGGAAACTTGGAGGATTAGCAAGAAAGGTCCATCTCAGTCTGGTAAAAGGGGAGCACATTCCAGGACAGAAAGTGTCCCAGCAAGCCAGTAACAAACCCCACCTTAGCAAACCAGCAGGAGATCTTGAACCCCAGGGTGATGAAGCAGACAAATGCAACATTAGGACCCACAGTATACATTAGCATAGCCAGGGGAACCAGCAGACCCCAGCTTGGGGAACCACCATGCTGCCAGTGCAGCACACAGCAGCCAGATGTCTTCTAACAGTGGTCTTCCATCTGTTTAACCACAGCCCCTGGAGGGTAGACATCCTTCCAGCAGTCAGACATCTACTGGTTTCAGCAAAGGCTCAGATGGGCAGGCATTATCCAGTGGCTGAACCTGTATGGGGTTTCAGTGCAGTCTAGGGAGTGCAGGTATCCTCCAGTGGCCAGACCTCCATGTACTTCATGCTAGTCCCAGGGAAATGAAGGAAAAAAAACCCACCTGGCCTCAGTACATGCCAGACACACCCACTAGCACCCCTGCTCAGCACTGGGTAAGCTGACAGACCTCTACAGCCTCCAGCTACAGCATCTGAGGCCACAACACACAAAGCCAGTGAACAGACCCCTGACCCCTCAGCATAAGAAGCTTGGGACAGTGCCCTCCATGCCCCAGCAGGAGGGCTCAGCTTTAAAAACCAGGAAATAGGCAAACAAGATGAGCAAAAAGCAAAAATGAACACTGACCAGAGAAAATTTCTATGGACAGGCAAAATTAAAACAGAAATTCAAAGAAGGTAACGTTGTGAATATACCTACATCAGAGATCTCAAAGGGAAATATGAATTGGTCTCAAGACCAAAAATCCTTCTTTAAAGAGCTCAAGAAGGATTTTAAGTCAAATAAGAGAGGTGTCAGAAAAATTAGGAAAAGAAATGAGAAGTATGCAACAGAGAGTCAACAGCTTTGAAAATGAAGTCCAAAAATTGACTGAAGAAAACAATTCCTTAAAAAAATACAATTGGCCAAATTGGAAAAAAAAATCAACTGAAGAAAACAACTCCTTAAACATAGAATTGACCAAATTTAAAACAAGTTACAAAAATTCATTGAAGAGAATAACTCCTTAAAAAGTAGAATTGGCCAAATGGAAAATAAGGCACAAAAGCTAACTGAGAAAACAATTCCTTAAAAATTAGAATTGGGCAAGTGGAAGGTGATAACTTTATGAGACATTAAGAATCAGTCAAACGAAATCAAAAGAATGAAAACAAATAGAAGAAAATATAAAATACCTCATGGTATTTTATGGAAAATAGATCCAGGGGAGATAATTTAAGAATTATTGGTCTATCTGAAAGCTATGATTAAAAAAAAAAAGGAGCCTAGACAGCATCTTTCAAGAAATTATCAAGGAAAACTACTCTGAGGTCCTGGAACCAAAGGGTAAAATATTCATTGAAAGAATACACCATTCACCGCCTGAAAGAGATCCCAAAATGTAAACACCAAGGAATATCATAGCCAAATTCTAGAATTATCAGGTCAAGGAGAAAATACTGCAAGCAGCCAGAGAGAAACAATTTAAATATCATGGAACTACAGTCAAGATTATGCAGGACCTAACACCTTCCACATTTAAGGATCAGAGGGCTTGGAATATGATATTCTGGAAGGCAAAAGAGTTAAGCTTGCAATCAAGAATCAAATACCAAGCAAAATTGAGCATAATATTTCAAGGGAGGAGATGGAAATTCAATGAAATAGATGACATCCAAACTTGCCTGATGAAAAAAAAAAACAGCTGAACAGAAAATTTGATCTTCAAATACAAGATTCAATAGAGGCATAAAAAGGTAAATAGCAAAGAAAAAAACTGTATTCAATAAAGTTAAACTGTTACAATCCAATAGGAAGATGATACTAGTAATTCTTGAGAACTGTTATCACATTTAGAAGGGGCTTATAAAAAAAGAGATTGTGGGTATAAATTGAATTTGATGTGATGATAAAAAATAATTAAGGGTTAAAAAAAAGAATTATACTGGGAGAAGAGGAAAGGAGGAGGTAGACAGTGTAAATTATATCACATGAAGAGGCACAAAGACATATTACAGTAGAGGGAATAAAGGGAGGGGGATTGAGCATTGTTCAAACCTTACTTCCATTGGATTTGACTCAAAGAGGGAATAACATACACATTCACTTGGGTATAGAGATCTATCTTACCCTATAGGAAGTAGGAGGAGAAAGCAGAAAGAAAAGAGAGGTTCATGACAGAAGGGAGGCCAGAAGGGAGGGAAGAAGTAGGAAGGGAATAGTGAAAGAAAAGAAAGGGGGACTGATTGAAGGGAGAGCAGATTGAGGGAGGCAGTGGTCAGAAGCAAAACACTAGTGAGGAGGGAAAGAAGGAAAAAAAGAGATAAATAGTGGGAAAAAGAGGAGGGAGAAAAAGGAACAGAAAATCATCATATGCGAATATGAATGGATGAACTCTCCCATAAAATGGTAGGAGATAGTAAAGTAGATTTCAAACCATAATCCTATAATATGTTGTTTGTAAGAAACACATTTGAAGCAGAGGGATACACAGGTAGTAAAAGTGAAAGACTGGAGTAGAATATATTATGCTTCAGCTGAAGTTAAAAAAAAAAGCAGGTATAGCAATCCTGGTCTCAGATAAAGCACAAAGTAAAATAAATCTATTTAAAAGAGATAAAGAAGAAAACTACATCTTGTTAAAAGATACCATACATAATGAAGTAATATCAACATTAAACATATATAAATAAATTGGTATAGTATTTAAATTCTTAGAGAAGTTAAGTGAATTGCAAGAAAGAAGACAGCAAAACCAAAGTAGTAGGAGAACCTCAAACTCCCTCCAATCCCTTAATTTAGAATCTACTAAATCTTGTGTTAGCCTGATTGCATTTTCACAGTACTTGAATTGTTTCTTTCCGGCTTCTTGCAATATTCTCTCCTTGACCTGGGAACTCTGGAATTTGGCTACAATATTGCTAGGAGTTTTCCTTTAGGGATCTCTTTTGGGAGATGATAGGTGGATTCTTTCAATTTCTATTTTGCCCTCTGGTTCAAAAAAATCAGGGCAGTTTTCCTTGATACTTTCTTGAAATATAATGTCAAATCTCTTTTTTTTTGATCATGGTTTTCAGATAGTCCAATAATTTTTAAATTATCTCTCTTGGATCTATTTTCCAGGTCAGTTGTTTTTCCAATGAGATATTTCACATTGTGTTCTATTTTTTTTAAATTCTTTTGGTTTTGTTTTATAATGTCTTGATTTCTCATAAAGTCATTGGCTTCCATTTGCTCCATTCTAATTTTTAAGGAATTATTTTCTTCAGTGAACTTTTGGATTTCTTTTTCCATTTGGCCAATTCTACTTTTTAAGACATTCTTCTCATTGGCTTTTTAGACCTCTTTTGCCATTTGGGTTAGTCTATTACAACAACCTCAGAAGGTAGATTCTATTAATATCTCCACTTTACAGTTGAGGAAACTGAGGCAAACAGAGGTTGCCTAGGGCCACACAACTTGTAACTATCCAAGATTATAATTGAACTTAGGTTTTCTTGACTACAAGCCCAGCATTTTATCCGCTGGGCCATCCAGGTGACTGATTGATAAATGTTTGTTTATGTGGAAGGTGAAGATTTCACATTTGATTTAGGAAAGACAAAATGCATATGAGAATTAATTTCAAGGTGAAAATATATGTCCAGCATTTTAAATGCTATAACTGCAAGGAAGAAAAGGTGTATTGTTGTCTGGAGGGCTTTGTAGCAGACCTGAGCCAGTGATTCATTTTTTTTTTTGCCAAAAAAGTTATAGTTGTTGAGTCTTTGCTTATCAAATTGAATTCCTTATTGAATCTTAATTCCTTCATGGTTTACCTAATTCCAAAGATATTGATTTCCAATTATTATTCAAAACCTATTCCTTGCCAAGTATTTCTTGACAGTTCAGACTTAAGACTTTGAGAAAGAACAAATAGTTACTTTATGTCTACAGACATAATTGAATTTATGATACCAAAGGAAAATTCACGTGACTTTACAGGAAGGGGTGATTATGAAAAAGTATAACCTCTACTGTGAGTTTTCAAATACTGTAAACTAGAGATACATAGTATGGAATTTGAGGAAGCTCAGAAATTGAGAGGCCAAAGTATTATAGTGGAGAAGACCAAGTCAGGTACTGAAGTTATTAAGGAACAGTGAGACAGATCTGGCTTTCAATTGATAACAACAAATATCTCTATAAAATGTAATTAACTTTAAAGGAAAAGAGTAAGAATAAAAGCATAAAGGAAGAGAATAAGAGGGAAAAAGAGAGAAGATCCAAAAGTGACAGTGGGGAGCAGATGAGGCAGCAACTTCCTGTCTTGGATCTTTGTGCCAAGGGTGTCAGAGATGAAACAGTCTGGTTTGGATAAAGTTCTAAAAGATACAGTCATCCAAAACAAGCTACATTTAAGTTGAGCATTTGGAAGATTGAAGGAATCTGAGAGGAAGAGATCTAGGAGCATAGGATTAAAGATTTGGATCTATAAGAGATTAAAAGTTACTTTGCCCATTTGCTTTTTTGCTGTTGTGGTCTATAGAAATAAAATACCTTGTAATATATTCAGAAGGAGTTAGTGAGAGAGGTAATATGTAGATTCCGAAACTCTGATACTGAATCCATCTACCTTCCTATTATGCCATGGAACTAAATATTCTTACAGTTTAAGGGGGTTTTGTGGATAGGGAAGGCAGAGAAGAATGCTAATTGGTCAAAAGCTCAAGCCCTTTACTGGAGTATGGGAGACACATCTGCTAGTTCAACCTGCAACTTGCCTTTAAATCTGATCCCACATTCATAATCTGTCCCCAGGCCAGATGTCTCATCTTGAGGTGGTACATGGGGGAGCACAATTTACTCTGCAATGTTGAGAAGATGTCCTGAAAGAGAGATACAAAGCCATGGGTGGGGGTGATTGCAACTTCTTCCTTACTTTCTTGTTGTTGTTGCTGGTCCTTCCTTTTTGAAGAGGAACAATGACATCACAGGATGATGCCTTGACTTGCATATGAATTGGATTTAATTGAGGCAGAGATGTGTAAAGCCATGAGCTTGACATTGTGCTGCTTATGACCTGCCAAAGGATTTTAGGCAGCCATGCAAATGAAGATCCCTCAGCAAAACTGACTATGTGAAGATTCCTTAGGGCATACCTGCACAACACAGGGCCACTTACACCTGCCAAAGGATTGTGGGCAGTCTGAGAAAAACGTAGAGAATGTAAAACAGGCCTGCGTAATATCTGGGCCAGGAAGTGGCAAAACAAGTTACCAATATCTTAATTTTCTTTTGTTTTGTTTTGACCATAAGCTTCAATCCAGCTTTTACTCTCTCCTCTTTCACTATCCTCTAGAGATTTCTTAATTATTCTTCACTTTCTGCCATTATAATGATACATCTGCATATATGAGATTATTGATATTTTTCCTGGCAACTTTAATTCTAGCTTTTGTGTATTCTTATCACCTCTTCTTAATCTCTTCTTCTTTTAATCTCCCACCATCTTTTTCTTTTATCAATCTATTTTTCCATGAAATGTTCCTTTGATATTTCTAATTTTCTTGAAGACTCTCTTGGCTTTCCCATTTTATTATTTTCTTTCATTTCTTTTCAGTGCTCATTTAAGAAAAAAAAATTCTTGTCTCTTCTAACTATTTCTGCATCTTCTTGCTTTTATTGAACATAGATATCCACCATATGTACTCTCTCACCTGTCTGTCAGATACCTAATAGCAAGGCTCAATTTAACAAACAACCAAAATTGATTACCAACTCTACTCTTTCTGCTTGACTGCTGTAACTCAGACCATTTCCTACTTCTTTTACTATTTTTCCTTAAATTTCAATTTTCTTCTAATAAAGGTTTCATGAAATTGAAAAACATCAACAAATATGACCAACTCCAAATATCAAAATGAAAATAACAAGTGGGATTCTATATGAAATCATTAATCTATCGTAAATAGCTAGTTTTGTTTTTGTTTTGTGCTGTTTTGTTTTTAAATATCATGTTTATTTGTAATATTTTCCCCCCATGTGGATAGCCTTCCACTAAATGGTGGCAATAAAGAATAGAAAATTAGATTGTTCCTGTTTTCAATGACTTCATATCTATTTGGGAGAGACAAAATGCATAGAAGGGTTATTTTCAGGGTGGTCTAACATTCTGAATGATATAACAGCAAGGCAGACAAAGTTCCTTGTTGTCTGGAGTGTTGTATAACAAGCTAGACAGCAGTTATTCAGGATGAGGAGGGTTCTGTGAATGGTAAGATGGTAAGGGCCAGTGGTACATGATTTTACCAAAATAATTGTAGAGAGTTACTCCTTGATTATCAAAGTAATATGAAAGACCATGTCTGCCCTCGGGATTGGGGAGAAAAGTTTTGAGGCACCCAGTCTCCTATAAATGGGAATAGTGGAGTAGGTCTGAGTGTCAGAGTAGAGGAAGATATCTGAATTCTTTCATAAAGGAGTTGGGCTGTGGGAGTTCAGTATTGTTCTGTGAGTAGTACTCACAAAGGAAGATTAAAAAGAAAGTGGGGAAGGACTCCTGAACCTGTTTTGCTGAGCTTTCTGGTGCCTAGCACTATACAGTGGACAATTTTCAGAACTGGGTAGAGCTAAAGATGGTTTTTTTTTCCCCAAGAGGATACTGATAAATATTCCAACTTCTAAGGCAACATCTGTGTCAAATATGTTTTCCTTTACGCCAGGGGAAAAAACCTTGGCCACTTTCTCATATTGCTTTCAGTTCTATCAAAGTAGTGGTATCTTAGGTTGATGGTGGGCAGAATTAAAATTAATGTAGGGCAACTGGTCTGTGCTCCTAATAATTGCTTTTCCAGAAGGAATAAATCCTTCCCTAAACTCTCAATCCTTATGCAGAGCTGCCCAACCATTCTGGTTCCGCACCTGGATCATGCAAAATTCTTTTGCTTGTAATTATCCTATATAATCTGAAAGATCCCTTCCAGTTCTAATTCTGTGATATTATGTTCCTTATCCTCTTATTTTTTTTTGTTTCATTTTCTAGTGGTTGCTTTCTACTGATGGTACCCCATTTATTGGCCTTTTCTCTAGGAGAGCTTCTCTTTCTGTGACATCCCCTGACCCATATGACAAAAAGCAATATTTGGTATACTCATTGATCCTTACTACCATTTTTAGACACTCATTTTACCATCATCAGTTAAATACCTTTCCAGAAAAATTACTCCATCCAATTTGGATTCATGATGTCATCATGAATGTACCTCTAGGTTCATTTCCTTTCTCTTCTTTTCAATAAGCTTAGTACCTGTATTTCAGTCTTCTTAGTCATACTAGCCCCTTATTAACCCGAATTTAAATGAACTGAATCTCTTACATGGCTACTAGATTAATTCCTTGAATTCAGAGTGTACAATCAGAAGGAAAAATTATTAGACACTATTTTGTATTCCAAACGTTACACAAAAAACAAAAGTGAAACAATTTTTGCTCTCAAGGAGTTTATTTTGAGGGAAATAGCATATATAGAAGTGTTTAGTTGTAGGTTTGAGGGAAAGTATCATCTGGATCATAGCAGTAACACATAGGACAATGTACATCTATATGAATCATCAAGATTCTTTGCAATAAGGACAGGGGTTCCCTAGGGCTCAATGGCACAACAGTAAAGCCCAATGACCAGTAATGTCATTGAAATTTATCATTTACTGAGCCAGTGTTTTAACATACATAAACTACACATGCATGAGATATGCAAATATATACATATGTGTATGTACTGACATTCATATATGCATATATGTATGTGAATATTTGTAACCATATATGCATGTGTGTTTATATGTATGCACACATGTGTATATGTATATGTTTATTTTTATATATAGTAATGGTGACATTTAACTTCACCCTTCCATTCTATACCTTGACATCCAAAGGTATGTTTTCCATTTTTTTTATGTTCCTTTCAAAAATATAAGCAGACCAGAGGACTTCAGAGACTTTACTCAATTTAAGACACATAGACTTCACCGTGTAGATTCAAGCATTAAAGTCATGAATACATGGTTGGAAGCAACACATTTTATAGAAACTTTCAGTCAAACTTATCAACAGTCTCAATCTGGATTGTTTGATAGATAGAGGCCTGAAGCATCTGTGCATCCCACACTATGGAAATAAACTGAATTTTTATTATCCTAAAATGAGAATGAAGATAGTGTGCCTATAAAGTCTATCATAGTTAAGGGGGGATTCTACAAATGTGTCTTAATTTCATCTTCATTCCTAGAGACTGAAGCCTTTGAAAAAAATTGAACTAAAATTTGACTTTCTCCAAAGGTTTCTTATGCCACATTTTCCTCCCTAATCAGGCCATATATATTCTAGGAACAGTTTTCTCCATGGTATTTCTTTATCTTTTTACTTGGCTTTAATCAATAAACTGAGAAAAATTAAAATGGGGGCAAAGAGAAGGAAGGTATAATTCTTAAAAGAATTCAGTTCAAATTTTCAAGAAAAAGTCCAGCTAATTTTGATATATTGTGCCAGTCAATACATCCATTTAATTTAATTATGTATGTGGTGAGTGGGGAGTGGGACCTTGCATGTACATTATACAGTTATCATTATATAATAGGCTTGCTTTTAGGGCTGACGTGTCCCAGGTCACAAAGAAAACATATGGCAAATATACCTGTGTGTTTATGTGCATGGTGTACATATATGAAACACACATGTATGCAGTGTGTATCTATTCTAATATATACATACATGCATATACATATGTGTGTACACACATATACACATACACATGCACATAGTAGATAGAGCACCAGGTCTGAAGTTAGGAAGACTCATTTTCCTGAGTTCAAGTATGGGTTTACACTCTTTCTAGCTGTGTAACCTGGGACAAGTGATGGTACAATGAATACACAAATACATATGTGCATACCTATGCATATGTGTATATACATTCTGATTTCTTCTCTCAATTTTTATTTATATAACTATTTCAACGTGATCTTTTGGAAAATTTTTGATCCTGAGACATGGGAGTTTATTAAGTACCTTTATCCTTCCTAGAGGAAGGGTAAGGAGGAAAAAATATTATATAGTTATGTTATAATCTCAGGGACAACAGGAGCCTTGTAAAGATTTAGAACTTCCTTTATCCTTTTCCTAACTTTGTCAAAATAGAAATATGATCTTATTATGTTAATAGAGGTTGTTTAGCATGAAATTATCAACTTCAATTTGTTTAATGACATGTGACTTTAAAGTTGAGGAATTAGCACTACAGTTTTAACCAGGCAAGGATCATCTTTGCTTTTCCTCTGATATCTCTTCTATTGGCTTATATCACTGGTATTATTTGGAATTTCTTTCTATGAGCCACTTACCCTAGAAATGGAAGATAAATAGTCTTGGAAATTTGATGATGCCCACCAGGTTCTTCATGAAGTTGAATTGGTACTTGGTAGACTAAATCAGAAGATTGAGGTACCTTCTGAAGCTTCTAGATTAATGGGGAATATTCACTAGAGAAGAAAATAAATTGTTTGGATATTTCCAGAGAGAGAACACCAGACTTAATATTTGCCCTGTCAGAACATGAGGTTAAAAACTGAGCCTCACTTGGAAATGAGAGGGAGGAATATAAATGGACATTAGTCCTGGACAAACTTCTGTTAGGACAGAGGTCATCAAGAAAGCTGGCCCAATGGATATTTGTGAGAGTGTATCCCTTGTCTTGCCATGAAATATAGCAGTGACAGAGGGAGAATTCTCATGAAAGCAAAAGGAAATTTTTGTATGTTGATCTAGGAATGGTAGAGTGCTGTCCATGAGATTATGGTTTTCTCTCCAAAACAGCTTTGGAGCCTAAGAGCCAACATCTTTCAAAATGGCCAGAGGAACTGCCTTCAGCCAGGGTGTTACCCTAATTAGAGTAGCAGGAGGAAGTACAAGAAAAGACACAGAGTATTGGTGTATTATAATTCTGTTTGACATGCAAAGTATATCATAACCTAGAGTCTCCCTTCCTTTCCAGGTTCATTACTGTGTATTTTACTCTATGGATTCTATGACCAAGCCAACCTTGATTCTTGCTCTACCTCATGCATTTCACTCCATCTCCCAGATGTGAGCCTTTGCATAGATTGTCTCCCATGACTGGAATTTTTGGCCTCCTCACCTCTGCTTCTTATAATTTTTAGTTTCCTCCAAAAACTCAGGTCCAGAATCACCTTTGCATGGAGTCTTTATTGATCATTATGTGCATGTCTTCTCTAGATGAATATAAACTCTTGTAGCATTTTTGTCTTTCTCCATAGAAAGAGGCAATTTGGTTATGCAGTAGAGTAGTAGGTACGAGTCAGCAAGACTTGAGTCAAATCCAACCTCAGATTCTTAATATCTCTTGAACCATGAACAGTTCACTTTACCTCTATCTGTCTTAATTTCTTCAAATGAAAAATGAGGATAATAATAACACCTACCTCCCAAAATAAAATGATTCAGTCCTCTGAATTAATTTAATAATAATAAATAAAATTACATGAATTTGTATTTGCTTAAATTAAATAATGATTTATAGAGTAATAAATGATAACAATTATAAATTAAATAATAATTTATGGAGTACTTATAACAATTCGTAAAGTGCTTAATAGTAATTGATAAAGTGCGTGGTATGTAGTACATACTTAGTAAATACTTGTTTGTTTTCCTTCTTCCCATACTCTAGTACAATGTATGGAACCCGGAAGATATTTAACAATGTATACTTGATTGATTGCAATTACTATGAGCTCCTTAGCACTATAGGAGAAGATATTATAGGCAGTTATTATAGGCACCACCTTCTTGGAGTTGCACAGAAGAAGAGGAGGAATTATATATAAAGCCACTTTAAGAAGTAATATCAGCTCAGAGGAGGCCCTACTCAATAAGTCTTTTCAAATGACTGAAATTTCATAAAGAACTTTGAAGAGTGTATGACTCAGTGGTGGATAGATCTGTTCTTATAAATGTGTCCTTACAAAGACAGGTATTGACAGTATACTTTCTGGTACCTCAAAGTGAGATTTTGAGATTTTATGTATGTGTGTGGAGGGAGCAGATATTAAATGAAGAGATGTCCATTCCCTAAAAGTGGATCATTGTGTCACATGAAAGGTCTATTTAAAATTATTATTATTATTTTTTTTGGGGGGGTTGGAGCCAAGATAGCAAGGTGAAAGCAATGACTTGCTTGAACTCTCACCAAAACCCCTCCAAATACACCAAATTTCCAGCCCAAGCCAAGATGGATTGTTGATTGGAAAGGTCTATCATACCGGGCTGGGAGAGGAATGAAGTTCAGTGTGGGCACACAAGCAAAATAGGCCTCAGCAAAGCTGGAGCAGGCTTCAGAGGATGGAATCATGGGCAGTTGTGGCAGTTTCCAGACTTCTCAACCCACAAATGCCAAAGAAAACTTAGAAGGTCAGTAGGAAAAGTCTGTGACTGTGGTGAGAGAGAACCTAAGTCCCAGCCCCAATCCTGGCACAGCCCTGAGGCAGCAGCTGCATCCAGAGGTTGGCCCAGACAGAGGGGAAACCAAGTGGCTGATCGGAGGTGGATTGCAGGGATCTCTTTGCTGATGCTGAGTCAGAATTCTCTTGCTTTGCTCATGCTTGAATTTGGGTCACATTTCTGGGCGGCGGTCCTGGGGCAAGGAGGAGCACTGGCATGGTAGAGCTTGTAGTGGCAGAGAAGAAGGAATCCTCCTCACAGTTCCAAGGCAGAAAAGAGCACTTGTGGTCACTTATCGACCAGAGCATAGGCCAGGAAAGGAGTAAACATCTCACCCTTGATCATACCACCTTGGAAGAACTGAAAATTTACAGGCCCCTAGAAGTACCTCTGAAAACAGCTACACAAAACCGCCAAAGCTTGGGACAGTATGTTGCCCACACTAAAGGCAGACTCCTACCTTAACAAAGAGTGTATAACTGAAGTAATTGGCTGGGATCATGAACAAACTGTGCAAAAATGGCAGACCAAAGTCATTCTTTGATGACAAAGAAGGTCAAAACATACAGCCAGAAGAAGACAAAAAAAAGTCAAAGCTCCTACATCTCAAATTATAATTATCCCAGGTTCTCAACAAAAAATTCATGGCCCCTTTCCCTTTTATCCACAATTCCATATAGTATTTAGCTGAATTGATAGTTCAAACACAATGATAGAGAGCACCAAAAAATAGAATTAATTCCTCCAGAAATTATAAGCTTGTAATAGAATTAAGAAAAATATTCTAGGGATCTAATATTTCTTTGAATATTTCATACTCAATTGTTCCTTGAACTATGATAATATCACATGAAAATCATAAATCTTAATTGTTTCATCAATCTCCCAAGCATTTACCAATTTTTGAGTGCACTGATTCTAACTTTGTGGACTGCTGACATTTAGCTAATGTTTCAAAAACATTTTTTCATTTATTTTTCATACTAAATTCATAAGTGCTAAACTTATTATTACCCCATTTTGAACCTGAGGCAGAAAGATTAAACAATGTGCCCAAACTCATGACGTTAGTAAATGAGAACTAAAAGATATAAATCCAGACCTTCTAATGTGTTAATTACTATGCCCTTTTCAGTATAACAGAGCTGTTAATTTTAATGTAGTTGTCTCATTTCTATCTACTACATGGTATTATTACAATAATATCTTACAAAATGCAAAGCGCTTTTTCCTGCTCAAATTCTTTATAATCCATTTTAATTCATGGATTGTGTGTTTTAAATTATGACATCATTTTCATAACCTATTAAATTCATATTACATATAATTTAAAATGTTCTACGTTAAATAGAAAATATCCACAATTAAACATTTTCCTACATTTATTTTGAATTTCTAATCATTTCAATTCTTTTGTGGCTCCCTTTTTCTTAGAGTTTACTCTTTTAATTGAATTATCTCCTGACTCATGCTGTAAAGAGGAAAGGTAACATTATCCAAATTTAAACATGAAGACAAAAGGAAAAATTAGTTACCAAAGTGTTCATTTATATGACAGGTAAGGAAGTGTCCAAGCAGTGAATAGCAGAATTGTATCTTAATTGCAGTATGGTCTTTTTGCCAACCTCATAAAAAATGCCTATTCACCAATGAACAACTTCCTGTTTTCTCCCACTTTCTCTCATATCTCATTTTTTTATCTTTATATGTGTAATAATTTTATTTTGAGTTGAACACATCAACTTTCCTTCTACATTTTTTTTTCCAAAAAAGAATATATAGAGAAAAGTTTTTTGTGTAATATTCACTCAGGTAGGACATTCTACTCAATAAGAAAGATATTATCACAGAGTCATAATTCTCAAGGTCATTATTTTTCCCAAAAAACTAATTTCACTATTTTCCACTTTACACTAATCTGACTTTTTCTACCTTAAAAGTAAGCAGACTTGGGCATTATAAATACTCTGCTTTGTGAAAATTGATATGGACATATGAACTTCTTCCCTGAGTCATTCCATAAGTATTTTTTAAATTAATTTATTTATTTTTAATTTTCAACATTAATTTCCACAAGATGTTGTGTTCCAAACTTTCTCCCCCCACCCCAAGATGGCACGTATTCTGAATACCCCTTCCCCTGATCTACCCTCCTTTCTAACCTTCCCATCTTCTCCTATTCCCTTCCCCTTCTATTTTCCTAAACGGCAGGAAAGATTTTTATACCACATTGCCCATATAACTTATTTCCCAGTTGCAAGTAAAAACAATTTTTAACATTTTTTTTAAAACTTTGGGTTCCAAATTCTCTCCCTTCCTCCCGGCCCAACTACCCTCATTGAAAAGGAAAGCAACTGGAAACAGGTTTTATATATATATATATATGTGTGTATATACATATATATATACACACATATATACATATATATGTGTGTATATATATATATATACACACACATATATACATATACACACACACATATATACATATGTATATACATATATACATATGTATATATGTGTGTGTGTGTATATATATATAGTCATGTAAAACACTTCCATAGTAGTCATGTTGTGAAAAACTAACTTTATTTCCCTTCATCCTATCCTGCCAATTCCCTCCATTCATTCTATTCTCTCCTTTGAATTGTTTCTTTCTGGCTGCTTGCAATATTTTCTCCTTGACTTGAGAACCCTGTAATTTGGCTATGATCTTCCTAGGAGTTTTCCTTTGGGGATCTCCTTCAGTAAGTGAATGGTGGATTCTTTAAATTTCTATTTTACCTTCTGGTTCTAGACTATCAGGGCAGTTTTTCTAGATAATTTATTGAATGATGATGTCTAGTCTTTTGTTTTGATCATGGCTTTCAGGTAGTCCAATAATTTTTAAATTCTGTCCCCTGGATCTATTTTCCAGGCCTGTTGTTTTTCCCAATGATGTATTTCATGTCATCTTCTATTTTGTTTTTCATTTTTTGATTTTGTTTTACAATTTCTTGATTTCTCATAAAATCACTAGTTTCTAATTGCTCCATTCTAATTTTTAAGGACGCATTTTTTTCAGTGAGCTTTTGGACTTCCTTTTCCATTTGGCCAATTCTGATTTTTAAGGTATTCTTCTCCTCATTGATTTTTGCACCTCTTTTGCCCTTTGGGTTAGTCTATTTTTAAGGTGTTATTTTCTTCAGAATTTTTTTGGGGTATCCTTTAGTAAGTTGTTGACTTTTTTGTTTGTTTTTTGTGATTTTCTTGTATCACTCTCATTTCTCTTCCCAGTTCCTTGTCTACTAAAGCCCTTTTGAGCTCTTTCATGGCCTGGGACTAATTTCTATTTTTCTTGGAGTCTTTGAATGTAGGAGCTTTGACTTTGCTGTTTTCTTCTGGTTGTATGTTTTGATCTTCTTTGTCACCAAAGTAAGATTGTATGGCCTGAGGTTTGTTGCTTTTATTTTGTTGTTGTTTTGTTTTGTTTTTACTGTTTGCTCATGTTTCCGGACAATTACTTGACTTGTAAACTCTTTGTTAAGTTAGGGGTCTGCTTCCAATGTGGAGGATGTGCTGTACCAAGCTTCAGGGGTTTCGTGCAGCTATTTTTAGAGATACTTCTAGGGACCTGAAAATTTTCAGTTCTTCTGAGGTGGTATGATCAAAGGAGAGTTGTAAACTCCTGTCCTGGCCTGTTTTATGCTCTATGAGTGATGACAAGCACTCTTTTCTGCCTTTGAACTGTGAGAAGGATTCACTCTCTACCATGCCACAAGCTCCACCTTGCAGATGCTTCTCCTTGTCCCCTGAACCGCCACCCAGGACTGTGGCCCAGATACAACCACAGGCAAAGCAAGGAATCCTGTCTCAGCATCTGCAAAGAGAGCCCTGCAATCCATCTCTGATCAGCTGCTTGATCTGCACCCACCGCATTGTCTGTGGACCAAGAGCTCTGGAAGCAGCTGCTGCCCCAGGTTTGTGCCAGGACTGGGGCTAGACCATGCTCCTCTCTCACAAAGGCCTGACAGACCTTTCCTACTGACTTTCTAAGTTGTCTTTAGCATTTGTGGGTTGAGCAGTCTGGAAACTGCTACAACTGGTAGTGATTCAGTCCCTGAGGCCTACTCCAGATTCAATGAGACCTGGTCTTTGCCTGCACTGCCCAGGCTGAACTGTATTCCTCTCCCAACCTGGAGCAACAGACCTTTATCATCAACCATCCAAGTTGTCTTGAGCTGAAAATTTGTTTCACTCTATCTTTTTGTGGATTCTGCTGCTCTAGAATTTGTTTAGAGCCATTTTTTACAGGTATGTGAAGGGTTTTGGAGGACAGCTCCAGCAACTCACTGCTTTTACTCCTCCATCTTGGCTCCACCCCCTATATTATTTTATCTGTTTTTGCATTTGTTTTTCTTTTTTTCCAGAGACTCTGAGGGTCTTCCCCTCCCAGACTGATTTTTTTTCAACTAGGCAAAAGGGGCCACTTTTTGTTTCATTTGTTACCTAGCCTTGACTACTAAATGGGCATTGCCTCAGTCAAACTGAGACCTGGGAAAGATCTAAACTTCAAAAGGCGAAGGTCTCCCACTGCATCTGGAGCCATTCCCAGTCATCCTGAATTATATCTTGCCACTGGACTCAGGTAGATCAGATAGAAAAAGTGAGGGTGGTAACAGCACAACCCTCCCTTACTTAGATCCAATTCACTTGCAGGTCATGGCATCTCCTTCCTTATGTCATGGTCCTCTTTGAAAATGAAGGGCAAGGCGGAGCTAGGTGGCACAGTGGATAGAGCACAGGCCCTGAAGTTAGGAGGACCTGAGTTCAAATCTGGCCTCAGACACTTGACACTTACTAGCTGTGTTACCCTGGGCAAGTCAATTAACTCCATTACCTAGTCAAAAAAGAAATGAAGGAAAAACAACAGACAACATAACAAACATCATAAAAGAATACATTGTACTCTTTTATAAAGGTTCTTCTTGATATTTAGTCTTTGATATAATGTGTTCATCTCTGCAATATGTGGATCTAGGAGTTCTTTTCTTTCTGAAATCTAAAACATATGATTGGTTCTACAGTAAAGTTGAGCATTATTTGGGAATTTTAATTTGACAAATGCTTAATAAAGACTTACGCAAAATGCTGAACTATACAAGAAGTGTGTGTGTGTGGGTAAAGTAGCTGACCTCCAAAGAGATTACATTCTATTAAAGGGACCCATTCGTGAGAGGATAAGTATAATTCAAATTGAATAATGAGGGAAACATGGAACCAGAAGAGGGGCCTTAGAAATGTTTAAGAAGGGGGAAAAAATGCTCTTTCCTCAAAAGAGGAAGCTGGGAGATAAGAAGACTCACACAAGATACAGCAAACATATTTCATCTTTAAGGAAAATAAAATTGTAAAAATACTAAATAAGATGAGGACAGATTGCATTCTAAGCTAAAGGGATAGCCTTTACAATGTGTAGAGGTGGCAGATAGTATGTTGAATCTGTAGTATCAAAATTTAAGTAGTTTTAGCTTAGCTGAGACAGTATTTAAAATTATTTAAATATTTTTTTCCACTTTGCTGAAATAAAGACTAAATGAATCATTTAGTTTTGTTCTAAAACAGTTAAGAACCTACTAAGTGTTAGGCACTGTGGTAGTTGCTGAGGACTAAAAAATTCTCAGCACTGTTTTTTAGGGTTCACTTGATGCATAGCAGTTTTTCTTTCAGTCCTCTCAGATTATTTTATGTAGGTCTTTGTTTCATAAATTTCCTTCTCATAAGCAACAAAGTGTATGATTTTGTTATCTTATTGAATCTGTGATACTTTCACATTTTGTTGGATTGTTTAATCTATTCACATTTAAAACTTTGAGAGTGATGTTTTATTTTGCTGTATGTCTCTGTTTTTTTTTTCTCCTGTCATGATTTTTTTTCTTTATCTGCTATAAACATGGTACTATACTCTTTCAGTTATTTTAGTTTATTCTTTTTCAAAGTGACCATATTCCCAATGGGCCTCTTTTCCACACCTTTTCACCCGTTTTCCAGTAATAGTCTCTTCCCTTTTGGGTTTTACTTATTAGTTATTTTTTTGTTTCCTGTTTTTATCTGGTTGTTTAATCTTTCTGCCACCTTTTGTCCTATTATTTAGCCAAGTAGATGCCTTCTTCCTCTCCATTCCTTCTACTAGTCCTATCATTTTTTTTTATTTTTATGTACCCATTTCCAAATAAGGTTTCTCTTACTTGTTTATCCATTTTCTTTCTGTCTACTGTATGAACCTCGTAGATCACATAATTTAACTCCATTAATTTAAAAAAAAATTTTAAAGTAATATATTCAGAGTGGAAGCAAATTTCTCAAGATTGCATAACTAGTTCATGTGAGTCAAGACTTGAACTCAGGACTCCTGATCTACATTTCAGTACCATAGTCTGCTCCATCACATTGTACTTTGTCTTTTCATAGAAAAAATAAACTTTTAAATGTTCATATGAGCTTAATAATATTGGAAGTATCATGGGATAAGTAGGCCCAGGTTGTGATTCCCACCACTATAGACTCACATTGATGAAATGATAGATCAATGAAAGTATTAGAGTAAAGGAATGGCATGTGGGGTGTTCAGGGAGGATTAGCCCCTCTGATATGAAAACTTGCCAAACCTTTTTCAGGGCAGGTCATCTTCCTTTACTGTCTACCTGGCACTCAGTTCTTACCTGTGACTCCAAGAAGCTGTAGCATAAGGAGCAGCCACATTCTGCTAAAACCATCTCAGCAGATGGCCTAAACAGGATAAGGATAACCAACAGATCTCAAACCCAGTGAGTTAGGGGAATGTCTCCTCTAAGCATATGGAGACTTGTCCTAGCAGAATGGGTAGATGAGAGCAATTTGTTCCAAATGCTATGAAGACAGCTGAAGCAGGCATTGCAGAGTACTTAGAATCTGGTCAAATATCAAAGATCCCAAGGTCCATTGCTAGTCATCCTGACTTTTGTCTTGCCACTGGGTTTTGATGTCTTTGGGAGAGAGAGTGAGGCTGACAACATTGTTCAACTTTGTCTAACTTAAATTTAATTCATGTGAAAGTCAAGACATCACCCCATGATGTCATTAATCCTCTTTGAAATTAAAGGATGAACAACAACATACATAAAGGTAAAAAAAATAAAGGGGACTTGAAAATTTAAAACCATATAACTGACTCAGAGAAGTGACTTAAATTGATCAAGATCATATAGATAATTAGCAGAGCAAGGATTTAATTTTTTTTCTCAAATTCAAATAAAATATTTCATATACCGTAGAAACTCAACCATTTTGATTGGTTCACACATATTATATCTTTAACTATGGACCTAACATACAATCTTTGTCACCTATGCACTTAAAAACCATCCTCCAAAATCCCATCAAATATATATCTATATATATTTATACATATGTAAAATATATTGTATACATTTATATAAATATACATACATATGTAAATATATATATAGGTATAGATATATATAGATATATATAGATATATAAAGATTTCATCGTAAGCATCTTAAGGCAAGCCAGACATGTTATATTACCATTCTTTGTTACCCCTATAGCACTTATCACAAGTTTCTTACACATATTAAATATTTAGTTAATTTAAATAGTTAATTTATGCATTGAATTGAGTTGTTTCAAGCTTTATCCATTTTCATTGATAATATAAAATAATAAGGCTTTGATGAAAATATTAACACTCTCCCATTCCGCATCTCCATCAACAATAAAATATAAAAAAAAGGATTCAATCCTTGTTTTATTAAATTTAACTAACAAAATTTAAACAGTCTTCATCTGGAAAGTTGCTTAGTGCAATAACATTTATCTTCAAGTTTGCCTGATTAAGTTTTTAAAAATGCTCATCATATGATATATTCTGGTGTGACTTTATAACTTTTTGCTTTCCAGAATCACCCAAAACAAGAAACCTTGAACACTGTAAAGCAGATTAGCTTAATAAAGCCAGCTTTTTTGTTTCTAGGATTAACCCCTGTCCATTTGGAGGGCTATTTTTCACCAACTCATATTTCAGAATTATTTTAACAAGAAATATGATGATCCAACATTAAATATTGGTCTCTGAACACAAAGATTTTTCTTGACATTCGGTTAGAAAGCATCTACACAAAAGAATACTTAGGAAAAGTATATTCTTGACTGTATATCAACCACTCTCCTCATGGCATGATTATCATAATACAAAATAAGATCTCACCCATAAATCTTTCTCTTGCCCACTTTATAATAGGGATTGAAATTCCCATAAATGTCATGTTTGTCATTTTTAGTTGATTGGTTGGTTTTTGAAGGCATTCAATAAAACAGAAACATCTTGGAAGGGCAACATATGAAAATGTTTTCTTTCATTAGCAGCTTAGTTTGCTCCTTATCATTAGATTAGATCTAGCAACACAGCCCAAAATGAAAGTATCACTTCACACAAATCAAAATTTTGTCTCCGTAAGTTTTTTTCTTTTCTTTTTTAATAGTAATTTATTTTTCCCCACAATTACAAATCAAGGAAAATTTTAGCATTCGTATTTACAAGATTTTTAGTTCCAAATTTTTCTCCCTCTCTTCCTTTCTTATGAAAATAGTAGGCAATTTGATACAATTTATACATATGCTATCATGTAAAACATATGTCCATGTTCATCACAGTTGTGGAAGAAGAAACAGATCTAAAGTAAGAAAAAAAACATGAGAAAGAAGTAAGTGAAAAAATATACTCTGATCTGCATTCAGAGTCCATCAGTTCTTTATCTGCATATAGATAGCATTTTCCTTCAAGAGTTCTTTGTACTTGTCTTGGATCATTGTGTTGCTGAGAAAAGCTGAATCATTCATAGTTGATTATTACATACTGCTGCTGATACCATGTACAGTGTTTTCCTGATTCTTCTAATTTCTTTTTTCATCAGTTCTTACAAGTCTTTCCAGATTTTACTTTACTCTGTGTGTGTCCTCCTGCTTCAAATGTATTTCTTGCAAGCAACATATTTTAGGATACTGGTTTTTGATCCACTCTGCTACCTGCTTCCATTTTATGGGAGAGTTCATCCCATTCACATTCACCTCTCCTCAAGTTTTGACTATGATACTGTACTAGCCCATGTCTTCATTACCTTTTAGCCTTCACTTTTTCTATTGACTCACTACAGTTCAATAGGACTAAATAAAGACATACAAAGCACCCTTTAATGGAGATTAAATGTAGGCGGTTTATTGTCCTTTGACTCTTCCTAGCTGCACAATCCTTGTAAAGTCGTATAATTTCAATGTGACACAAGCTACTCTCTACAAGTTATCAAATAAGCTACATAAAGGTGATGATTTATCAAAAGAGAGATGTTTCCCATGAAGAAGTAACTATAACAATGGGTTTATAGATCCATAACATTTTCCTATTTGTGTGTGTGTGTGTGTGTGTGTGTTTGTGTGTATGTGTGTGTGTCTGTGTATGTAGATTATAGCTCTAGGTACTGGACCAAATATGTATAGGACAAGACCACTTTCCATCATAGAGCTTTCTATCTCATAGTGATAGGTAAATATGATAATGTTTAAGCACTATTAGATGGCCATGCTTAGGTGGTAAATCAAGAAAAATAGAGTTATACAATTGTCTATCCTGAGGAATGTTGGTGTGACATCAGTTCTTCACAACCAATTATTAAATTTTCAGTATGAGTATTTGCACACCAGAAATTGGCAGAAATTTTGTTAATTGTCTAGATGTAATAAAGTGTTAACCAGTATTTGACAAAATCTTCTGGACAACTGGAAATCAATATGGTACAAGCTAGGTTTGGCTTAGCATCTTACGCCATATACCAATGTAAGGTCAAAATAGGTACATGGTTTAGATGTAAGGGATGATACCATAAGAATATTTTCAAAGCAAAGAACAGTTTACCTGCCAGAACTGTGGAGAAGGGAAGTATTCATGACCAGATAAGAGACGGAGAACATTACAAGATATAAAATAGATGATTTTTGTTATATTAAATTAAACAGCTTTTGCACAGACAAATTTAATGCGATCAAGATTAGAAGGAAAACTGAAAGCTGGGAAACATTTTTACAGCCAGTATTTCTGACAAAGGCCTCATTTCTCAAATATGTAGAGAACTGAATCATATTTATAAGAATACAAGTCATTCCCAATTGATACATGGTCAAAGGATATGAACAAGCAGTTGTCAGATGAAGAAATTAAAGCTGTCTATAGTCATATGAAGAAGTGCTCTATTTCACTTCTGATTAGAGAAATGCAAATTAAAACTATTCTGAGGCACCACCCCACACCTATTAGAGTAGTTAATACAATAAGAAAGGAAAATTATAAATGTTGGAGAAGACGTGGAGAATGGCATACTAATGCACTCTTGGAGTTGTGAACTGATCTAACTATTCTAGATAAGAATTTGGACCTATGCCCAAGGGCAATCAAACTGTGCATATGCTTTGATCGAGCAATGCCTTTACTAGTTGTATATCCCAAATACACCATAAAAAAGGGAAAAGGACCTACATACACACACACACACACACACACACACACACACACACACACACACACATGATTACAGCCCTCTTTTCACGGTGGCAAAGACTTAGAAAATGAGGAGATGTCAATCAATTAGGGAACGGCTGAATAAGTTGTGATATATGAATGTAATGGAATACTGTTGTTCTATAAGAAATGATAAGCAGGCAGATTTCCAAAAAACCTGGAAAGACTTCTATGAACTGCTTCAAAGTGAAATGAGAACCATGTAAACATTATACACAGTAACAGCAGCATTGTGTGATAATCATTTATGAATGACTTAGCTCTTCTCAGCAATACAACGATTCAAGACAATTACAAAGGGCTCGTGATGGAAAACATTATCCAACCCAGAGAAAGAACTGATGGACTCTGAATGCAGATGGAAGCATGCTATATTTCACTTTACTTTTTTTTTCTTTTGATCTTTTTTCTTTCACAACTGTGACTAATATGGAAATATTTTTACATGATTGCACATATATAACTATATCAAATTGCTTACAATCTTAGGAAGAGGGAAGGGGAGGGAAGAAGGAAGACAAATCAGAAACTCAAAATTTTGTAAAACTGAATGCTAACATTCTCTTTACATATAATTGAGGAAAAAATGAAATATTATTAAAATTTTAAAAATAAAAAGAGTGTTAAGTAAATGAAAACAAGAAGGTGAGTTTGACTGTGGGCATATGCAATGATTCATGCCTATAGTCCCCCACTTTTATATCGAAAGAAGTGTTTCCTCAAATGTGACTTTAAGCATCTCCAATGTATACTTCATGATTCTACAAGATACTTTTTGATGCACAAGAATGACACAATCCCTAGATTTGAGCAGCTTATGTACAAGTCAATGGGATGACACAAGTAAACAATGAAGAGTGCATTAAGAGAAAGACTACACAGAAGCTGGGTCTTCATGGCTGGGAACATTTTTGATATATGAACACATAAGAGACATTCCAGGCTCAGGGAATATGAGAGAGAAAGCACAGAGGTGGGAAAATATGTTATGTTCTGGGATCAAGACTATTCCAATTTTGCTAGAGAAATGACCTCCAAATCTTTTTGAATGTATACCCAAATCAATTAAAATAAAAGTTTATCATGCAAGTAGCTCTAATACATGCATAATTGTTTATAAATTAGTTATAAGAAATGCCATGTAGATTGTTATGTACATCATTAACTTCATACAAAATTGAAATTGTAAGATAGATTTTTAAAAAATAATGGCTAAAAACATTTTTGTGCTCTCAGAAAAATAATATTTCAGCAAGCAAATGAATAGAAGTATGAGAATAAAAATGTGTTAACAATAGAGATTAAACTATATCATGTATAGTTTTTTTTTTCTTTTTTGGAAAGAAGTCAGTCTTTAAACATTTACCAGAACACAACCCACCCTAAACAATTAACATTTAAACCACTGCTTTCCCCAAGTTGGTAGTGTACTTGATTGTTATTAGGAGTGTATAACTTTAAATAATCTGTACCTCATCCTTAAATTTAAGAAAAAAATAGATTGAATTCAGATTTACTACTACCTTTTGCCACATAAAAGAGTGACTACTTTTGTAGTTTCTAAACTCATTGAGCAATTAAATAGTAGCTATCTGAAGTAAAAGTTTATGTAAACCAACATGACAAGTAATATTATAAACTTTGCTTTGTGCTTGTGAGTGTTTCTTTAGTAATATATGCAAGGGATGGCAAATAGAACACCATAACAAGAAGTCAGAAAACATAGAAAGGAGCCACATGGAAAATATTTAAAAGGTAATGGGGCACTAGTATGTAGGCCTTGAATGTCTAAGGAATTTTGACTTGTTTTGATAAGCAACAAGGGACTATTGAAGTAGATTGAACAGAATAATGACATGATCAGTTCTTCATATAAGCAAGAATAATCTGGCAGTGGTGTTGAAAGACAGATTAAAGAGGTGAGGAAATGGAAGCATGGAGATCAATCAGGACACTATTGTAATAGGCTAGGTACATAGTAATGGGGGCCTGTACTATGGTAATGTCAGTGGGGCTAGAGAAGACAGGCCAGATTTTAACCATATCCTAGAAGTGCACTACTAAGATTGAACTGGATGGTTTTTTTTAATCTAAATTTATTTATTTATTTATTTTTTGTCTCAATTTGTAATTTGATGGTTGTAATGAACTTCTGATCAGGAATTTTCTATTACTATTCTAAAGCAATAACTACTGTGTGCAGAGTTACTTGGGTCTACTGAGTCAGTGACTTGCTCTGGTTACATAGCCAGCATTTGCTGGTAAAGGTTTAAGTTCTCCAAAGGAGAGGGAAGATTTATGACTGAGGAACATATTTTTAAGGTTAATTTTCATTATTAACATTCTCTGCATCATAGAGGTCCTTAAGTCTAGATAATAATCATTTTTTAAAAAACATAACACATCATTTCCTCCTTTATAGTATAAATGCTCACACTGAAAATTTAACAACTGGCTCTCAAGTACAAGTACCAGACACCTAGGACACAATCAGTATATGTGAGAAGTGAGACTATAATCCAACTGTATCTAAGACAACTCTATATCTGCTCCACCATCTTATATATCCAGTCTAAAGGGAAAGGAGATGGGAGCAAAGTTCCAAATCTAATTTCATTGCCATGGCTTGTATGTCAAGAAGCAGGTTAGAATCTCAGTGTAACTTATCTTGAAGATTTAAACTCAGTTCATTAAAGGATTTTTCCCCCACCTGGAAGACTAGAGACCTTTCTTTTGCATGGAAGACAAAGTGAAAATGGACCTAGAGATTGGTAGAATTAAAAGGAATCTTCATAAATATCTAGTCAAAATCTCTCATTTTACAAATTAGGAAACTGGGACCAAGGCAGACAAAGTGATTTGTCCAAGTACATTTTATTGACAGAACCAAGACTGAAATCCTGATTTTCTAACTCTTACTCCAATCAACTTTCCATAGAACCAAACACACTTGCCTTATGAATATTCCCAAACACCCTAAAATTTTGTATCTCTAGAAACTTTATATTTACATTTAAGAAATTTCAGAATTTTAAACAAAATGTTTATTAAGCCATAAGACATATATATAAGAAAAGACACTAGCTACCAAGGAGGAAACAATTCATTTATTTTTTTTCTTCCTTTGTTTCAACCTTCCTTTGTTTGGGAAAGGACCTAAGAATATTATTTATTTTAAAATGGCTACAAGAAAGATATATGTGTGGGTGTGTATGAACAGACATATATGTATACATGTATACACAAACTATATTATGCACACGTGTACGTGTGTATGCATATGTGTGTATATTTACACATATAGACACATATATTTCTAACCATCCACAGCTACGTTATTCTCTTTTATTCTTTGAAGGGAAACTTTTTTGAGATTTATTTTTGTTTGCTATTTTAATATAGTATTTATTCAAAAGCAGTAAATACTAGAATTATATGTGTAAATATGTTGTTTTCATTGCTGAACTATAAAGAGTTCTTTCAACTCCAGAATAGAAGCTAAAATGATGGCTAGTCTTAAAATACCATGCTGATATCCACTCTTTTGTGAAGCCAAGGGGGGGGGGGAAATTGCCTGAATATTTTTTATACTCTTTTAGCATGAAATAAGCATAGTCTTTTCAAATGTGATTAATGATATAACATAACATAAAGTGACATGAAGGGAGGTACTCTTTGAATTAGGGAATAACATGCCCATTTGAATGACAATTTTTTTTTCTTTCTACTGTATTGTTGGGGGGAAAGCCTTTAATGTTTTATTTTCCTTTAATTGTTTAAATAATAAAAGTTGAAAAAATATATTCAGTGACCTACAAAGGCTTCAGAGTCTGACCTGGGAATTCATATTGTTTTAATTTAATACTTATTTAATTGGCTAAATGACTGATTGAATAAAATCTTCAATAGAAACAAATATTTAACTAATCCTTGAATGATATTCAATGTACTGTGCTAGGTAGGCATTGGAGTAGAAGGAGGTATATAAAGTGTCTAGTAATTCATTTGGGGAGGTTGTTGTTGTTTGGCTATTTTCTGTCATGTCTGACTCTTTGTGACACCATTTGGGATTTTATTAGCAAAGATACTGGAGTGGTTTGCCATTTCCTTCTACAGTTCATTTTATAGATGATGAAACTGAGGCAAACAGATTTAAGTGATATGCTCAGAGTCACACAGCTAGTAATTGTCTGAGGTCAGATTTGAACTCAGGAAGTTGAGTCTTCTTGACTCCATGTCTTGCACTTTACCCACTGTATACCCTAACTTTCCCCATTTGTGGATATAGAATATCATTATATCAGGAAAAACTGGCAATGAAAGGAAAAATATTTTTATTAAGAAATCCATAATGTAAGCAAAAGATATTATAAAAGTGCATGGAAATTTGGTTCATGGAATAGTACTGTTGAAATGAACATTAGAAGTTAATTTATCTAACCTATCCTTGAAACATGAATCTCAATTACTGTATCTTCTATTGTCATCCAGCTTCTGATCAAATATCTCAAGTGACTGGAAATCACTAGCACTTGAAGATATTCATTATTTATTTTGTTGGGTTTTTTTAAATATTTTTAAATATTATTATTTTGATATATTCATGATCTTATCACTGCTAGTACAGATTCTAAATGGATCAGATCCTATCCCTTCCATGTCTTCTGATTGTATGTAACTCATCCATGTCTGATAATTTGTCATAAAGAGTATACTCAGGGCAGCTAGGTGGTACAATGTATAGAGCACTGGCCCTGAGTTCAGGAGGACCTCAGTCCAAATTTGGCCTCAGACACATAACACTTACTAGCTGTGTGACCCTGGGCAAGTCACTTAATCCCATTGCTTTGCCAAAAATAGAAAAAGAAAAACCAATAACATACAAATAAATAGTGTACTCAACATTCTGGGGTTCTTCCTCTGTATTTGTCTTCCTATAATCTCTATTCTCCCTTCATTCTTGCTCGTTTTCATTGTTTCCTTTTATGTTTTGAATTTGAAGTTCATTCAAGTTAATTTCTATAATTTTTACTTTTGCTGTACAGTATATTCTTTGGAATTTGGTTAGTATTGAATTAAATCTGCTAATTCATTCACATTAAAATCGGTGTAGCCCAGTCATGAGCACCGAACAGATTTCCATTTATTAACAATGTTCTTCATTTCATTGAATCACTTTTTAATTGTATTCGTATAGGAGTTCCAGGTGCTTCAGTACACTCACTCCCAGATGATTTAAATATCCTTAATTAATTTTGAATGAAAATTCCCTTTGCATTATTGACTTGTGGATTTTATTATTCCTATTTAGAAATGCTGTTGATTTTTGTCAGATTATTTTATAGCCAGCAACTTTCCTAAAACTTTTGTTTCAAATAGCTTCCTTGATGATTCCCTAGAAATATCAAAGTAAACCTCACATTATCACTTACTATGAATATTTATTTTTTTCTTTGTCTAACTTTTTGTCTTACTTCCTTTCTCTTGTCTTGCTGCTATTTCTAGCATTAAGATAACTATGTCAAATGAAGAGAGGTAAAGGAATTATTTTTTTAAAACTATTTCTATTGGGAAAGCTTCTACTATTTTCCAACTGTATATGATGATAGTTTTTTTTAAAGATAGATATTTAATGTAATTTTTACAAGTTTGTCTATGCTTGTGTAAAAATATTATTTGTGATGAATAAATACTACAATTGGTCAAAAGCTTTACCTGTCCTATTGATATAACCATGTTGTACTGTACATTTTTGTTTAATTATGTTGATTTTTTTCTTTATATTTAACCAATATAATATCATTGGAATAAATAAAACTTGACAATAATTAATGTTTTATATAAAGGTATCATTTTGATGACATTTTCTTTAAATATTTTGGATATAATTTATTTATCTCATTGATCTACAGTTCTCTTTGTTCTATCCTTTCCTGCTTTAATTATTAGAACTATAAAACTTAGGTATTAAACTGCAAAGAGGGAGTTTGATATTGTAGAAAACATGCTGGATTTGGAAAAAGGAATACGTGAGTTTGAATACCAATATTTATTAAATAATTACCATGGCAAGCAACAGTCTCTCACAGACAGTTTCCTCATCTGTAAAATGGAGATACAATGAGAAAATTATTGTGATGATTAAATTAAATAATGCAATCTGTAAAGCTCTACATAATTTTTTTCTTGAATTATTGTTATTGTCATTACTAATAATATAATAATGATTATTAATCCTAAAAAATGTCAGTGCTTTTTGTCAATGTTTTTGAACATGATTTTGTAATATAGATACTATTCTTTCAGAGTTTGATGAAAAGGTGCTGCAATTCCATCATATTTTTTTCTTTTTTTTCTTATTTCCTTATATTCAAATCAATTTCCTTTGAAGTTGGATGATTTGAAACCTGCATTTTGTGTTCTGTTCTTTGGTTGTTTTATGTTTTTGTAAATAATTATTTATTTTGTGCTCTCAGTTTTGCTACTACATAGTTTATCGCATGAGTCACGTAATTATTTGTGTTTCTCCTCAGCTATTGTACATTATTTATTTTTTTAAACTTGGTTAATTTAGTTTTTTCCCTATTCCTTAAAAAACAACTTTGACTAAAGATTTATCATTTTTTAGTATTTTATAAGGACTAACATAAAATTTTTAGTATACTTTTATTTTTGTTTTCCAATATATCTGTCTCTTCTAATGTATAATATTTCCTCTTTTGTACTTTTGAATTTATTTAATTATTTTCCAGTTACTTTAGTTGTATATTCAGCTCATTAGTCTTCTCTCCTATTTTATTAATTTACCAAAAGAAACACACGCAGGTATGTGTGCATGTGCATGTGTGTGTGTGAGTGTGTGTGTGTGTGTGTGTGTGTGTGTGTGTAAAAGCATTCTATACATACTTCTAGTTATTATTTCTTTCTGTGGATGCAGATATTGTCTTCCTTCATAAGTCTTTTGTAGTTAATTTAGGCATTTTTAATAGTCGAAATGACTTAGTCCCTCAAAGTTGTTCTTAAAACAATATTGCTATTAATGTATACAATGTTCTCTTGGTTCTGTTCATTTAGCTATTCATTCTTTTGTGCAAGTCTATACATGTTTTTTTTTAAGATCATTAAGTTCATTATTTCTTATAGCACAGTAGCATTCTATCACTAGTGCATTTTGAACCACTGTCCTGTAGTTAGGTTAATACATCTCTAACTCCCCATAATAGTGTTGAATTACCCTGTCACTAATGTTTTCACTACTTGATAGCACCTAGCAGCCTAAATTCCATTTAACTACTTCATATCAATTATATTTTAAACAGGTTTATTTATTTCTATGATATGCAATAAGAAAAATACAAATATTTACCCTAAATACCTAAGGTTCATATTATCCCTGATACTGCCTCAGTCTCTGAAGACAGTGAACACAAACATAATTCAGTTTACTAAATCAGTTGTGAGCTGTCAGCCAAAATTGGACATATATATCCCAGGAACTTTAAAAACTCACGATGTTGTACTTCCATACTTAAAATGTAAAGCAACAAATAGAAAGGCAAAAAAAAAAAGACCAAGTCCTATTTTTACTGTCATATATTGACCTTTGAGAGATTAATTTTTTTTTCTTACAACATTATTTCTCACCAGATATCATCAGTTAAGGGATCAAACTAAGAAAAAAATAGCTGAAGAGGAGGAATCCCAAGATTTTATTGCTAGTGAATTTAGAGATCTCCAGTTCTTTCTACCCAGTAAGTTGAAAACAATAAAAACCACAACTTTTAACCATGTTGTTAACAGAATAGTTACAGTTACTGAATACTTTGTATACAAAGCACATTTGTTATAACATCATCATCATCACTCTTCATGAATCAGGGTCACTAGCTCTTCCATATACTCATTAGCCTCAGAGGCATTCTCTGAATGTGGCCTACCCCTATTGCAAGAGGACAGTGTTTTGCTTTAGTTTTTTTTTTCTTTTTGCTGTTTTTAGGCAAAGAATGAAAACACGTGGTCACAAAGTAAATGCCATAGTGTAAAATTGACAAATAAGACAGCACTGAGGTCTGACAGTCAGTCTTGATAGTTTAGATTATACTTGTTATTTAAAACAGAAAAGAAAAAAACAACTTCACAAAAGACAAGTTAGGAGACAGCTTCAAAAAGGAGTGCATAACATTATGTAATTCTGTACAAATGTCATGGAGCACTAAGGAAAAGTCATTTGATTTGAAAATTAATAAGACATGAGTGACCTTTGAGAAAGGCATTTTAGTAGTTAAAGGGAAGGAAGCCAGATTATAGGAGGTTGAAGAGAATGTGTGCTGAAAAGAAGTAGCTTTAGATGGAGATTGTTGTAAAATTGATTTGGCTAAAAAATTGAGAAGAAAAATTGGCATTATAGTTATTTACAGGGAGTAGGAGATGGACCTTTTTTTTTTAATCTGTAAAAATCTATAAATATTTGTAGGCAGAAGGAAAAATAGTAGTGGCAAGGAAAGGGGAGATGATGCATGAAAGAAATGAGAGAGTTGAAGGAACAAGGTCCTGGAAGGGTCGGGATGGGACAGCATGAAACTGAAGATCTAGCTCTAACAATGAGTCAAGGGATATACTTCTTCCTCTGACATAAGAAAGAATGGAAAATAATATTTACAGGAACTCAAATAGCCTTTTTGTGGAAGAACCTAGCTAAGTAAGCTCTTGCCAAATTATTTGATATCAGAAAAACAAAAAGGTGAAGAGTTTGAGACAAATAAAAAGAATTTTAGGAATAATGCATAAAGTGATATAAAGAATCAGAAAGTATCGAAGGAAAGGAATGCTGAAAAAGTTTCTGTCATGTTGCTGAAGGCAGTAAAGGAAACAGTAAGAGTTTGGGATTTCTCCAGTGAGCCAATAATAACCAGGAGTAGAGGAAGAGGTATTTGTTGTTTGAATTACTTACAGTTGAGAATTATGAGGTTAGGAACAGTGGTAAATAAAGGTAGATTTGAAGACGGTAGCTGGTGAATAAGTGACCTGGGTGAACATGCAATTAGGAGTGAGTAAAGAGACAAGCTAAGTGGCACAATGGATAGAGTGCTGAGCGTTTAGTCAGGAGGAGCTGAGAGCCTGAAAAAGGTGCACTGGAGCCCTTGCAGATTTCTGCCATTAGCATCTCTCTTGGATGGTTAGGTTACAATGATGCTTTATATATAAAGATTAGTGACTCACAAAGCAAACAGCATTTTAAAAAATCTTTATTTTGTAATATGTGTGTCCAATTGGATTGAAAGTTGAAAGAATGTCTCATTCCAAAATAGTCCTTTCAATGTGCTTGGCCCTTTCCTATAAGCTGTACAGACCTTTTTGCCTTATGATATCTAAAATGTTTGTGATTTCCAAAAAATCCCCATAAAATCTTTGCCACCGTAATGGGAACAAACCCTAACATGGAACTATCACATGAACAAGTTCATGGAAATTCATGGATGTCAGATGTTTATTTGAAAATATGATTTCTATGGGTTTAATCTTATTTTTATCAAGATTATATGTGACAACTGTAAACATGTACATCACACTATACTGTCTTAGCTACAGAAATAAGAAGTTGTGTGTTATGACCTTAAAGGAGGGCAATGGAGTGAATGATCAGAAATTGGTTGACTTTCTTTTGATGCTAATTTATATCCACATTTCACCAATTTGTGCTACTGTGAAGAATGAATTTGAATTAAGAAGTAAATGTTTATCAAGCCTGCAAAAAAAAAACAGAAATGTGAATACCTTAATTTCACAATTGTGTTCCTTAGTAATAATGGGACCTTTACAGCATTACTGTGAATTATTCCTATTATACACTTTTTTACTTGTTGTTTGCTGAAACAGAATTCCATCTGTGCTTTTGCAAAGTCTTTCTCCTATGTCTGGAATGTACTTCCATCTCAGTTTCATCTGCTGGAATCCCTAGTTTCCCTGAAGACTTAGCTCTTGTGCCAACTCTTGTAGGAAGCTTATACTACAGCGTAGTGGACAGAGTGCTGGAACCGGAGTCAAGAAAATGCATCTTCTGAGTTTAAATCTGGCTTCAGACAGTCATTAGTTGTATTATCCTAGGCAAGTCACTTAATCCTGTTTGTCTCAGTTTCCTCATCTGTAAAATGAGCTGGAGAAGGAAATGGCAAACCACTCCAGTATCTTGACCAAGAAAATACCAAACAGGGTCAGGAAGAGTCAGACACAACTGAAACAACTGAACAACAACAAACAGTTTTTAGTTCATTCTCTCTCCTTGTCATACAAACAGATCAGAATATAAATCATATTTCACAGAAAAGTAGCACCATTAATAAGGAGGATCAAAATGTTCAATTTTATCTGTCATCTTGTTAGCCTAATACAGTATTTTAAACAAAGGAATTAGCAGAAGAAGCCCGGTGAGTTAATTGGATTGTCTGTTAAGGATTTCCACGAGGAGACAGACAAAAGTCACATAGAAAGAGAAAGAAAGGATGAGTTACAATCAATACCACCTGGAGAGAATGTCATATACAATCAAAGATTAATTGAAACATACCATGCAGTAGTCATTTTTCTTTATTGCTAAGCTCTCCTTTAAGGCTGCATTGTTCTGCCACCAGGTTTTTACTACATTGGGTTATATGGGTCCAGACTTTGATGGAACTGGGACACAATGTCATCTCAAGCAACAGAGGGGACTATATTCTCAATAGCTTTTTGCTCCTAAAAGATTAGCAAGTCTGGTTCAGGGCTTCCTGCCAAAACCACTTTGAGCTTGCACCCTTGAAACTACCACAGTGGCTCAGAAGCTTCTCCCAGGGAGATTTCAAAAGTTTCCAGATTGTCTAAGAATCCTCAAGAAGTTTCTGGGTTGGAAAAACTACTGGAAATCTAGCTCTGTCATAAACACTCCATCACACCAGAAACTGATAGCTGCCTTAGTACCTACTGCTATGGTCTTAGGACAATCTGCTTACCCACCCACTTACCCACCATTACTATGAGAAATTCCTTCGCACTGCTGTTTTCTGAGAAAGGCCAACAATTGGCAGTTTGCTTTTTAAATTTTAGGCCTATTCTGAAGATTGTTTCATTTGGATAGAATCCCTTTCTCCAGACATACATCTTAAAACTTCCCAAAGGGGAGGATAAAATACTGCTTACTTACTAGTAAAAAGATGTGTGTGGGGAAAATGCCATTCATAGTAGGAACAAAATCTGTACAGGATGCAGTTGAGCTGTTTGCTCTGTTTTCTAAACTCACAAGCTTGTCTTGTACAAAATGGAAGCTTACCTAGAAGTATATCCATTACTATATACTGGACTTCTTAGCTCTCTCTTAAAAGTGATACTGATTCCATTCCTGCTTGGTTGAGACAAGTCTTGATGTTGTGGTTGCATTTCAATCTATCTATTGATAATGTGCTGACACCAGTTACAGAAATTTTAAAATTACATCAACAGATTCCTTTAATGAGTTTTCTTTCTTTCTTCCTTACTTTTTTCCTTACTTTTTTCCTTTCTTTCTTTCATTCTTTCTTTCTTTCTGCTCCTCTCTCTCTCTCTCTCTCTCTCTCTCTCTCTCTCTCGCTCTCTCACACACACACACACACACACACACACACACACACATACACACACACAGAGGAAATTTTTGATAAAGCGAAAAAAATGTGAACTCCCATCTGCTTAGAGCAAAGCAAGGCTGGACCAGATGTGACCTGCAATTTGCTGAATGGGAAACAAACACAAGGAATGCTGTCTACCATCTGTTGATGCAAAAAAGCAGCAGGGCAGTCTTGGCATTTCAACAGAGCTCCCCCATTGGGAAATTGAGAGGGAAACTCATTTGTTTCATTTTTTCTCCTCTTCTGACCTGACAGTGCCTTTGCTCAAGGGGCATCTTGATACCAGGCAGTGACAGTTTATATCTAAATGTTTCAGCTCAGGAAATGAGTGCTTTTCATGGTTTTTCTTTTTTTTTTTTTTAACACAAAGTTGACTTCTGCCAATGGGGCAAATTGTGGCTGACTACTACCAGTTGCACATCTATGAAGTAGGAAAGACAAGGAATGTATGATCTTAAACTCCCTGAGTCTCCTCAAGTCTTCAAGTCTTATTTCTTGTTTTTGAATGTCACATAAAAGGTTCTTAGTAAAAGCTATAGGCAACATAGTATGTGCTTGCAGTAAATATAAACAAGAAGCAAGAGCTTCTGTGGTACTACAAGTCCAGGTTTTACATGACCAGAAAACATCTGGTTCACATTTTTAGTTAGGGATGAATGTAACATAGCAGTTACCCTCCTGGATTACTCATATCAACTCAGAGTTGTCTGTACTTTTTCCAAGTATAGATTACATGACTAATGAAGTCACTTAAAATCCTAAATTTGGGAATTCATTGATTTTATTTTACCTTTGTCATACGATTTGTATTTTTTTGTTCAAATTTAGTAGATGCCAGGATAACAAATTATCATCCTCTTCCTGTGATATGAAACAACTCAAATTCATTCACCTAGCATTTATTAAGCACTTACTATGTGACCTAAACTGTGCTAATTTTCTTTTTGGATGTAAAGTAATCCCTGAAGAGTTCATATTCCAATCAGAGTAACTCTCCATTTTATATAAGCAACTGGCCCCTGGGAATATGTTGCCCCACCTGAGATAAGCTTATTACCTGAAATCCAATCTTCACTTTGTTTGACTAAGTTTTTATATTCAGTACTTTCTCAATTACTCAATGTACTCTCTCCTCAAACTGAAGGATTGTAGGGTGGAATACTAAATTCTGCCCAAAAGCATTCTTTTATAAGGCACTCAGAATTTTGAGAAATTTCCAGGTACCTCTCCACTTTCTATCAAAAGCTCTGCATGAGTTGCACTTCATAGAATTTCATACCCTCCTGTCCCCTACCCCTTTCCCCCCTTTCTTCCCAGTTTCTTTTACATTGTAAGCTTCATGAGCTCAAGAAATTTCTTTCTTTTTATGTCCCCAATGCTTACCACCTTGTCTAGGTTATAGTAGGTACTTAATGCATGTTAATTAAATCAAATTGGAATGAAGGTACAAAATACACATAATCATGTACATATATAACATACAGTATAAATGGAAGGTAATCTCAGAAAGGTGGCATTGACAAGGTCACAGGAAGAAACTGGAAAAGGATTCTTAGAGAAGGAAAGATGTGAACACTTTTTTTTAAGAGAGTCAGGGTATATAGAAGGTTGAAATGAGAAGGCAGATCACCCCAGGTATAGAAGACAGGTAGTGCAAAGACATGGAGTAAAGAATGTGTCTTATAAGAAAAAAACAGAACAAAACAAACAAAAAAAGAAAGTGGGCTAATATAGCAATGGAAGAGAGTAGACTTAAGAAGACTGGAAAAGTAGAAAAAGTCAAGGTTGTAAAGGAATTTAAATGCCTAAAATTATTATTTTTTTTGTTTATTGGTTTTTTTGTTTGTTTTTGTTTTTGTTTTTAGCTATGCAATGGGGTTACGTGACCTGCCCATGGTTACACAGCTAGTAAGTGTTATGTGTCTGAAGCCAGATTTAAACTCAGGTCCCCTGAATCCAAGGCCAGTGCGCTATCAACTACACCACCTAGCTGCCCTCTAAAATGATTTTATAGTTGATCATTGTGGTAATAGAGAGTCACTGGTACTCATCATAGAGGGAAGATTAATATGGTCAGAACTACACTTTAGGAAAATCACTTTGTCGGTGTCATTGACAGTGTATAAAAATGGGTAGGGATTTGAGACCAGGAGAATCAACCTTAATCCTATTGGTAGTGCAAAAATCAAGTTGATGAAAGCATGGTAGCTGTGTAAGGGGAAAGAAGAGGATATGCATATGTATATGTGAGGTATTTTGAAAAAAACAGTGAGCCCTGACAACTCATTTAGAAAGCTGAGTCAAGGACAGTTTATTCCAGGGCTGGGAATCCTGAGATCTTGAGGCCGCATGTAGCCTTCTAGGTTCTTGGGTGTGGCCTTTTGACTGAGTTCAAGTTCCTTTGTTTTTTTCAGCCAAAGACAAGGTTCATTAGAGCATCTGTCATAAATGGCCAGACTGCTAAGGAGTCTGAACATTACTGAGCTATAGGCTAGGTTCTTAAAGAATCTGAGTAGTGGCTAGATTTTAAGAATCTGGGCACCTAAATAGGGACAAGATAGCCCTTGTATACAAAAAGACTATGGGAGGGAACTAGGAGTGGCCAAATAATCCCCAGGGACTATGAGGTAATAAAACACCAGAGACCTGACAAGTGGCCAAGGGAGAATGCAGCTTAGATAGGATTAATGGTGGGAAGTGAAGACTAGGCTAGGTTAAGGGTAACAGAGAATTGGAAGGTTGGGCACAGCCACAATGAAAGGCCAGTTGATGCTCAGGCAAATGCCAGAGATTTGGCCACGTGGGAAAGTCAAGGGTTTTTCATTTTTTGGGTCCCAATCTCATCCTCATCATTCCCCCCTCAAATTCTTTAGGGGTAAGGGGTGAAGGTCTTGGTTTCTGAAACTGCTTCCTGCTGGTAAAGGGTGTAGAGCTGTTCCTGCCTTTTGGTGATCCCAGAAAGGAGGTTGACTGGAACCAAGCACAGGCTGCATCCAGGGAATGATAAGGGGACATTGGCTGGTACCCACTGTTTGCTACCAACTGTAGGTGAATGGCCTGTAGTCTAGAAGTCTAGAAGACACAAATCTGACAGAAAAGACTGCAGGACCCAGATATGACAGGAAAAAAAAAATTCTTAGCTCTGTTTGGATTCAGATAATTCAGTTTTCCAACTACGCAGTATCAAATCCACTTCCATAGCCAGACTCAAGAATAGCCAGGTGGGTAACACTCCTTTTCAAAGGAACATAATGGGAAAACTAAGCCAGGAGGATCCTGTCTTAGACTAAGGCTAAAACTGTCCTCTCAACTTTTCCTGATGCTGACTTCCCACCAGAATCACATTCTCTCTGAGTAGCTTGAGGCATTTCTCTCAGATGGTGTATTATTGATTATCTATGGATTATTATGACCCATCAGACAATTGAGTTCAACTTTTACAGAACAAATCCTTTTAGTAAGGGTATTTGTTCTTTGAAGTTTGGATTCAGTGAAAGGGCCACACTTGAGGACCTAGAGGGCCATATGAGGCCTCAAAGCCATAGGTCTCTCCCCTGCCTGGTTTATTCTTTCTCCTCAAACACTGGACTGAGTCTTGCTGCCCATCATGGTTGTGACTAAGAATTCTTATGTCTATCATGAATACAATTCTGATGGCAGTAGGAGGACAGAAGACTCTGCCCCCAAGTGCACTTTCGTTGGGAGGCCTATCCTTCACCAAGTCTGTCCCAAACCTAGAGATGGAAAAGTGGTAAGGCAGACCAAGGGGGAGGGGAAATACAGCAATGGGATCCTAGAGTTGATGACCTACAAACATGGACCCACAAAACTTGAAATGAGTCTCAGGGATATTGGTTGCTTAAAGGTGCATAGACTTACCATTGTTGATACCCTGAGACACTCCCAAATATCTACAAATTTTCTGGACATTTTTATCCCAGGCAAGTCAACAAAATGTCTATTGTTTTGGTTGACTTGTATTTTTTCAATTTCTTGAAAAATATGAATTAGATTAGTTCTCTAATGGAGATACAAAAAAAATGAAAAAAAGTTTTCTCTCAAGATACAAATGTACGTTCTTTGAAATTCAGTTTTTTCTTGTTCTTATTAGTTCTTATTTGTATAGTTTTTGTATCCTCCTATTAGACTGAGCATTGTCTTGGTAGATTCACTTTCTTTTTTTTATGTTTGTAATTCTAGTCCATGGCACAGAGTAATTACAGGGTGATTATATATCTATTGGTACAAGGCAATTATAAATCTATAGATTTTAATAGATAATCTCTCTGTCTTTGGCTCTCTGTGCAAATGTATATAAAATATATACATATCTATATATATATATATGCACATGTATGCACACATATATATAAACACACATGTGTATGTATGGATGGATAGTTTAAAATATATTCTTTCAAACTGAATTGTGCAGCAATCTAAAATAATGACTAAGCTCAAAACATCACGATAAAGATATACTTTAACCTACGGACCATTCCATAGACCCCGAGTTGATGATAATAAAGTTTTGTGATCTTATTACTATTATTGCACATATATTTAGGAACTTTAAATAAGATGATATATGGAATTTCAAACACATCCAACGTTTAATGAATGTGAATTATATAATAATATAAAACTGTAAATTACTTTTCAAAAATAAAATTAATGGATTTTAAAAGTAGATTCCAAATTTTAAAAATAAGGAATTTATGATAATGTGATATGGTGAATATATTAAGATATCTAGAGTCAATAAACTGCTATTTGCTGTATGTTTGGTTTTTATCATCACTTAATTTTGACTTGACAAGTTTTTATTAAGGGTCTATTGCACACAAATAATTTTGCAATGTTGTGGAGATACAAAAACAAAATGAAAAAAAGTTTTCTCTCAAGATACAAATACACATTTTCTGAAATTCAGTTTTTCCTCGTCTATATTACAGTGATTCAAGTAGACAATCTTTATGGTCTCTTTCAGTTTCAAAACTATGATCTCATGCATGTGTTAAATAGAGACATTTAAAAGTATGAACCTTAAACAATTTTGTTTAGCTAATATAAATACAGGTAATCTTCAACTCATGAGTAGATGTTTCAAAATTTTCTTATAAATTGGTTGGAACTAAAAAATACATCTTTTTTATAGAAGCAATTTACAAATGCTTAGGTTCCCTAGCTATCTTCCAAAAAAAACCCAAACATATTTAACCCATGCTATAAGAATATATTGACTATGTGCCAGCCTTTCTGTGACTTTAGACAATTTTCTAAGTCATGATTGAGATTTATAATGTTTGAAAGATTTTCATATCAATGAGAATACCAATGCATGGCAATATGAAATAACTGAATGATTGTAGTTCAGGGGGAGAGAAAAGCATGAAAATATTCCCATGTAATAGATTATTCCAGACAAAATCTGGCAGTAGTAAAAGTTTGTCTTTGACATTATCCCATCTCCTGTTTGTCACCTCACTCCCACACTACCAAGTGCCCTTCTCTCCAAGCATTCACTGATCCATATCACTCCAAAGCCAATTGGGTAGTTCTATTTCCTAAGTTCTCTCTCTGTCCAGCAAAAAATTAATGACATTCCTTCTCTCCTGGCAATTGAAGTGTGTGTTCATTGACAGCAGCTTTTTAGCTAGGTTACATATTAAGAAGAAAAAGTTAGATTTAAATAATTCATGCCAAATGTGTGAGTAAGCATTATAACCTTAATTCCCATTTTTAAAAGAAGGTAGTTATTAACTAAAACTGGTTGATGGCAAAGTACAGTTGCAACATTCAGGAAGAAAATTTGCCAGGGAGCTTAACAGAGTCTAAACTCTAGGCAAAATCTCTCACACTGCCCCTGCTTTGCAGAACACCCCCTCTCCCTCCTTGTCTATCCTCTCAAAACTCTTTTTTCCCCCTCCTTCCATGTGATTTCCATGATAACAGCCTGCAACCATGACACAACAGAGACTTTTTGTGTGTCTAGGTCATTTTAAGCTAGGGAATTTGCCTATGCGCACATGAAAAGAGTCAGGAGGGAAAAAATTCCAGGAACTATGATACTAAAGTCAGAGAATTACCAGACATGAAGCAGATGTGCATAGTCTGGATGATTGGTATAAATTCTAAAGGGAATGTTTCATATTAAAATTTTTTGAAAAATGAAAAAAAATTCTATAAATATACATTTCTCAAGCTATTTTCTGCAGAGCCCTAGCGATCTATGAAATGTGAATGATGATTCTGTGAAAAACCCTTGGCACACAGTCTCTTTTCTGTTCTATCACCATTCCCATTGGTAATCTTTTCTCTCAGGCCAGCATTTCAGAAGTCCTAAGACATCTTCTTGACTTTACCAACAATAAACTTGGGAATATCTCTCAAGTTCATGATCAAATTAACTATGCCTGGAAGAATTCTATCAATCTACTCCCTTATGTCTGCAATCATCAACTTTGTAAATTTCTGAAACAAAATACCCCTACTTGCCCAATACTTCCCCAAATTATTGTCCCATACTCTTAGAAAGTAAGCTCCTTGAGGTCAAACATGATATATTTGTTTTTTTTTTTTCTAATTTACCTCCAATTTTAACACATAGGAAAAACAAAATAAAACAAAACTTAAATGCTTTTCTATACATACATCATTTTCTTCAATAATTTATCTTTAACTGCACAAAGCAGAAATTAAGATAAAGAAAGGATATGAAAGATCATCTACTCCTATCCATAGTTCAAAGGAATCCTCACTAGCACAAACTTGACAAGTGGTCACCTAAACTCTATTGAAAAATTCTAGTGAAGCAGAAATATTCCTCCCTTATCCCTCAAGAAGACATTCTACATTTAATTGTGAATATGCTCTCCATTTACATAAATCTCAGTCTTTCTATGACTTCTTAAATGGCCTTTCAAAGGTCCTATAATCTCAACATCATCAATCACCCAATAGTGAAGCTAGTTATGAGACATTCTAAATGTTACCAGGCTCTTTCTTGAACAACCGATATTCAGGATGTCACAGGGCCTACACTGAAAGTCTTTCTGTATTGTGAATATATTAGAGCTTGCAGAGTAGTTGTTTGGCCTTTGGAATTATCCTCAGGCCACAACGATGTATGTGAATAGAATTCCAGGGAAAGGTGCTGAATATAAAAAAAAAATTCTTACCATATTTTTTTGCTTGAAAATATTCTTGTTTTCATGTATTCTGTTCTATTTTTGTAGCACCTTATTTATCTAAAATATATAATATAGTTCCATGTGATTTGATCTGAATTTATAAATTTTATGTGTAATATATGTATGCATATACTTTCTCTATGGGTATACTATGCCTGCATGTGTATAATGCATATATATATGAATAAATATATGTGTATGCATATGTACATGCATATACATACGTATACACATGAATATAATGTGTGTATTTCTATATCTAACAATATATTTATATAGTTAAATTATATATATATATATATATATCTTTTTAAATGTTCTTTAAACAAATTAGTATGTTAAATATAATTGTTAAAGTTAACAAAGTAAAGCTGTAACAACACCTGTCATGCCACAAGCTGATTGATCATCATTTAATTATGAACAGATACTCCAATAATTTCTGTACACTGAGTAATCTACAGGCCAGAAAATCTGGAGACCAAGAATTAACTTCACAGTTTTGCTGCTAATTTTTGAAATGATAATCAGGAATACCAGCCTACTGTGTCTTACATGGTGGTTAAAATTAGCAATATAACAAAGTATTGGAAGTTATTCATTTTTACATAACCTTTACCTATTGGAGCAATATTCTATGCAGAGTGTTGCAAAGTAGACTGCCATAGACTGCAATGCAAAATTTTAGAATTATAAAAACACAGAGAGAGAGAGAGAGATTATACTGGGAGAAGGGGAAAAGAGAGGTAGAATGGGGTAAATTATCTCACAAAAAAAAATAGAAAAGAAAAGGCGCTTACAGTGGAGCGGAAACAGGGGAAGGTGAGAAGGAATCAGTGAATCTTATTCTCATAGGATTTGGCTTAAGGAGGGAATAGCATACACACTCAACTGGGTATGGAAATCTGTCTTACCCTACAGAAAAATAGGGGGATAAGGGGACAAGAAAGCAGGGGAATGACAGAGAGGAGGGCAGATTGGGAAAAGGGGTAATCAGAAGCAAACACTTTTGAGGAGGGACAGGGTCAAAAGAAAGAATAGAATAAATGGGGAGGGTGGGGATAAGATTAAGGGAAATAGAGTTAATTTTTCACAATATGACTACTATGGAAGTGTTTTGCATAACTGCACATGTATAACCTATATTGAGTTGCTTGCCTTTTCAATGACGGTGGATGAGGAGGGAGGAAGGGAGAAAATTTGGAACCCCAAAATTTAAAAACACATGTTTAAAAAAGTGTTTTCGCATGCAAATGGGAAATAAGAAATACAGAAAATTGGGTACAGAAATCTATCCTGCCCTAAAGGAAAATAGAAGAGGAAGGGGATAAAAGAAGAGGGGAGAGATAAAAGGGAGAACAGACTAAAGACAGGGATATTCAGAATACATGCCATCTTGGGGTGAGGGGAGTGGCAAGTTGGGGTGAAAATTTGGAACTTAAAATCTTGTAGAATTGAATGTTAAAAATTAAAAATCAACAAATTTGAACAAAAATATATTTTAAAAAAAGCACAATTAGAAAGGTCATCAGTGGTCATCTAGTTGATTTTCTTACCTGAGGCATGAATTTCATCTACACTGTCCCTCAAGAAGTGATGACCTAACTTCCATGTGAAGACTTCCAGGAAGACTTTGAGGAAAATACAACATTCTTTTTTAATGTTATTTTCAATTTATGGAATATAACAACTGTTTATATATCATAGTAAAGTTACAAAGGTGATTGCCTATGAAAGTGCAAATCTATTATATAAAACTTGCTATTCCTTTTAAGTTTATAATAAAGTTATCATGCAAATTTCATTTTTACCCCTTTTTCTCCTCCCCCCCTTGCCCTAGAGATGGCTGCCATTAGACTCACAAATGAAATTCAGGAATTTTTTGCAATTTTTAATCTTAGAGAGTGGCAAGAGGGAGATAATAATGCCTTGCCCAGAATCACACAGTTAGTTTGTTAGTTAGGCACAACTTGCACCTAAGTCATCCATCCTTCTGTTTTCTTTTTCTATCCAAACTGACTCTTTCTTTCTTGGCTTGGTCTAAGCCTTGCTCTCAATTATTCACAAACCACATTTTAAATATTTGCAGTATATCCTGGTATTTCTAGGGAGTCTATGAAGGCTACTTACGTACATTGTTGTTGTATTATATTTTCTTTAATCAAATTCATTTGAAAAAATAATATATAAGGCCACTAGGTGGCACAGGGGATAGGGCCCTGGCCCTGGAGTAAGGAAGACTTGAGTTCAAATTTGGCCTGAGACACTTACTGGCTGTGTGACCCTGGACAATTAATTTAATTCTCATTGCCTTAAAAAAATCTAGATCTAATAAATTATTTCTTGAATAAGAACCAGGTAAAGCTTTCAATAGTTCTATCAATTAAAAGTCTATCAGAAGTCAATTCAGATGTGACAAAATATTCCTATAGCTCTGAGAAAGGTAGCAGAATAACGGATCACCTTGATGTGGAGGGCAAAGAGAGGCATTATCAGAACATGAAAAGAAACCTAAGCAAAGCCCATCAGTTGGTAGAGAAGCAGTAATAAATTCTTTTAAACAAATGTCCATTTTAATCTAAGTGTTTGCAGAATTTTAGGAAATTAGTTAAATTGGTCACTTTTGACTTTCTAATTTTGAAGATGGTGTTGGGAGCTAGCTCAATATCCCAAACACTACGTTATGGCATCAGACATTTACTGAAAGATATTTTTTTTTGTTCCTGCCCTATTTCTACACTGAAATGCAGTGATCAGTCATGAGTGAGTGTGCTGCCAAGAAAAGTTTTTCAGAGGCAGGGGCCATTCCAAATGGGAATTAATAGGGAGCTAAAATGATCTTTTCATATTCTCAACCTTCATAATATATGGCAATCTGTCTTTAGGTGGGGCTGAGAATCAATTAAGCATGAATGATGAATGTGAGTGCGGAATGTGACCTTAACAAGTTGACTTATCTCTGCCTTGATGTTTCCATCTGTTTTGTGCAAAGAATGTGCAGATAATGCAGCAAGGAGACAGGTATGCTCTTGGAGGGAATAGCTATTATGGGTCACTCTCTTCCTGGACCCGATAAGTTTAATCCAAGTTGCCTGGGAGGTAAGAACTCATAAAATACTTTATCTGAAGAAAGTGAAAAAATACTCATAAATTCAAAGGTTAATCACTTCACCAGAAGAACAGATGAAGGAGAGGGCAGTTTTATGTTTCTCACAGTGGTACTCTGATTAATCATGTTGTGGGTGGCTTTTAAATATCTTCCCTGCACTTTACTTCGATGCCTAAAAGGATGGACAGATAGACTCCAAAGAAAGGGAGGAAATAATGCCATCCTCCTCTTCATGCTCCTTTATAATTTCTAGCTACATTTACAGTGTAAAGACTAAAGGTGGAGAGGCCATTGTTTTGTTTTGTTTTCCCTCTCCTATCACATTCTTATAGTCCATATCCCATATTTTCTCTTCAAGCATTGAAAAATGCAATTCTTTTTCATTTAGATAGGGTCCTGATCAGTTGTTCTATGTACTTGTCTTTTTCAGGGAGTTTATTGCAAGGTGACAGAAAGATAACTTTATCATTTGTGTAATGATCCTTTTAGAATTAACAAATTAATCCATAAGTAGACAGGAGACTTATGCTAATATAACTACTGTTGATAAATTGGCTGATGGATTTTCTGTATGTACTGAGTTAAATGAAAGATAGGTACATCTATAGAAAAATAACAATATGAAGGAAACCTTTGTGAGTGAGATACTTTCATTATTTCCCAATTTCAAATATTTACATATATATTTACTCATGTATTTGGGGGAGTGGCTTCTATACCTGTGATTTAATTCATGTAGGGGATTCCCAGAAAGGAAACTCTCTCTGTGCTGAAGTTTGGAAGTTTATAACTGAAGAATTAAAGACCTTGCCCATAGTCACACAGTTAGTATATGTCAGAGGAAGGACTTCAAATCAAGTGTTTCTCAGTCTTAATTCTTTCCTTTATTTATACTAGTGATTCACATCCATATTGATTGACTTCATAATAAAACAAATAGGTAGACACCTTTGCCAATATAATAGACAAATTATGCCCAATTTCTTTACCTATGAGAGTAGTGCACTTCCAAGAATAAAATACACCTTTAATTTTGCTGAAGATAATTAGTTAAATTCTGTAATTGGTCATCACATTTGAGAAACATTCTACATTATCGTTCTTATTGACTATGCTACCAAAAGGATGAATTACACAGACTAGTTATTAATATAATAATTTGTTCTCAGATCTAGTCTGCCACTATACACGTGGATACAACAATGAAGAAGTATAACTCAAAAAGAAAAAGACAAGGGAGATAGTCATACATTTTCCTAACATTTGTCACATTTATAATTAAGCACATACTAGGGGAAACAGTTCATGATATTTCAAGATTGTAAAGTGAGGGGAAGAGAGGAGGAGAATGGGTGCTGTGTATGTGTGTAAATATGTGTGTGTTTATATTTCAAATATGTGATCTTGATAAGAAATATTTGAGTCTTGTTGATCCTAAATATATTTAGATGAATTTTCTATGATGTCTTCTCTAATTGTGGGGTGATAATAATAAAAGCTATTTATAATAAAGCTAATTGTATTTTTTAAAGAATTTTCTCCATGACAACTCTTTGAGGTAGTGAGCATTGATTTCCATCCCAATTTTACAGGCACAGAAACTGAGACTCAGTAAATTTTAACTAATTGATCTTTATCAGAGACCTTAAGTCTCCCACAGAGTAATACCTTGGATTCAGTCACAGATATTCTGACTATAAGAACATTAATGTGTGGTAGCTTTGATATTTGGTTTCTGAGATTATGTAACATTATGCATACATATATTGAGGGATGACATGGCATAGTAGATGGAGAGAAGACCATAGAGACAGGGAAACTTAGGATTGAGTCCTTCCTCTGAAACCTGTTGGTTATGTGATTCTGAATAATTTACTTTACCTCTCAGTGACCTAGAGGAAGTTCCTCATCAAGAGCTCACTGCATCTAGGAAATCACATTATTTTATAAGTATATCAATATGTCTATTTAATCTATGAAGAGGTTAGGACCTATGATTCAATTAGCATAATAATCTCCCAAACTCTATCAAAGCAAGTTGGCACCTTCTATGCAACTTACAGTGTTAGAGAGGTGCTTAGAGCATCTCAGGGTTAAGTAACTTGTCTAGGTTACATAGCCAGCATATGTCAGAGATTAAACTTTCAATTCAGGGAATCCTGGCTCCATCAATAGCTCTCTAAATACTACTATGTATGTGTACATATATGTGTTCATGTGTGCATTGTGAATGTATGTATATAGAGAGGTGTATTGGTGTGCATAATATATGTACCTCTATACATATACATATACCTTTATGTGAAGTCTGTGGCTCAAAGTCCATTTGCATATGATTTTCATTGGTTGAAAATGATTATTCAATGTTCCATGCCTGTTTGAGGGGTAGAGTTGGTAAGAATTTGGAAGAAGGCAGTTATTAGTCTTCAGGTTTCCAATTTCAAGAGAAAAAAAAACATATTGTTTCAAAATTTCTTCAGAGATGTCCCTAAAGAGTAAAAAAAAAGAGACTCCAGGAAAATGCCAACATATAGAAGAGCCAACACCTCAGCTATGTCCCTATTGTCAGAAACAACCCCCAGCACCACCAAAGATAATTCCCCTTTTAATTATATGGTATCTTTTATTTAGGTTGAGCTAAGGTATTCTGCTCTCAGTGGGAGATGACATACACTGTGTATCATCTGGTATGTTCCCATCTATATAACCTTTTTGATTTCATTTTGATTTTGAATCAGAAAAATGGATTTATTTGCTATTCATTACTTGTGGTCTTTGTGTAACTGGTGTTTGTGGGAAGGTAGTCAAGTCTTGGATATAGAGTTTGAGGGAAGTCCTTTCCTGTTAAAGGAAAAATACCAGGAGCTCAGCCTGAAACTAAAAAAAAAAAAATCTCTTAAATAACAATATTGGGGTTGAGGAGCACATAGATATGATTTTAGGCTGGTATTTCTCCCAAAGAGGAGAGCAGAGTAGACAGCCTCATGATTTCAGTCTCCTGCTCTCCTCCTGGAAGGAATGAAAATTTCACTTAGAGAAAGTTGGGTAGAGGAGATGCTAAAGATTTATGTCCATGTTATTGATTCCTAGGCAAATGACCACAGGCAAATTCAGATGTGCAGAATTTTTATATATACATATACATATATATGTGTATGTATGTGTATATATATATATATATATATGTATATATGTAAAATATTTGCTTTCCTTTTTACCCCTTTTAAATTGTGGAGTGGTATCATTTAAAGCCATAATACATAATTAATAATTGTTACAAATTCATAAATCAAAATAAAATTAATTATTCCTAATTCTTACTTGTTGTATTTTAATTCGACTACGTCCATACCACATAAAAACAATTAAACTGGGAGGCAGAGTGAAGGCAGGGACTCACCTGAGCTGTCCCCCAAACCCCTCCAAATACCTTTAAATAATTATTCTAAACAAATTCTAGAGTGGCAGAAACCATCAAGATAGCGTGAAATAATTTTCCAGACAAAGAAAACTTAGAAGGTTGGCAGAAAAGTTCTTTTGCACCAGGGTGAGAAAGGAACATAGTCCAGCACAGGCTACATCAGTTTGGATGAAGCCCCAGGAAAACAGGAGCAAGCCTTGGAGCTACTGAATCAGTAGCAGCATCAGGAAAGGTCTGTGACACATAGGTGAGAGTGGAGCAGAGTCCAGTTCAAGTTGTGTCAGCACAGACTGGGCCCCAGAAAACCAGAAGTAGGCACTGGAAGTCACTGAATCAGCAGCAGTAGCAGCTACTGCTTTAGGAGCTCTTAGCCTGCAGATAGTAACAGGGTAGATCAACTGGTCAGAAAGAGATTACAGGGGCTCTTTGCTACCACTGAGGCAGGGCTCTGTTCCTTTGGCCATAGTCAGATACAACTCCCCTCCCTTGGTGGTAGTACAGGGCAAGGAGGAGCACTAGCATAGTAGAACCTGTTGCCACACTGGAGGGGGAGACACTCCTCACAGTTCCAGGGAGGAAGAGTGCTTGTGGTTGCTCACAGACCAGAACACAGGACACCTCTTCTTAGATCATACCATCTTGGAAAAACTGAAAACTCACAGGTCCCTACGAGTGTCTCTGAAAACACCTGTATAAAACCCCTGAAGCTTGGACAGTTCTGCTTCTGCCCTGAAAGTAGAGTGCTACTTTAGTAAATAGTTAAAAGTCAAGTAATGGGCTGAGGAAATGAGCAAACAACAGAAAGAAAAATTAATCATAGAAAATTCCTATGCTGACAAGGAAGATCAAAATATAAACTCAGAAGAAGATAACAAAGTCAAAGCTCCTACATCCAAAGCCTCCAAGAAAAATAAGAATTGGTCTCAGGCCATGGAAGTGCTGAAAAAGGATTTAGAAAATCAAGCAAGAGAGATAGAGGAAAATTGGGAAGAGAAATAAGAGTGATGCAAGTACATCATAAAAAATGAAACAACAGCTTGGTAAAGGAGACACAAAAAATAATTGAAGAAAATAACATCTTAAAAATAGACTAGGCCAAATTGTAAAAGAGGTACAATAAGCCAATGAGGAGAAGAAAATCTTAAAAATCAGAACTGGCCAAATGGAAAAGGAGGTCCAAAAGCTCACTGAAGAAAATAATTCCTTAAAAATTAGAACCGAGCAAAGGGAAGTTAATGACTTTATTCGTTTTTTTGTTTTGTTTTGTTTTGTTTTTTGGCTAGGCAATGGGGTTAAGTGACTTGCCCAGGATCACACAGCTAGTAAGTCTAATGTGTCTGAGCCGTATTTGAACTCAGGACCTCCTGAATCCAAGGCCAGTGCTCTATCCGCTGCACCACCTAGCTGCCCAAGTTGATGACTTTATGAGGAATCAAGAAACAATCAAACAAAACCAAAAGAATGAAAAAAAAATAGACCACTGTGTGAAATATCTCATTGGAAAAACAAGTGACTGTGAAAATATATCCAAGCTATCTGTAGTCATACAAAAAAAATGCTCTAAATCACTTTTTTTTTTTTTTGGCTAGGCAATAGGGTTAAATGACTTGCCCCAGGGTCACATAGCTAATACATGTGAAGCATCTGAAGCTGGATTTGAACTCAGGGCCTTCTGACTCCAAGGCCAGTGCTCTATTCACTGTGCCACCTAAATGTGCCCTCCAAATCACTATTGATTAGTGAAAAACAACCCCGAGGTGCCAACTCACACCTATCAGATTGGCTAATATGACAAAAAATGAAAATGATAAATAGTGGAGAAGGTGCGAGGAAATTGGAACACTCATGTATTGTATGTGCAGTTATGAATTGATCCAATCATTCTGGTTAACAATTTGGCACTATGCCCAAAGGACTATAAAACTGTGCATACCCTTTGATCTAGCAGTAGCACTCCTAGTTCTCTATCCCAAAGAGACCATAAAAGAGGGGAAAAGACCACATGTACAAAGATATTTATATCAGCTCTTCTTGTGGCAGCAAAGAATTAGAAATTGAGGGAATGGCTATCAATTTGAGAATGGCTGAACAAGTTGAGGTATATGAATGTAATGGAATACTATTGTTCGATAAGAAATGATGAGCAGGTGAATTTTAGGAAATCCTGGAAAATCTTACATGAACTGATGGTGAGTGAAGTGAGTAGAAACAGGAGAACATTGCACACAGTAATACCAACATTTTGTGAGGATCAACTTTGATATACTTAGCTATTCTCATCAATACACTGATCTAGACAATTCCAAGGGCCTCATGATGGAAATGCTATCCAGATCTAGATAAAGAACTATGTTGTCTGAATGCAGATCAAAACCTAGTATTTTCTTTTTTGTTGTTGTTTTTATTTTTTGCTTCTTGTGTTTTTCACTTTTGGTTCTGATTCTTCTTTCACAACATGACAAAAGTGGAAATATGTTTAATGTAATTGGAAAAGTATGTCCTATATCAAATTGCATGTCATCTTGGGAGTGGGAAGTGGAGAGAGGGAGAAAAATTTGAAACTCAAAATCTTACAAAGTGAATGTTGAAAACTAAAAATAAATTTAAAAATTACAAAAAAAATATCCAGGAAAAATATACTGATATTCTAGAAACAGAGGGTAAAATAAAAATTGGAAAAATCCACCAATCACCTTCTGAAAGAGATTTCAAAATGAAAATTCACAGGAATATTATACCCAAATTCCAGAGCTCCCAGGTCAAGGAGAAAATACTGCAAGTAGCTAGAAAGAAACACAGTCCACAGTCAGAATAACAAAAGATTTAGCAGCTTCTACATGAAAGGATTGGAGGGCTTGGAATATGATAATCTAGAGGGCAAATGAGCTTAGATTAAAACCAAGAATTACCCACCCAACAAAACTGAGTATAATCCTTCAGGGAGAAAAATGGAAATACAATGAAATAGAGGACTTTCAAGCACTCTTGATTAAAAGAAAAGAGGTAAATGGAAAATTTGACTTTCAAACACAAGTCTCATGAGAAGTATAAAAAGGTAAGCAGTAAAAATAAAGCATAAAGAGCTTAATAAGTTTAAACTGTTTACATTCCTACATGGGAAGATGATACTTGTAACTCAAAGAACTTTCTTATTTTTAGGGCAATTAGAAGAAGTATATATGGATAGAAGGCACAGATGTGAGTTGACTACGAAGGGATGATATCTTAAAAAATAAAATTAAGGGGTAAGAGAGGAATATACTGGGAGAAAGGGAAAGGGAGAGGTAAAATAGGGTAAATTATCTCACATAAAAGAATCAAGAAAAAGCTTTTTTTTGGTATTTTTGGTGAAGCAATGAGGTTAAGTGACTTGCCTAGGGTCACAAAGCTAGTAAATATCATGTGTCTGAGACTGGATTGGAGCTCAGGACCTCCTCACTCCGGGGCTGCTCCTCTATCCACTGGGCCACCTAGCTGCCCCAAGAAAAAGCTTTCACAGTGGAGATGAAGATGGGGACGTCAGTGTGGGAATCTTACACTCACCAGAATTGGCTCAAGGAGGGAATAACAGACAAATCAATTGGGTGTAGAAATCTATCTTGCCCTAGAGAAAAATAGGAGAGAACACGGGAAGGTAAAAGAAATGAGTGGGATATGACAGACAGGAAAGAAGATTGGGGGAGACAGTAGTCAGAAGCAAAACGCTTTTGAGAAGGGACAAGGTGAAAGGAGAAAGAGAATAGAATAAATGGGAGAAATAGGACAGAGGGAAATACAGTTGGCAATAACAATTGAAAACAATTGAAGCAAGTTTCCCTGATACAGGCTTCATTTCTCAAAAATGTTAGAGAACTGAGTCAAATTTACAAAAATCAGAGCCATTCCTCAAGTTATAAATAATCAAAAGATAACAACAGTTTTCACTTGAAATAAAGACAGCTATGTCCATATTAAAAAAAAAAAAGTAATCCTCTAACTCACTATCCATTGAAGAAATGCAAATTAAAACAATTCTGAGGTATTGCCTCATATCTATTAGACTGGCTAATAGGACAGAAAAGGAAAATGAGAAATTTTGGAGGGCATGTGGGAAAAGTGGGATATTAATGCACCATTGTTGAAGTTGTGAACTTACTCAACCATTCTGTTGCACAACTTGGAACTATGCCCAAAGAGCTATATAACTGCATACTCTTTGACCTAGCAATGGCACTGCTAGGTTTGTATCCCAAAAGAGATAAAAATGTGCAAAAATATGTATAGCAGCTCTTTTCTGGTGGCAAAGAATTTTAAGTTGAGGGGATGCCTATTAATTGGGGAATGGTGGGGCATTATGTTATGTGATTGTGAGGAAATATGACTGTGCTGTAAGAAATAGTATGCAGTATATTCTCAGAAAAGCCTGAAAATACTTGCATGAACCAATGCAAAATGAAATGTACTGTGTACAAAGTAACAACAATGTGATAAGATAATCAGCTGTGAATGGCTTAGCTATTCTGAGTAATAAAATGATCCAAGACAGCTATGAAGGACTTATGAAGAAAAATTCTATCCATTCCCAGAGAAAGACTGATAGTGTCTGAACACAAATTTTGAAACATGCTTTAAAAAAAATACATTTATTTTGCTTGTTGTAAGAAAGCAAAAAAAAAAACCCACAAAAAAATTCTTATTTTTAGTAGTGACCTAGTAGAGGGTTTGAATTAAAGCACCTACAAAAAAAATGCTTCTGTTTCTTCTTCATTGCTCTAGTGCCAAATGCTTTTACTTCTCAACATCTTCATCCACTCATGTTTCTGTTTTTCTTAACATGATTATATCTTCTTAATGTTTATTGCAACCAAATCATTTGATAACTAAGATGTCACATTATTTTTTTTTTTCTGAAAACTTCTTCAGCCTCAAAACTTTAAAAAAAGAAATTATGTCCCAGGTATACATTGAAAACTTCTGGGTCCACAAGAAGAGAAAAACACTTATCAAAGCAAAAAACTTTGCTAAATAACAAAGAAAAACAATAATGCTAAGAGCTACAATTCAGCTGTTCCCACCCCCAACCAAAAAATGTATGACAGGCACCATAAAAGCGAGGATTCTCACAGGTTTCGAGTTTTAGAACCACATATCAGTATGCCTACATAGTTCTTCTTAGGCAAGGACTGAAGCTAAACCCATCCCCACTCCCAAAGAGGTAGCACACACTAATTCTAGAGCCATGTAGATTGGTTGTTGGTTTGCACTTCATCCTGGAAGAGGACCACGACATCAGGGAGATGATGACATGCTTAGCAATTGACTTTGATTTGAATGAGGGAGAACTTTGCAAGGTCACCAGCCTCACTTTCTCCTCCAGAACTATCTGTGTCCAGTGGCCAAATATTAATCAGGATGACTGGAGAAGGCTGTGGATGCAATGGGAGACCCTGGCCCTTTTAAGCTAAGGCTTTTTCAGGTTCTCACTTTGGGTGAGGCAATGCCCATTCAGAGAATAGACATCTTTAAGAAGTGAGTCAAGGGATGGACCCTGTAATAAAAGAAAAAAATCAAGCTGGGAGGGGAAGACCCTAATGTTTGATGGCCAAAAGAGAAATAGTTACTATTTACATTCACTCTGAGCCAGGTCCCCCCCCCAAAAAAAAAAAAACAACTATTAACTGGTGCTTGGGCAGGCACCTATTATTGTCCAATCTATGACCTCCAATCTAAATTGGGTTTATGGCTTCTTCTTTGAGAGAGAGAGAGAGGGAGAGAGAGAGAGAGAGAGAGAGAGAGAGAGAGAGAGAGAGAGAGAGAGATCTAGCCAAGCAAATCCCAAGTGAACTAGGATCTTTTGGCCATCAAAATTTACCTTCCTTTGGGCAGAACACCCCCAGGTAAGGGGAGGGAAAGAGAGAGCAGAGGAGAGGGGTAGGGAGGGCAGCAGAGGGGAGGAGGAGTTACCAAGAAGAGCTGAGTTAATTAACTGGAACTGGTCACCTGGGTCCCCATTCAGGCAGCTTGGACTACTCACATGTTGTGTTTGTCCTTCATTCTCGAACAAGACAATGACATCAGGAGAAGACTCATTCTTTCAATGGGAGGGAGATCAGAAACTCCAGTTTAGATCATTTCTCTTATCAGAATATATTCTAGTCTACATTGCCACACTCATTATTAGCAAAAGGATTGATGATGCTCAGGCTTAGGAGTCTTTGTAGCAGCCCAAGTAGGAAGAGCCAATTTTTTAAAAATTTTATTAATTTATTTTGATTTATCGAAAATTTTTCTCCCCCTTCCTCCCCACCACCCTTCCCAAGACGGCAAACATTCTGATATAGGCTTTACATTTGCACTCCTATTAAACATATGTTCATATTAGTGAAGTTGTAAGTAAAAATTAAAACCAATAGGAGGAATCAACAGAAAGATGAAACAAAACTCAACAGAAGGTAAAAATAAGTGATAGCGATTCCACTTCCATAGTTCTTTCTTTGGATAATGACAGCATTTTCCATCCTGAGGCCTCTGGAGATGTCTTAGATCCTTGTAATGCTGAGAAGGGTTCAGTTTAACAATATTAGTCAACATGTAACATGGCTGTTATTGTGTACAAAGTCCTCTTGGTTCTGCTCACTTCACTCAGCATCAGACCATATAAGTCTTTCCATGCTTTTCTGAAGTCAGCCTGTTCATCATTTCTTATAGCACAATAGTATTCCATTACATTCATGTACCACAACTTGCTCAGCCATTCCCCAATTGATGGGCATCCTCTCAATTTCCAATTCTTTGCCACCACAAAAAAAGCTGCAAAGAATATTTTTGTACATGTGGGTCCTTTTCCCATTAGTTTACCGGATCAAAGGGTATGCACATTTTTGTAGCCCTTTGGGCATAGTTCCAAATCATTCTCCAAAATGGGTGGATCATTTCGCAACTCCACCAACAATGTATTAGTGTTCCAATTTTCCCACATCTTCTCCAACATTTATCATTTTCCTGTTCTGTCATGCTGGCCAATCTGATAGGTGTGATGTGGTACCTCAGAGTTGTTTTGATTTGCATTTCTCTAATTAATAATGAATTAGAACCTTTTTTCATATGACTATAGATGGCTTTAATTTCTTCATATGAGAACTGTCTGTTCATATCTTTTGACCATTTATCAATTGGGGAATGGCTTGTGTTCTTATAAATTTGTCTTAATTCTCTATATATTTTAGAAATGAGGCCTTTATCAGAAAGACTGATTGTAAAAATTCTTTCCCAATTTTCTACCTTCCTTCTAATCTTAGATGCACTGGCTTTGTTTGTGCAAAAACTTTTCAATTTAATGTAATCAAAATTATCCATTTTACTTTTCATAATGTTCTCTATCTCCTGATTGGTCATGAATTCTTCTGTTCTCCATAGATCTGATAGGTAAACTATTCCTTGTTCTGCCAGTTTACTTATGGTAGCAGCTTTTATACCTAAGTCATGAATCCATTTTGCCTTTATTTTGGTATATGGTGTGAGATTTGGGTCTATGCCTAGTTTCTGCCATACTCTTTTCCAGTTTTCCCAGCAGTTTTTTTCAAAGAGTGGGTTCTTTTCCCAGAAGCTAGTGTCTTTGGGTTTATCAAATAATAAATTACTATAGTCATTGACTATTGTGTCTTGTATATTTAATCTATTCCACTGATCTACCTCCCTATTTCTCTTTTTTTTTTTAAGGCAATTGGGGTTAAGTGACTTGCCCAGGGTCACACAGCTACTAAATGTCAAGTGTTTGGTCTGAGGTCGGATTTGAACTCAGGTCCTCCTGACTTCAGAGCCAGTGCTTTATCCACTGTGCCACCTAGCTGCCCCTCACCTCCCTATTTCTTAGCCAGTAACAAGCAGTTTTGATGATTGCTGCTTTATAATACAATTGAAGATCTGAAATTGCTAGGCCAACTTCCCCTGCATTTCTTTTCATTAGTTCCTTTGATATTCTGGAACGTTTTTTTTTTTTCCAAATGAAACTTATTATTTTTCCTAATTCTATAAAATATTTTTTTGGTAGTTTGATTGGTATGGCACCAAATGAGTAAATTAGCTTAGGTAGGATTGTCATTTTTCTTATATTAGCTCGGCCTACCCATGAGCAACTGATGTTTTTCCAATTATTTAGATCTGATTTTATTTGTGTGAAAAGTGTTTTGTAATTGTGTTCATAGAATTCCTGGGTTTGTTTCAGGAGGTAGACTCTTAAATATTTTATAATGTCTACAGTAAGTTTAAATGGGATTTCTCTCTCTATCTCTTGCTGTTGGCCTTTATTGGTAATTATAGAAATGCTGATGATTTATGTGGGTTTATTTTATAGCCCGCAACTTTGCTAAAGTTGTTTATTATTTCAAGTAGTTTTTTACTAGATTCTCTAGAATTCTCTAGGTATATCATCATGTCATCTGCAAAGAGTGATAGCTTTGTTTCTTCTTTGCCTATTCTAATGCCTTCAATTTATGTTTCTTCTCTTATTGCTAAAGCTAAGGTTTCCAGTACAATATTGAATAACAGTGGTGATAATGGACATCCTTGTTTCACCCACAATCTTATTGGAAATGCTTCTAAACTGTTCCCATTACATATAATGCTTGCTGAAGGTTTTAGACAAATGCTATTTATTACTTTAATGAAGACTCCGTTCACACCTATGCTTTCTAGTGTTTTTAATAAGAATTGATGTTGTATTTTATCAAACGTTTTTTCTGCATCTATTGAGATGATCATGTGGTTTCTGTTGGTTTTGATGTTGATATGCTCAATTATGCTGACAGTTTTCCTAATATTGAACAAACCCTGCATTCCTGTTATAAATCCTACTTGGTCATACTTTATTATTCTTGTGACAAGTTACTGCAATCTATTTGCTAGTATTTTGTTTAAAATTTTTGCATCTATATTCATTAGAGAAATTGGTCTATAATTTTCTTTCTCTATTTTGACTCTTCCTGGTTCAAGTATCAATACCCTATTTGTATCATAAAAAGAATTTGGTAAGACTCCTTCTTCACCTATTTTCCTAAATAGTCTATATAGTAGTGGAATTAATTGTTCTTTAAATGTTTGAAAGAATTTGCATGTAAATCCATCTGGCCCTGGAGATTTTTGACGAGGGAGTTCATCAATGGCTTGTTAAATTTCTTTTTGAAATGGGGTTATTTAAGTATTTTACTTCCTCTTCATTTAATCTGGGCAATTTATATTTTTGTAAATATGTATCCATTTCACTAAGATTGTCAAATTTGTTGGCATATAGTTGGGCAAAATAATTCCTAATTATTGTTTTAATTTCCAGAAGAGCTAAATTTTGAGGAAAGAAGTCAAAGACAAGAGATTCAGTAAATAAAAGTGAAAGGCAGAAAGGGAAAATAATTCCAAAGAGAAAGATTAGGTATCAAATTATCTGACAAGTTTATAAAGCAACATAAGGAGTGATAAATAGAAAATGAGTAAAACTTTAAAATGAAGCTTGGAAGTAATGAGTACTAATAAAAAAGAAAGAAGAAATATGAATTTAAAAAATCTAAATGAAGAGAGAATTCTTCTGACTTTTTGTAGAATATAAGATAACAAAAATTTCATATTGTTTCAAAGAAAAAATATATTATTTATGATACTAGGTAAATCAGAGTTCTCGTCTAATGATTAAAGAAACTAGACAAGAAGACATAAAAAAAAATGAAATCATCTTGGGGAATCTATCCAAAATAGTAAATGGTCTGAAGGAAAGAACAACAAATTTCAAACACATAAAAATGGAAAGGGATAATTTTTCATTCTGAAGGGAATCAAAATGTAGTTAACTTCAAAATAATAAATGAATTCAATACAAGAAAAAATAACTGAATTTGAAGGTAGAATAGACAGATATAACTCAGACAAACTAAGGATCACATTTTCCAGAAGAGTATGATAAATCAGTATAAATGAATGACATATTACAGTAAATAATATAAGAAAATGACAAAAAAAACCCACTTTTGAATGCATATAAGAAACCACCAATTAATTAAATCTGCTTATCACCATCAAAGAAAAACCCTGTGCTCAAAACTACAATGTTTAAATGCCATAACATAGAAATAAGAAGTAGGTAGGAGTTCAAATTTGATGCTCTAGTAGCTAATCTATAATGATACAGGCTAAAAATGAAAGATTAATTATTCAAACCACGAATTGGTGAATATAATTGAGAATCAGATAGAAGAGAAATGAGGAGAACAAAACATAGAAAATTGCTTGGAAAAAGGACACCACACCAAAAAAAAAAGTCATGGTACATAAATGGAGAAGTTAGAAGGGATTAGACAGAAAAGATCTTTAAAAAACCACAAAAACACTTAATTGGACATAAAAAGAGAAGGACATAAAGACAGGGAGAAACAGATAAGCAAAAATGAAAAAATGACATAAAAAGAGAAAGTAGGCAAGTAACTGCCGTATAAATGCATGGATGTTGGGATAGGCCAACTCAATAGGAACAGATTATGAGGAAGAAACTGTGAGAATGACTAACAGCACAGAAATATAAGCAAAACTAACCATAGAGGAAAGGGCAGAACTACTGACTTAAAAGGTGCAGGGAATAAAAATACAAAATAAATCAATTGAAGCAAATATTAGCCCAACAATCAAGAACATAAATTTGAATAGATTAAACAATTCAAAGGTGGAGGGGGGAGTGGGAACATAAACTGAAGGACTAAAATGGATAACCCAGTGATTTGTCATCATATAAGAAAGATTTCCTAAAAACCCCAAAAAATAAGAAACTAAAATAAAATTTACTTTGTATGAGGAGAATTAAATAAACTGGAGATCCAATTGTACTATCATATGAAAAGAAGAGAAATCATAATATTAGGAGACATAAACAGGGAAACTATATTGTGCTTAAAAGTAGCCTTTAAAATGATACAATATCAGTAGTAAAGATATGCATCTAATTCCAAATAATGCAAATTCATTAAAAAGTTAACTGAAATTAAAAAAAAAATAAAAGTCTGAAAACAAAATAACAAAGGAATACTGAATGCTTCTTTCTCAGAGATGAATAATTCTGACAGAATGATGAGCAAAAAGGAAAACATAAAATAATAATTTGTTGGAGTAGGTAGTTCTGAAAAACTCATTGACAGTCTTTGAAATGGGAACATTGAACAATACAGACATTTGTTAGTACCATGTGGTACCTCTACCAAATTAGATCATATGCTAAGGAGAGGGAGATTATTAAAAAAAAAACTGAAAAAAATTAGGAACAAAATTAATAGAAATAGTAACTATGTGAATGATAATAATAATGGTCATCCTACATACCAACATACTGTCATATAGTTGAGCATTCCTCAGAGGGAAAAAAAAAAGTGCTTCTCTGTAATCAATCATCAATTATTTAAAAAAAAGAATTTTAAGGTATTAAACATGAAATTTCAAAATAAAAATAATAAAATAATATGAAGTTATGAAAATGAATAGAAAAGAGATATTATGATATACTTGGAAATATTTTTAAAGGTAATTATTTGAAAAGATTACCAAAATTATAATTTTTATAAACCCTGATAAAAATAGAGAGAAATTTAATTACCAAAAATAAGCAAGCAAAACACCACCATCACCTCCTTCACATTATGATAAAGCATTGGAATTGGGCTTTATTAGAAGTATTTGATGAACTACTCCAATAATTTCAAATTCCTTAACAGTCGTTTGGCTTCTGGTGAGAGAGGTCCATTTTTGTGTAATATTTACCCAAATTTTGGCCAGCAAAGCAAGCAATTTGTCATCTGCTTGCAACTAAGCCCAATGCCATTCATCACTGTTCAATATGGTTATGGAGGATTGGTTCAGGGTATTTTGTTTACTTACACTGATATTTTGAGCAAAATGTCAAGCAATTCTGCTCTATTTTCCTTTGTGAGATGTGCTCTATCTCATTTCCTTCACCAATTTGTTAAAAAAAAATCACCATGATATATGAAATCGGAGAGTTAAGGACCAAGCATCTGTGATTAGCTTTATTTCTTCCTTCACAATAGATCTTACTATACTTTAATATGTCTCTCCATCTTGGCTAAGCTGATTCGCACTTGTCGCTTATTAGGATATAGGTCAACTGGAATTCTGTTGCACGCATATCATTTTTTTTTAGTTGATGATATTTCACTTCAAGTTCAAAAACTAACTTGTGAAAGAGATAGATGTTCTTATTGTTGCTGAATAGACAGCTGGTAAATACCATAGAATTCTAGCATCTATCACAATCATATATAGAGATATTTACAAGCCATGCAGTTTGGCATCTATGTATAAGATAAAGGGCTGGCTAGATGCCAGAGGGCTCCAAAGGGTACCATGTTATTTCATACTACTTTATTTTTCTTAGTATTGGCTCTAAATTTCCCTTCTCCCCTTTTCCTTGCAAATTTTTTTTCCAACCACTTAATCATTGGAATCTCTGGTTCTTGACAATGATGATGGTGTAATATTTTGCAAATTTTTGATAATAGTTACATAGAATATTTTTAGGTCATAAATAATCCTTGAGCATAGTTAGAAAGTAAGTATGTCTATTTTCTGATGGTCAGCATTCACTCCTGCTAAGAAACTATGTGTTTACATTTTGATAGATACTCAACAAGGATAAATCTTGTCATTGTATAACTTAAAATTACAATTTGAAGTCTAATATTTGAATAATCTCTCTTCAGCTTGTACTAATCTCCCTCTCTCTCTCTCTCTCTCTCTCTCTCTCTCTCTCTCTCTCTCTCTCTCTCTTTCTCTCTCTCTCTCTCTTTCAATAATAAAATCGTTTAGGTAAAGCAGAACCTTTAAGAGTTCATAATCCATACTATCTTTGCCATAGCCTTCTAGAAATTGGCTGGCACTTTGGGAATGCCTTGTGACATTGGATACATCATTACTTGACAAATGACAATATCCTTCACTTCCTCTTAAAGTGTGATTTGATAGTACGTGATTTTAAATGTTGAGAAGCAATGACCAATTTCTACTGAACTCATGATCTGATGTACCGATCTACCATACTCTGTTTATTAAGTGTTCCATAGTCCACATGAATTCTAGTTTTTCCCAGCTTTAATTTCTCATCATTCAATTGACACTGTTCTCTTCAAAATTATCATTACTTAAGAACCAAATCTCATGGTCATTTCTCTATTTTATCCTTCTTGTCCTTTCTGCAACATATTGATCATCCTCTCTTCCTAGACTCTCTTCTGTTTTTCTTTTTCTTACATTGCTTTCTTGTAGTTTTTCTCCAAAGAATCTGACTGATTCCTCCTAATCTCTTCATCAGTCTTATTAAACGTAAGAGCTTTGATTGTATTAAAAGGCTCTGTCCTTGGGTCTCTTGTCTTTCAACTCTCTCAGTTGGTGACTCTATTACATGTTTCCCTTTCAATACACTTTTTTAACCACCATGCTAGCTAAGAATTTTATTAACTCTTGCATAAAGTATTCCAATAGTCTCATGTTTGGCTCTCCTGATTCAATTCTCTCCACTCTAATTTTCCTAATGCATTAGTCTGACTATTCCACTACTACTCCTCTTCTTCATAAACTCCAGTGATCCCTCTTATCTTCATGATCAAAGATATACTGCTTCACTTGTAATTTATTTCAGTAACACTGTCCTACAGAACCCAAAGAACTCTAAGGAATTTCTTCTTCTTTTGAAGGGAATTCATATGATGCATTTGGAAAATTGCTGGATTTGGGTTTAGAGGCCCTAGGTTCAAACCCTAGATCTCTCTCCACCTAATTGTGTTATCTTGAGTAAGTCACAACATCTTTGGGTCTCAGTTTCTTTATCTTTAAAAGATAAGGAAATAAGACCTGATTGTGCTGTTAAGGTTCTCCCAGTTCTAAGTCTATCATTCTCTTTCTATTATTTTTCACTGATTATGTATCCTTTCCATGTGCTAGGTTTTTCAACTTATTAAAAAAAATAGATAATTCCTCAGATCCTTTCTAGTCCTAAATCTATGATACTATGACTCCAGTACTGTAAATCTGGTTTCATCACACCAAGGCCTCTTCTAATCCCACTCTTAGGTAACATTTAGAAATGCCAAAAGTGGCATAACTTACGTAAAATGCACTTAATCATTGACACTGAAGCTTTGTCCAATGAAGCCAATTTTTTTTTTGGACTGTTTTTCATCCTTCCTTTTCCTTTCCTTTATTTAATTAATTTACTTTAATTTATCAAGAGCACTTCCATAAGCTTTTGAGTTTTAAATTTTTCTCCCCCTTCCTCCCCACCTCCCTCCCCAAGATGGTGCACAATCTGATATAGGCTATACATTTACATTCTTATTAAACAAATTTTCACGTTGGTGATATTGTAAGTAAGAATTAGAACCAATAGGAGGTAGTCCAATATATTTTTTTAATTATCTCTCCTGAATCTATTTTCCATGTCAGTTGTTTTTCCAATGAGATATTTCACATTGTTCTCTAATTTTTCATTCTTTTGGATTTGTTTTACAGTGTCTTGATTTCTCATAAAGTCACTAGCTTCCAATTGCTCTATTCTAATTTTTAAGGAAGTATTTTCTTCAATAAGCTTTTGGACTTCCTTTTCCATTTGGCCAATTTTTCTTTTTAGGACATTCTTCTCCTCATTGGCTTTTTGGATCTCTTTTGCCATTTGGGTTATGCTATTTATTAAGGTGTTATTTTCTTCAGTATTTTTTTTGGGGGGGTCTCCTTTAGCAAGCTGTTGACTTGTTTTTCATGATTTTCTTGCATCACTCTCATTTCTCTTCTCAGTTTTTCCTCTACTTCTCTTACTTGCTTCTCAAAATCCTTTTTGAGCTCTCCCAAGGTCTGGGACTGATTCATATTTTTCTTGGAGGCTTTGGATGTAAGAGCTTTAACTTTGTTGTCTTCTTCTGGTTGTATGTTTTGATCTTCTCACCAAAAAAAAAAAAAGATTCTACGATCTGACATTTTTTGTGAGGTTTGCTCAGGATCCCAGCCAATTACTTGAGTTATAAGCTGTTTATTAAGGTAGAGGTCTGCTTCCAATGTGGAGAATGTACTGTCCCCAAGCCTCAGGGGTTTGTACAGCTGTTTTCAGAGATACTTCCAGGGACTGGTAAATTTTCAGTTCTTCCAAGGTGGTATGATAAGGGCAAGGTGCTTACTCCTTTCCTGGCCTGTGCTCTAGTCTATGAGTGACCACAAGCACCCTTTTTTGCCTTGGAACTGTGAGGAGGATTCCCTCTTTATCACCACTACAAGCTCCACCATGCTAGCACTCCTTCTTGCCCCCAGACCGCCACCCAGAATTGTGACCCAGATCCAAGCATGGCAAAGTAAGAGAATTCTGCACCAGCAGAGAGATCGCTGCAATCGTCCTCTGATTAGCCATTCAGTTCCCCCTCAGTCTATGGCCTGGAAGCTTAGGAGTCAGCCGCCACCCTGGGGCCTCCTTCAGGAACTGTGGCTGAGAACCTAGCTTCTCTCTCATTGCAGAAACAGTCTTTTCCTACTGACCTTCTAAGTTGTCTTTGGCATTCGTAGGTTGAGATGTCTGGAAACCGCAACAGATGCCTATGATTACAGAACCAATAGGAGGAACCACCAGAAAAGGGAAACAAAATAAACAGAAGAAAAAAAAATGCTGATAGTATGCTACAATCTGCATTCAAACGCCACAGTTCTTTCTCTGGGTGTGGATAGCATTTTCCATCGTTGGGCATTTGGAGATTATCTCCTTGTAATGCTGAGAAAGGTTAAGTCTATCAATATTAGTCATCATACGATGTGGCTGTTAGTGTGTGCAACATTCTCCTGGTTCTGCTCACTTCACTCAGCATCAGACCATACAAGTCTTTCCAGGTTTTTTTTTTTTAAGTCAGCCTGTTCATCATTTCTTATAGCATAATAGTATTCCATTACATTCATATACCACAACTTGTTCAGCCATTCCCCAATTTATGGGCATTCTCTCAATTTCCAGTTCTTTTCCCCTACAAAAAAAAAGAGCTGCTATAAATATTTTTGTATATGTGGGTACTTTTCCCATTTGTATGATCTCTTTGAGATACAGCCCTAAAAGAGCTATTGCTAGGTCAAAGGATATGTACATCTTTATAGCCCTTTGGCCCTAGTTCCAAATTGCTCTCCAAAATGGTTGGATCATTTCACAGCTCCACCAACAATGCATTAGTGTTCCAATTAAGGAGACGCGTTCTGAAGATCTATAAAGGTATGTGCCTCAGATTTTGTGCATGAAATGATTCAAATTCTATTATCACTTCTTTTCTTCTGCAAAGCACAAATTGGTATGATCTCTTCAGCATTTTCAAATTCACATCAGTTTATAGTCATCCTATGAGTACTGAAAAAAAAATATCAAGAGAGAGTAAGTGACTAAATTAGCTCTTATGCTTCCTCTCTTCTTCTTCACCCTTTGGCACTTTCTGACACTGCCAGGAGTGTGGTTATTGCTCAGACAAGGGCTGATTCTCTTCTTGGATAGATTTTGTTCACAGTCCCTTTTTCTCACGATAATGGTCAAAGACTTATTTCTCCAATCGTACTTTGTTGATAGTTCCAATAGGAGAACACCTTGTCCTTGAAGCTCATACCTCCCTGATTCCAGCAGATGTGTGGAAGTGACAGGCATCTATAACTGTCGTCTTGAATGTCTGAACTTGTTGGGTTACACATTGCTCACCAATCTCTTTATGACCTCCAGCTTCTTTTTTTAAATACTTCAAATAATAGCATAGGAAATTCTTTCACTAGACTTTCTTCTGACAACTTAATTTAACATTAATTTCTTCTTCCATAGTCAATTGTATCAACTGTTAATAACTGGGACACTGCCTCTGGTCTTAAAGCAGTTGTAGCTGACAAAAATTGTTTCTCATCTCAGGCCCTACTGAGTACTTAAGTAAGCTTGACGCAGTTCCTGCACTTTGAGCTCACTATGACTCTTAGCATCAAAAATTACAGGGCCTTCTCTGGCCCATGCTTATGGCTAAATGCATTTTTCATCTGCCTTTTGGGTGAGAGTTATCAACTTGACATTAAAGTCTTTAATATTCTCCATATTCAAAAGGAAGTATTCAGAAATCTTCTCTTTTCCTTTTGTTTTCCTATTCCCCCTTTCCCCTGAATCCAACAATTAGTAGTTATGTCTTTGAGTGTGCAATCTCTCTGGTCAAATATCATTAATTCTCAAGTATTTTTGGAAGGAGGAGGCAGAAAAATGCTTTAACATAAATCAGTCTATCAGGATGTTTTCTCAATGAAAGTTCAGAGGGATTTGAACATTGGGTATACATACTTTCATAAGGGTAATTGGGAAGAGATGAAAGGCATATCTGATATTGGACAGGATGCCAAATTGATATACTGGGCAGTGGTTTGGGGGATATGCATTTTCAGGAGCAGGAGGGGTAGGAAGATAACAAAAGAACATTTTTTGCTTACTTTATGGTTTGCCCAATAGCTATAACTATTCCAAAAATTATTTTCTTCCCAAGTTTCAGCAAAAAGTCTGCTATTCTATTTCACCTACAACTTTGCACATATGATCAATCAAATAATATTTATAAAGGAAGGAAAAGGTGATAATGCTATTCAACTAAAAGTTATTTGAGAAAACGAAATATTCCATCACATGGTCCTGGCTGAATCACTATTTACAGTGTTATTTAAATGTTCTTTACCAAACACTATTGTCAAAGAAAGAAAGTACACAACCTCTTATTTTCAATTACTTGTATATTTTTTACAAATTTACCTTTTAAAATGTGTAACTGTTTAATTCCTGGAAAACTTTGGGAATGAACAATGTAATGGAAAAAACTGAATGACCTTTATTTCTTAGTAAAATTGACATTTGATTTTTTTTCCAATTTCTAGATAAGAACCAATCTATACATCACAAATACTAAAAACACAAAAATTCTGTGAATGTAAAATGTTCTAAATTGTCTTTCATCAGACCATCAAACCAATTATAAAGATCCAACAATTCATTCACAGCATTCATTTAAAATGAATTTTTTGCTTGGCAGGGATGTTGTTTCTCAGGAGAAAGCTGGAGGATATTGGCAGTTGCTAAAAAATCTACTCTACAGCCCAGTATCAAATAGTACCACCTACTCCCTGGTACCAGTGACAGATAATTTCTTATTTGAGTAGCTGCTGTGTTAATCTGTCTAGACTGAGGTATTGAATAAAATCCAAATATCTCTATTAGAATGGCTTTTAATCATGCATTTCTGTAATCTCTCTGAGTGAAGTACAGAACATTTTGAACTCTTCTGGGAATTTCAGATTAGCCATTGTCTATGGACCCCAGGCTGATTTTGTTTTCAAGAAGGATTTAGCTCTAGAATATAGTGTGGGCATGAAGCTTGTGCACAGATATAGAATGCAACATTTAAGCAAATTCCACTGTGCAACTTAAAAAAGTTAAGTCTCTTTTGAAGATATTTAGGATTAAAACACAGGCCTAGTTCCTTTACGCTTGATTAATATGATGGCCACAAAAATCTTTTAAAAATAAGCCATCACAGAGGAGATAAATATAGAGGTATAAAAATCTTGCAAATAACAAGAAATAATTATAAATGAAATGAATACAACATATTCTTTTCAGTGTAATAGGAGTACTTCATTTATCAAGAGAATCTCAGGCCATAATCCTGGAACTTATTTATCCAGTAAGATAGAAAGGGACATGAGAAAAGCAATGGAAAGATGATTTTATTTTTGACCACTTTGAACTGTTTCTTAGTTTATTTAATTGTTTATTCATGCATGGATGGAGAGCTATCTTAATGATGAACTTCCACACTATTGATTATCTTGGTCACATACTGAATATTATATGCTTAATAAGAAGACTGAAACAAAATGACAAACTTTATGTGATTCCTTTTTGAAAATCATTAAAATACTAGATTTTTCTTACTTGAACATATATGAAATATAACTGAGCATATTATGATTTTAAATCATTCATTCATCCTTATCTATATCATGAATCCATGATTTCATAATTGTATGTTTTCCCTCCAATGATATGTAAAATGCACACTCTCTGAGACATTTCTACCTGTGAGTTTCTCATTAATATCTCTACCCCAATACCCATAGAAAAATCTATTTGATGTCCTGAAGTATGTGTGTGAGTGTGGAATCTGTGTTTCTGAGTATTTGGCTTTGTTTTTTGTGTGGTATGTAATGACTGTCCATTTGTTTTTCCTAGCTCTCAATACACACCCACCTCTATTTCATTGTTTTTTGTTTGTTTGTTTGGGGGTTTTGTTTTGTTTTGTTTTTGGCTAGGAAACTGGTTAAGTGACTTGCCCAGGGTCACACAGCTAGTAAGTATTATGTGTCTGAGGCCAGATTTGAACTCAGATTCTCCTGACTTCAGGGCTGGTGGTAAATACACAGTGCCATCTAGCTGCTCTGCACCTCTATTTCAAAAGATAAATTTTCTTCATACTGTTTTACATCGTTTCTAACATAATGGCATTATTAGTAATAACATGAATTCTATTCAGGTCCATGGTATGCTTTTCCATTATTACTTAGATTATCTAATATTTTAATTAACTAATTAAACAAAAATATTGTGTACATATAATATAAGGCAGTGTTCTGAGTGCTGAGGAGGTTATACAGATGAATGGCACTAATTGACTGCTATTTGGGAGAAAAATTCAGATTATTCTGCTTGACAAGAAATAATAAAACTAAAAATAGGGGTGACATAAGGGGTATTATTGCTTTATGTAATTATATAGATTTTAATTAGCATGAATGTTGTTCCACATAACACTAAATTTAACAAAATACTACTGACAATAGACTGATTTTTTCCCCTATCTTTAGATTATCATACACATTAAATTTGGATTTTCAAGGAAAAATAAACTTTTAAGTTTTGTGTTCTTTTTTAATTACTATAATTTATTTAAATTATTTAATTTATAATTATCGATTAATTTTTCATTTTTTAAAATTTTATATTTATTTTTACTTTTTGATAAATAGTATTTATTTTTTCAATTGCTTGTAAAAATAGTTTTCAAAATTCCTTTTAACAAAATTTTGAATATTTTTTCTCCCTCAGTCCCTCTTGTACCCCCTTTTCACTACAGAAAGCAATCATAGATTATACATGTACAATCATATTAAACATATTTCCACATTAATCATGTTTTGAAAGCAGAAACAAAACAAAAGGGAAAAGTCACAAACACACGCACACGTGCACACACACACACACACACACACACACACACACACACGGAAACAGTATGCTTCAATCTGCATTCAGACTCCATAGTTCTTATTCTGAATATGGATAGAATTTTCCACCATGAGTTTTTTGGAATTATCTTGGATCATTGTATTTCTGAGAAGATATAAGTCAATCATAATTGATCATCATACAATATTGCTATTAAAATGTGCTCCTTGTTCTTCTCACTTTACTCATCATCAATCCATGTAAGTCATTCCAGATTTTTCTGAAATCAGCTGCTCATCATTTCTTATGGCACAATATTATTCCTTTTCATTCACATACTACAACTTGTTCAGCCATTCCACAAGTGATGGGTATCAGCCTCACTTTAAATTTTTTGACAACACAAAAAGAGCTGCTATAATTATATTTGAACATGTGGGTTATTTTTCCTTTTTATTTTTGCTTTAAGACACAGACATAATAGTGGTATTGCTGGATCAAAGTATATGCACAGTTTTATAGCCCTTTGGACACCTTCCAAATTGTTCTCCAGAATGGTTGGATGAGTTCACACCCCCACCAACAATGTTCCAATTTTCCCACATCTTCTCCAACATTCATTATTTTCCTTTTCTGTCAAGTTAGCCAATCTGATACATATAAGGTGGTACCTCAGAGTTATTTTATTTTGCATTTTTTAATCAATAGTGATTTAGAACATTATTATGACTGTAGATAACTTTAATTTCTGCATGTGAAAACTACCTGTTCATATTGTTTGGCCATTTATCAATTGGAGAATAACTTGCATTTTTATAAATTTAACTTAGTCCTTTGTATATTTTAGAAATAAGACCTTTATCAGAAATAATGGTTGTAAATATTGTTTCCCAGCTTTTTACTTTCCTTGTAATCTTCATTGCATTGATTTTGTTTAAACAAAATCTTTTTAAAGTATTGTAAAAAAAAGATCCATTTTGCCTTTCATAATGTTCTCCATTCCTTTTTTGATCATAAATTCTTCCATTCTCCATAGATCTGACAAATAAACTATTCCTTACCCTCCAAATTTGCATAAGGTGTCACCCTTTATGTCAAAATTATGTTATCCATTTTGACATTGTCTTGGTATACAGTGTCAGATGTTACCCTATGCCTGGTTTCTGCCTTTCTGCCTTCCAGTTTTCCCAGCAATTTTTGTCAAATAGTGCATTCTTATCCCAGAAATTGGAGTCTTTGGGTTTATCATAGCTAGCATTTTGCATAATCACTTCATTCCACAAAACGTCTTCATAAATTATGACATTGATTGTGTCCTCCTATGATAGGACTAATAGTCTCTATCATTAACATGGGTCAGGCTTGTGCTTCTTCCCTCTCTATTATCTCCTCACCATTTTTATGCCTTTTTAAATATTACTATTGTTTTAATTTATTTTCACAACATATTAACTTTCAAATATATCATACCTCCCAACTACAGAGACATCCCATAGAAGAAAAAGAAACCAGAAAATCAAAAAACAAACAAAAGAAACCCCAATTGTGTAAAAGTAATCCACATATCAACTGATCCTTATTAAATATATTATTTTCAATAAATTGAGGTATTCTTTTTTATGCAGAACATATAATGTATATTGTAAAGACAGGTATATTTGCCTAGTGTCAGGTGTGGTGTTAGGCAAGACCGTTGGGAGCTGTCAGCCTGGAACTTTTCATGCACAAAAGGGTACAAGGAGCTTCCCCAAAGCCAGATTATGGCTCCACTTGAGCAGTCATGCAGGCACCCCCAATTCTCCTAGTGTGTCAGCCTCAGGGACCAAGTTGGCTGGTGTGTTTTGTTTAAGGCTACCTAACCTATGAACAAAACTATGGTTTTATTTATATGGTTTTTATAATGATGTATGTAATTATGCATAAGGGGAAGTGTTGGAAGTTTTATCTTGAGTGCACACACAGTGTGAAACCAGGGAGTGCCTTTGGGTCACCTAAGCTTATCTATATGAAACTTGTGCCTGAATGATAAAACCATTGGGCATAACAATAACTATGGCAAGGCTCATTTTTTAATCTTCTGTTTCATCCCTGTTTCTTAAAATGAGTACTCATATTGCAGGTTTTCCAGTACCCTAATCATCCTGATCAAACTCTTCTGGAAATTCTCCAGTTTGTCAATGTCCTTTCAGAAATCTGGTACTTAGAGCACAATGTTATACTCCTTATGTGATCAAACTGTAGCAGAGTTGCAGCAAGACCATCACTTCACTATTGTTAATGTGATATGTTTCTAAATGCAGCTTAAGAGTATATTAGCTGAATCACAAACACTCTATTGAAGATAAACTGTATATATATAATATATATATTATATATATATATATTGCATACTGAAAATAAACAAAAAATTACAGATTTTCAGAGTCCTCAGTAGCTTCAGTCTATATATAGTTGAACCTCTAGTCTAAAATCAATTGCTACTAAAAGATGACCAACACATATTCATTCATCCTTTATGTGAATCTTTCTAATAAGAAGAAAACCACCACCTCCCAACCCTACCCATTCAATGTTTGGATACTTCTAATTGTTAGTAAATTTCACATACACACACACACACACACACACTTATTTAATCTCAGATTTTCTTCTTTTCAGGTCTCACTCACTGTTACTACTTCAATCTTCTAAGGTCATAGAAATTGCAGAATGTGAAGGTTGAACCAAATCTTAGTGGCCATCTACTTCAACTCAAATGAAAAGAATCTGACAACCTGAGAAGTGCTCATCTAATAAGCCTCTGCATGAAGACTTCCCTCATTTCACTCTTGAATGGTTCTAATTTTTAGGATTTTTTTTTTCCCCAGACAGCAAGCCTAAACTTGCTTTCTTTAAAAAACAAAAATCCACCCATTCTTTCTTCTTCTCTCTCCATGGGCCAAGGAAGCCAATTTCCTCTTCCACATGATAATACCTTACATCCTTGGAAATAGCTATCAAAAATCATCTCCAACCCTCATCTTCTTTTCTAGAGGCTTAATCTCCCTAATTCTTTCAATCATTATATGTCATGAAGGGATAGTCTTTCTCTTCCGTTCACCCTTTTCTGGACCTTCTCTAAATTATCAATGTCTTTCTTAAAGCAGAGTACTTTAGATGAAATCACTTAACTATTCCTTAAAATCTATGTTTCTACATAAATTAATTTACTTATTCAATGACATACCAATCAAACAAACAAAAATTTATTTTGTAGAGCTAGAAAAATAACAAAATTCATCTGGAAGTACAAAAGGTTTAGAATATCAATGGAATTAATGAAAATAAATGCTAGGAAAGGAGGCCTAGCCATATCAGTATTTTAAAGCAGCAATAATCAAAATTACTTGATACTGGCTAAGAAATAGAATGGTGGATCAGTGGAATAGTTTAGGTACACAAGACACAGTAGTCAATGACTATTGTAATGTATTGTTTGATAAACCCACAGACTCCAGATTCTGGGATTAAAAACTCACTATTTAGCAAAAACTGTGGGGAAAACTGGAAAGTAGTATGGCAGAAATTAGGCATAGACCAGCATCTTACACCATATACCAAAATAAAATCAAAATGGGTACACAATTTAGATATAAAGGCTGATAATATAAACAAACTGGGAGAGAGCAAGGAATAGTTTGCCTGTCAGATTTATGGAGAATGGAAGAATTTATGACTGATCAAGAGATAAGGAACATTATACAATTCAAAAGGGATAATTTTGATTTCATTAAATTGAAATTTTCTTTGCACAAACAAAGCCAATGCAAGCAAGATTAGGAGTGAAGCAGAAAACTGGGAAAAAATATGTCTCTGATAAGGGCTTCACTTCTGAAATATATAGACAACTAAGTGAAACTTATAAAAATACAAGTCATTCCCCAATTGATTAATGGTCAAAGGTTGGACAGTTTTCAGATGAAGAAATTGAAGTTATCTATAATCATATGAAAAAAATACTCTAAATCACCACTGATTAGAGAAATGCAATCAAAACATCTCTGAGGTACCCACATCACATCTATCACATTGACTAACATGGCAAAAGAGGAAAATGACAAATGCTGCAGAAGATGTGAGGAAATTAGAAAATTAATGCGTTGTTGGTGGGTTTGTGAACTGATCCAATCATTCTCAAGAGCAATTTGGAATTATGCCCAAAGCGCTATAAAACTGCAAACATTTTGACCCAGCAATGTCACTTTTAGGTCTGTATCCCAAAGATATAAAAAAAATACATATGTATTTATAGCAATTCTCTTTGTAGTGGCTAAGAATTGGAAAATGTGGAGATGCCAATCAATTGGGGAATGACTGAACAAGTTGTAGTATATGAATATAATGGAATACTGCTGTGTTATAAGAAATGATGAGCAGGTAGATTTCAAAAAACCTGAAAAGACTTATATGAATTGATGCTGAGTGAAGTGAATAGAACCATGATAACATTGTAGACAGTAACAACCACAATGTGCAATTATTAACATTGATAGACTCATCTCTTCTTAGCAATGCAAACATCCAAGACAATTCCAAAAAATTCAAGGTGGAAAATGCTGTCCACATGCAGAAAAAGAACTATGGTGTCAGGATACAGATCAAACCTATTATTTGCTCTCTTTCTCCCTTTTGTTTTTGTTTGTTTCTTTCTCATGGTTTCTCTCATTGGTTATAATTCTTCTTTACAACATGACTAATGTGAAAATAGGTTCAATATTAATTTATATGTAGAGGTTGTATCAAATTCCTTGCCATCTTGGAGTGAGGGGAGGTAAGAGATGTGGAGAAAATTTGGAACTCAAAATTTTATAGAAGTGAATGTTGAAAACTGAAAATAAATTAAAAAAAATAAAGCTATGTTTCTCTTAATGAAGATCAAATCTCACACGTCTCCCATAGAGAATTTTGAAAGGTAGAGATCATGAAACAGTATATTCCACACATAGTGTTGGCCTATGCAAATATACAGAAGCAAATAATGAAGCATATAATTTCAGAGAACACAGAAATACAGAATTTTATAATTTTAGGTTTGGAGGAGACTTCAGAGTCCCTTTTGTTATTGTTGAATCTTTTCAGGTTGAGTGACTCTTCGTGACCCAATCTGGGGTTTTACTGAAACTGAAGCAAACAGGATTAAGTGACTTCTCCAGGATCACACAGCTAATAAATATCTCAGGCCAGATTTGAACTCAGGAAGATGAAACTTCTTGACTCCAAACCTGGTGTTCTATCCATTGTGTCACCTAGCTGCTCTTCTGTAACATTGCTGTCCTCGTTTTTAAATTTTCATTTTTTGGATTTGAACTCAGGTCTTCCAAATTCTTTCCTTTCCTCCCGCCTCTTTCCCCTCCTTTTGAAGGTAAGCATTTTGATATAGTTTACACACGTACAGTCATGCAAAACATATTTCTATATTACTCATGTTGTAAAAGAAAAGAAAAAATTCCCCTCCAAAAAAAGAGTTTTTTTAATAATTATTTATTTTTAGTTTTCAGCATTCACTTCCATAAGATTTTGAATTTCAAATTCTCTTCCTCTCCCTCTCCTCCCTGATCCCCAAGATGACATGCAGTCTGATATGGACTCTATTTATACATTCCGAACAAACATATTTGTACATTAGTCATGATGTAAAGAAGAATTAGAACCATGAGAAGGAAGAAACAAAACAATACCACAAAAAAAAAGGAGAAATAATATTCCATATTCATTCCAACTCCAAAATTCCTCCTCTGGGTGTGGATAGCATTTTCCAACTTGAGTCTTTTTGAGTTGACTAAGATCTTTGCATTGCTGAGAAGAGATAATTCTGTCAAAGTCAGTCATTGCGCAATGTGGCTAATACAGTATATAATAATCTCCTGGTTCTGCTCATTTCACTCATCATCAGTTTGTGTAAGTTTTTCAAAGTTTTTTAGCAAAATGTTGTAGGATTATCTTTCTTAATCCACTGTGCTGTCCACTTCCATTTTATGGGACAGTTCATCCCATTTACATTCACAGTTATGATTACTATCTGTGTCTTTCTCTCCATCCTATTTTCTCCCCTGTTTATTTATTTCTTTTTTCTCCCTTTCCCTTCTCACTAGAGTTTTGCTTTCAGCCACTGCTTCCCTCAGTCTGCCCACTCTTCTATCATTCCCTTCCCTTTTCTTCCCCTTTACCCTTACTTCTTTTTCCCTCTTTTCTATTCACCCCTTCTCCCCCTTTTTTATATATTTTCACAGCTTTCAGAAGTTAATAAGGGAGGGTGAGAGTAACTTACTTCTTACCTTGCCATCTTGCCTCCTATAAGGAAAAAAAAATAAAAAGCATGCTTCAATCTGCATTCAGATTTCATCAGTTCTTTTTCTGGAGATTGATAGCACTTTTGATCATATATCCTTCAAAATTATCTTACATCAATGCATTACTCAGAGTAGCTAAATCATTCACAGTTAATCATCATGTACTGTTGCTGTTACTGTGTACAGCATTCTCCTGGTTCTATTTAGTTCCCTATGTATCATTTCATGGAAATCTTTACAAATTTTCCTGAAAGTTTCCTGCTCATCAATTCTTATAGCATAATAGCATTCCACCATTGTTGTATGCCACAACATGTTCAACCATTACCCAATTGGTAGGCATCTCCTAAAATTTCAATTTGTTGCCACCACAAAAAGAGCTGCTATAAATGTTTTCATATGTATATGTCATTTTCTTTTTTTTAAATCTCTTTGGGACACAGACCTAGTAGTGGAATTGCTAGGTAAAAAACATATGCTTGGATATTAAACTCCTTTGTGCATAATTCCAAGTTACTCTCCAGAATGTTTAGCTCAGTTCCCAGCTCCACCAAGAGTGCATTAATGTCTCAATTTTCCCACATCCCTTGCCAAATTTGTCATTGTCCATTTCTGTCATATTAGCCAGTCTGATAGTATGAAATGGTACCTCAAAGTTGTTTTAATTTGAATTTCTCTAATCAATAATGATTTAGCATATTTTATATGACTACAGATAGTTTTGATTTCTTCAGAAAACTGTCTCTTCCTATCCTTTAACTATCAATTGAGGAATGACTTGTATTCTTATCAATTTGAATCAGTTTTCTATATATTTGATAAATAAAGGACTTTATCAGGAAACTTGCTATAATATTTCTCCCCCAGTTTTCTGCTTTCCTTCTAGCCTTGGTTGCATTAGTTTTGTTTGTGCAAACCCTTTTTAATTTAATGTAAACAAAATTATCCATTTTACACCTTATAATGCTCTCCATCTCTTGTTTGGTTATAAATGTTTCCCTCATTCATAGATTTCACAGGTAAATCATTCCATGCTCCCCTAACTTACTTGCAGGGGTGGGGAACCTGTGGGATTTGTTTTGTGAATTTTGGATTCGGTCAAGGGCCACATTTGAGGACCTAGAGGGCCACATGTGGCCTCACAGTTGCAGGTTCCCTAAGCCTGGGCCTTAGAGTATCAGTCTTTACATCTAATCCATGGACACGTTTTAACCTTATGTTAGTATTAGTTGTGATATGTTAGCATATATCTACTTTCTGCAGAATTTCTTTACATTTTTCTCAGCAGTTTTTGTCAAATTATGTGTTCTTGACCCCAAAGCTTGGATCTTTGCATTTATCAAGAATACTATAATAATTTACTATGCTGTGTTGTGAACCTAGTCTATTCCATTGATGCACCTCCCTGGTTCTTAGCTGGTTCCAAACTGTTTTGAAGATTACTACTTTTTAATACTGTTTGAGATCTTATATGGCTAAGCTACCTTCCTGCACATTTTTAAATGATTCCCTCACCACTCTTACCTTTTGTTCTTCCATATGAGTTTTGTTATCATTTTTTTCTAGCTCTATAAAATATGTTTTAATAGTTTGATTGGTATGGGACTGAATGAATAAGTTAATTTAGGTAGAATTGTCATTTTAACTTAGATACCTAAAAGAATCTACAATACATAATATCCTATAAATGCTCCTCTAGTCTGGGCCAAGCCTTCCCAAGAGGGAAATAAAGAAGGAGGAAATGAAAGAAGGAAGGAAGGAAGGAAGGAAGGAAGGAAGGAAGGAAGGAAAGAAGGAAAGACCTGTATTGCCCACTGGAACTGACCATTTGGGTCCCCAGTGGGGCAGCTGCTACTACTCATAGGTTATTGTTTGTCCTTCATTCTTAAAGAGGACCATGACATTGGGAAGATGATGTGATGACTTGCGAATTAATTGGATTTAAGTGAGGTAGGGCTGTCCAAAGTCACCATTCTCAATCTCTCCTTCTGAGCCATCTGGATACAGTGGTGAGAAATGTATCAGGACACCTGGAGATCACCCCAGATGCAGTGGGAGACCCTGGCCTTTTTAAGCTAAGGTCTTTCCCAGGTCTCAGTTTGTCTGAGGCAGCACCCATTCATTGATTAAGGCTAGGTAAGAAATAAGGCACAAAATGGGCTCTTTTACCTAGAAAAAGAAAAATTGATCTGGGAGAAGACCCTACCCAGATGGCTCAGGAGGACAGGGTAAAGCTGGTGATTTTGCACAGCCCTGCTTCACTTAAATCCAATTCACTTGCAAGTTATGACATCACTTTCCTGATGTCATGGTCCTCTTGAACAATGAAACACAAACCACAACCTGTGAGTAGTAGTAGCTGCCCCACTGGGGACCCAGCTGGCCAGTTCCAAATGGGCAGTGCTGCTTCATCATTCCTTCCTTCCTTCCCTCCTTCCTTCCTTCCCTCCTTCCTTTCTTGCTTCCTTCAGCCTTTCCTTCCTCTCTTTTCTGTATCTCCTTCTGTTCACCTAGTATATCATACACTTACCTGTGGGTGCTCTGCTCAAAGAAATATAAATTTTGATTGCTAAAACATCGTAAGATATCTTGAGGCTTACAGGCTAGAATTCTTTTTTTTTTTTTTTAAAGTCCATTCCTTAAACCTTAATCACTATGGCTCTCACTGATTGGCCAATAATACCAGCCCAAGCCTACTTTGATCATCTTTTCTGTTCTGATGGTTCAGAGTGAATGCAAATAACAATTGTTTCTATTTTGGCAAGAAACCCTAAGGGTCTTCCCTCCCAGTTGGATTTATTATTTGTTTGTTTGCCATTCTTTGCCTCATTTTTTATGTAGTCCTAATCACTAAATGGGCATTATATCAGGTAAACTAAGACCTGGTTTAGCTTAAAAAGGCCAAGCTCTCCCACAGTATCTAGCACTGTCTCCAGTACTCCTGATCTATATCTTATCACTGGACCCAGATGGCTCAGGAGGAGAGAGTGAGGCTATTGACTTTGCACCACGATGCCTCATTTAAATCTAGTTCAATTGCAAGTTGTGACATCACTAACAGCCTTCTAATTGGATATCTCTTCCCAGAGCTTCCATTTATTGAGAGTCCTCATGTTGGTCATATCTCTTTTTCCCTTCTTAACTATATCCTTATTAAATACCTTTTTAGCTTTCCTGTTGTTGTCATTCTCCCCCATTAGAATGTGTGCTTCTTGAGGGCAGGGATTGTCTTTCTACTTGTATTTGTATTCAAAGCATTTAGTCTGCCTAATAAATGAATGGTGGCAGGATAACATTACACTTGCAAAGATTAATTTTGAACCACGTTAGATGTTTACCTTTATTTCTATTGATTTTCATCTTATTCGATTCAGACCAAGGTCTTAGTCTATCAAGATCTTTTTAGATCATAAGTCTGTCACCAAGTGTTTTAGAAATCCCTCTCAGCTTTGTGTCATTTGCAAATTTAGTAAGTATTCCACCTATATCTGTATCCAAGCAATTGGAAAAAAAAAAGTCAAATATCATAGAATCAAGTTCAGATCCCTGAGGCATTTTATGGTTGACGACAAATCAACATTAAATCGGTAATCTTTTTTTTCTTTTTTATCTACTGAGCCAGTTCAAATCAACCTAATTTCTGTTGATGCTGAACCCTAGTACTGGCCTCTATTTTAGGTTAATCTAGCATGACTTCTTTTCAATTATTTTTTTCATGATGTCAACCTGGTTCTTTACAATCACTACTTTCTTTTCTAGATGTTCATCTCTCTGAAGACCTAGTAGAGAATTTCCAAAGTTATTGTCAGATGCATAGTAATAACTTAATAAATGCTTGTTCACTTTACTTGAATTAAAGTTAACCTCTTTAATCTACAGTTTCCTGATTTTTTTTCCCCTTTGTTTTCTCTAAATTGTCTGGATTAGAGCTTAGTGGTACTTTATAGTCTATTATAGCCTCCCAGCTCAGCCTGATGAAAAATGAGTAGTAATTATCTCTTTCCCTTGAGCCCAGCTCATTGAAGGCAGTGAAATATAGTAGAAGAGCTGGATTTGAAAACAGGATCTTGATTGAATGCATGGTTCTACTTCAATTTGTGTGATTTGGCAAGTAACTTCACCTCTCTAAGACTCAGTTTCTTCATCCATAAAGTAAGGCTTGGACCTTAGGAAGAGCCCTTACAGATTCAGATCTTTTACATTATGAAATATATAAATTTTGTGGTTGTTCAGTTATTTTTCAGGTGTCTGACTCTGAGGAGGTCTAGAGATTTAGGGGCGCTGGGATCCTGAGATCACAACCAGTGGGTCCTATCCAAAAGAATTCTACCCAAGCCTTCTTTCAGTCAAACACAAGGTTTACTGAAGATCTGCCACATTAGCTAGTCTCTTGAGGAATCTGAGAGTCTGTGAGGTATTGGATAGATTCTAAGAATCAGAGCAGTGGCTAGATTTTAGAAGTCTGAGCACCTTAATGGAGGCAAGATGGACCCTGTATACAGAAAGACTGTGGGAGGGATCTAGGAGTGGCCAAGTAGTTTGGGGTGACTGGAGGAGAAGTCTAAGGAAGATCTGAATGGGAGTGGCCATTAATCTGGGGTGAACAGGACTCCTGTAACCTGGAAAATAGAGCCTAGCTAGAATTAAGTGTGGGAAATAACCTGGGACTATAGGGAGGGCTAGGCTCGGTTAAGGGTAACAGAATTGGGAGATTGGGTATAGCCACAAAGAAAGGCCAGTTGAGGGGATTAAAAGCCTCAGGCAAATACCAGAGATTTGGCCTTGTGGGAAAGTCCAGGGTTTTTCCTTTTTGGGATTTAGCTCCCTTCCTCATCAACTCTTTGTGACCCTTTGGGGTTTTCTTGGCAGAGATATTGGAGTGGTTTTCCATTTACTTCTCCAGCTCATTTTACAGATGAAGAAACTGAGGTGAACAGGAACTTGCACAGGGTCTTGCATGAGGTCACATAAGCTATTAAGTGTCTGAGGCCAGATCTGAACTTAGAAGATGAGTCTTCCTTACTCTAAGTCCCGTATTCTATCCACTGCACTGGTATTTCAAAATAAAATTTTAAAAAAAGATGTTCAACAAAACATGAGACATTTGCTTGAAATGCAGTTGCTTTCACATAACAGTAGGACTTTTAGGTTGGCAAAGCATTCTACAACCTTTAATTTTACACATCATCTTGATTCTGATAACCAAGTATTATAAATAGTAATGTAATAATATTTATAGAAAAGGAAACAGGTTAAGATAAAGTATGCAACTTGCACTATACACACAGCTAGTAAGTATTTGAAGGAAGATGAAAACCCATTTTTTATTGCTGTATTCCACTTGGCATTCTTGCTGTTATACCAGGCTATCTCTTCTACAAGGAGTTTTATGAAAGCTTTCTTCTCATTTACATGCATAATAACAATCACTTAACTATCAATAGATGTTCTTGTCAGTCAAATTATTATAAAATCTGGCTACTGTTTCTTTAGAATGAAAATCTTTCTTTTGAAGAATGGTGGTAATAAAGAATTTGTATACTTCCCTCTCCTTTGCCCTGAGCTCTTTTTCCTTCAGGTCTGCCTAAATCTCCATAATTAAGCTAGGATGGTTGTGTGGAGGGGTTAATCACAAAATAACATTTTAACTAATTTATTTTTCTTAATTAGATTCAGTTGCTTGATTTAAATTGGCAATCTGAAAAAAAGTGCTCCCATTTACTTCTATTCAATTGGATAGTAGGAAATTCAGAAGAGTTAAAGCTTCTTTTTAGAGGTTGCATTGGTAAATCTAAAAGGAATGGATCTCATTAAGATATGACTTCTTATATTGTCATTCTCTTCCACCACTGGAAATCTGTGATCTTCTTTTGCTTGTTTTTAGTCCTTTGCTGGTATTCTGGAAGGGAAAGTTGGCAACTTTTTAGGCCAAAGCTTAGAAGTGATACAAACAAGAACAAATCCTTGCACTAAGGCAAGTAAACATTTAGAAAATGAAACCTAGTGTATGATTCCAGTGAAGATTCAAGGTAACTACAGGAATGAAAATGTGCTGTGGGCAGACATTTCATAGTAGACATCTGCCCCTCCTCTTTTGGTTATCTGACATGATCATGAACTCTGATAAATGGAATTACCTGTGTGTTCTTAATTTCTTGTTTATATTGTTGTTTGTCTTTGTTCTGGAAGAGGACCACTGATATCAAGAGGGTGATGTCTTGATTTACATGTGAGTTGGATTTAAGTGAGGTAGAACTGTGCTAAGTCATCAATCTCACCCTCTCCTCCAGAGTCATGGGAATCTGGTGACAAGACATGGGTCAGGATGACTGGAGATGGCCCTGGATGTAGTCAGAGACTTTGGCCCTTTTAAACAAAGACCTTTCCCAGATCACAGTTTGTCCGAGGCAACACCCATTCAGTAGTTAAAGTAAAAATTGAGGAAAAGGATGGCCTCATTTGCCTTTCCAAAAGAATCAACCTAGAAGGTGAAGACCCTCAGAGTTTCTTAACAGAATAGAAACAATTGCTATATTCACTCTGAGCCACCAAAACCCAAACAATGAGCAAGAGAACGTTGGGCTAAGACTTATTATTGGCCAGCCAATGAGAGCCAGAGCAATTTGTGTTTAAAAGAATAGTCAAGTAGCTCCACTGAAATGCAAATGGACTTTATCAAAGCCTGAATTTCCAGAACTATATTTCAAGAAATCATAAAGAAAACTACATGAGATAAGAGTCCCAGTTTAATAGGAAAATTATTATAGAACAAATAAGTAGGGAAGAAAAAAAAATCTACCCCCCAAACTCCAAGATACCTTTTGATTCTGATTGCTTAATTCTTGCTAAAGTGTAAACAATGGGGGCAGCTGATTTTCCTACTCTGTGTCCTTCTCAATTTGCCCTCTGTTTTTTCTTCCCTCTGATTGGAGGGCTGAAAGATTTATTCTAAAATCTTTCTTTATAGAAGACTAATACCCTCCTGGTAACTCCATTCTCTGTTTGGCTTCATTCTACAGAACAGCATGCCCCATCCCACCTCCCAGAATAACCTGATCATTTGGAATCTTATCACCTTGAAGAAAGGCTCCAATTTAAATATAGTAAAGCTCCTCACCTTACCCTCATTTCCTCTCCCCTTTTAAGATAGAACACTAAACCTCTCCCAATGTCTTCCTCCATAGAGGGCTTACAGCATTGCTAGTAACTCAATTTTCCATTCATAGATCTGTGAGGGTTCCGTTCCAAATAACAACTTGATGTCTTAATACCCTCTGATCCCTCCCACCTGCTTTTCAGCTTTCTTCTGTATATTACCCCACTGAAGGTAATATTACCTGAAGGCAAGGACTGTCTTGTTTTCTTATTTATATTCCAAGCATTTAGGACAATACTTGGAACATAGAATACACTTAATAAATGTTGACTGAATTAAATTAAAAAGGCCTAAAGAATAAAAAGAGACAGGTCATTAGGCAAGATTCATAAATATTTGAATTAGATCTTAGTTGTCATGACAATAATATTTGATGAACTAATTTAAAAAAAATTGATAATAAATGTTGGTAAAATGAGAGACAAACAGAGAAACAAGGATACAGACAAGCAGAGAAAGAAACAACAAATAATAGAGAGAGAATGCTAGTTCTAGAAAGTTGAAAGAAAGACATTGATACCCAGAATGAAACAGATTACTAAATGGCCTGGCCTTTGACTTATAGAAAGTTTTTATTAGGATAAAATAAATTTTATTCATTTTTCCCATATTAAAAGAGAAAAATAATAAAATAAGTCAATCACCAAACCAAAATCCAACAACCTTTTTTTCTCTCTCTCTTAACTGTTGACTTAATATTTAAAGGCTATTTCATGATAATTTTGTTTTTATATCATTTAGATTTTCTCTTATATTTGTCCCTCTCCCCTCCCAGAAAACCATACCTTATAAAAAACATGTGTTAAAAGAAAAAAAAATCCACAAAACTGATTGCCACATTAAAAATATGACAATATATTCAGTAGACACTTCAAAAGTTGCCACTCTAATCCCTCTATAAAGGAGCTGGAAGGAGTAACTTCCCATATTTATTTTGCGGAGTTAAGCTTTTTCTTTATAATTTTGCAAAAATCAGTTACTATTTACTTAAAAATGTTTCCTAAATGAAAGGTTAATGAAAAGAGATTGAGACAAGATGGTGGAGTACAGCTTGGGACACAGCTGAATTCTCTCAACATTCCCCTCCAAACAACTTTAAAACACCTCAAAGCAAATTTTGGAGTGGCAGAGCCAACAAAAGGTCTTAGGGAGACATTTATGCAATCTAAGACAACTTAGGAGGTCTGCAAGGGATAACTATAACAAAAAATGGGCACAGGCCTAAAGGGCAACAATATCAGTAGATGTGGGCCTTGAAGGTTGCCTCCACAATAGGAGAAAGGAGATCTCAGCCCAGAGATAGTAAGGGGGTGAGACAACTGGTCAGAAAAAAATATAACATTATAGGAAATACTCTGCTAGCAATGGGTGCAGCTGGCACAGATTGGCATCTCTATTGCCCAAAAGCATTTCTAGGTGGCAAAGGGAAGAGGACTGCTTGTGACTATTCACAATGGTGCAGGGGCCCTAGTCACAATTCTAGGGACAAGAGGAACCCTAGCTCTTGTAGCTGCTGCTTCCAGCTCAGGGCACATGGTCACAGTTCCAAAGAAGCACTATTATTTGTGGATACAGAGTAACAGGGGCTCTTCCTTAGTAAAACACCAGATCTCACAAAAGAGCAATGACTGCATTTCTTCTTGGATCACACTATTTTGTAAGGATCCAAAACTTACAGATACCCAGAACTTGCTCTGAAAACAGCAACAGAAAAAAGTCTGAAGCTTGGGACAGTGTCTCCCCACCCTAAGATGAGCAGATAATAATTGTAACATAAAATTCAAAGTTAAGCAATAGGCTGGGAAAATGAACAAACAGAAGCAAAAAAAACCAAAACCAAACAAAAAAAAAACCTGCTATGGTTGCAGTGAAGACAAAAACATAAACAGAAGAAGATACCAATGTGGAAAAGCTACAAGTAAAACCTCAAAGAAAAATGTCTATTGGGCCTGAAGCCAGACAAATTCCTGGAAGAGTTAAAGAAAGAGATAGGAGTGATAGAAGAAAAATTGGGAAAGGTGATGCAAGAAAATTATGAAATAAGGAATTAAGGTATGGTAAAAGAGCAATAAAAATATTGAAGAAAAAGAAAACAACTTAAAAAAATAGAATTGGCATAAGGATAAAAGGATAAGGACAGAAGAGGCATAACAATTTCAAAAGCATAATACGCCAATGAAAAAATACACAAAAGCTCATTGGAGAAAAAAATTCCTTCAAAATTAGAATTGGGCAAATGGAAGCTGATGACTCCATGATACTTCAAGAAAATATAAAATAAAGTCAAAAGAATAAAAAGAAATGGAGAAATTGTGGACTATTTTATGGGAAAAATAACAGACCTGAAAAAAAGATTAAGGCCAAGTAATTTAAGAATTATTTGACTACTTGAAAGGCATGATCCCCCCCCCAAAAAAAAAAGAGCCTGCACACCATCTTTCAAGAAATAATAGGGCAGCTAGGTGGCTCAGTAGATAGAGCACTGGCCTTGAAATCAGGAGGACCTGAGTTCAAATCCAGCCTCAGACCAAACACTTGACACTTACTAATTGTGTGACCCTGGGCAAGTCACTTAACCCCAATTGCCCAAAATAAAAAGTGATAAAGGAAAATTGTCCCTATATCCTAGATCCAGAGGGTAAAAGGAAATTTAAAATACTGTGGATCACTTCTTCAAAGAGACCCCTAAATGAAAAAAGTCCCAGGAACATTATCACCATGTACTAAAGCTCTCTCAGGTCAAGGAAAAAATATTGCAAGCAGCCAGAAAGAAACAATTCAGATATTGTGGAACCACAGTTAGGATCACACAATATTTAGCATTTTCTATATTAAAGGTGCCAAGGCCTTCAGATATCATATCTGGAAGGGAAAGGAGCTAGAATTACAACCAAAAATAACCTATCCAGCAAAACTGAGTATAATCCTTCAGGGAAAAAAATGGATACTTAATGAAATAGGGGACTTCAAACCATTTTTAATAGAAAGATCAGAGCTAAATAGAAAATTTGACATTCTAACAGAAAATTCAAGCGAAGGGTAAAAAAGGTGAATATAAAAGAGAAATCATAAGTCACTTAATAAATTTAAACTGTTTACATGTCTATTTGGGAATATGACACATGTAATGCCTAAGAACTTTATCATTATAACAGCAGTTAAAAAGAGTTAACATATGCAGAGGGCATGGAATTAAGTCAATTATGTAGCAACGATTAAAAAAATTAAGGGGTGAGAAAGAGCATTCCACTGGAAGAAAAGAGAAGGGAGAGATAAAATGGGGAAATTTTTCTCAAATAAAGTAGACATGTAAGGAAGAGCTTTTAAAATGGAGGGGGAAATGAGGGGAGTGGCAGGCAATGCCTAACAATAATTCTCATCAGAATTGGCTAATATAAGGTATAGAAAATGTGCCTTGTTTGAGTATATAATTATATTTTATTGATTATAGAAGTTATCTCATTGAGTATAGAAATATAACTTACCCACCCGGGGAATAGGATTGGAAGGGGATAAAAAGGAAAGAGAATTAAAGGAGACCGTGGCCAGAAACAAAATAGACTATTGAGGAGGGACAGGATAAAAAGAGAGAGAGAGAAGGATAAATAGAAGAAAATAAGATAGAGCAGGCCTGTACAACTTGCAGCCCAACAAAGGATTTTAAGAGCCCTCCAAAAATGTGGAAGAAAACATCCTTTGTATTTAGAGGAAACCCTTTGGCATGTCAAAAGCAGCCTGTGGGCTACAGGTTGTACAGGTCTGAGATATATACATTAATCATAACTGTGACTGTGAATGGGATGAGCTCACCTATAGGATAGAAGTAGATAAAAGAATAGATTAAAAATCAGAATTCAAAAATATGTTGTTCACAAAAGACCCACTTAAAACAGAAAGACACACACACAGAGACTTAAAATAAAGAGCTGCAGCAGAATCTTACATGATTCAGATAAACTTTAAAAAAAAGGCAGGAATAACAATTATGATCTCTGACATAGCAAAAGCAAACATAGGTCTAATTAAAAGAAATAATCAAGCACACCACAATTGCTAAAAAGGTACCAAAACAGTGAATTAAATATAAAAAATACAGCAAATTTCTCTAATAAAGGCTTCATTTCTCAAATACACAGTGAGTCAAATTTATAAAAAAAAATAAGAGCAATTCTCTAGTTGACAAATAGTCAACAGATTTGAATAGGAAATTTTCAGAGGAAGAAATCAGAGCTGTCCATTGTCATATTAAAAAAGTACTCTAAATCATTGTGGATGAGAAAAAAGATAATTGAAACAACTCTGAGGTACCCCCTCACACCTATCAGAAATGGAAAATGTTTGAGTGAATGAGGGAAAATAGGTATATTAGTGAACTTTTTTGTGGACTAATGAAAAGGCCCAGACATTCTGAAGAACAATCAGGAACTATGCCCAAAGGACTATAAAACTTTACATAACCTTTGATGAATCAACACCACCCCTAAGTCTGTATTCCAAAGAATCAAATAAAAAGGAAAAGGACTTACATGTACAAAAAATGTTTGTAGCAGCTCTTTTGTGGGGCCAAAGTATTAGAAACTGAGGGGATGCTCATTACTTAGGGAATGGCTGAACAAGTTGTAGGATATGCTTCTGATTGGTTACTATTGTGCCATAAGAAATCAGGTGGGAGGTGGTTTCAGAAAAAAAAATGGCAAGACCTATACAAGCTGTTACAAAGTGAAGTGATAAGAAGCATTAGATTGTTGTGCATAACAATAATGTTGTAATGATGATCAATAGTGAAAGCCCTGGCTACTCTTTTCACACAATGATCTAAGACAATCCCGAAAGATTCATTATGTGAAAAAAAAATACTACCTACCTCTAGAGGGAGAAGTGATGAAATCTGGTTACAAATTGAAATATAATTTTCTCGCTTTATTTTTCTTGCTTTGGTTTTCTGGTGATATCTCCAATATGGAGTTATGTTTCCCATGATTTCACATGCATAATTGTTGTCATCATTTTTTTTTCAGTGGGTAGGGGACAGGTGAAAGGTGGGAGAGAATCTGGAACTCAAAATTGAAAAACAAAATAATGTTAAAAATAAATAAATTTTAATTAAAGAAGGAGAAAAGTAAATTCATTTTATTGTAAATATTTTCAACTACTTATGTGCTGTATCATTAACACTCCAAATCTCCAATTGTATCTATGTATACACAATCTTCAATAGGGATAGGCCCAACAAATATACATATCAAAATCTATTAATGCCTTTCTATATTTTGTAACTCAACCACATCCACCCTTAAAATATCCATAGGGACTTGACTAATCATACTGGTGGATCAATTTTTATTCTTATTTATTTATTATTGTTTTATTTCACACTCTTCTGACATGCCTATACAATAAATTGGCAGTGGAAATATTAGGATATTTTCTTTGATGATCTAACATAATCAATTTTCTATGCAGGTGATATAAAATATCACAAGACTACAAATTTAAACCAGCAAGTTTTATTAAATGAAAATGAGAAAAACATACATTAAGTACCTGGATGTTTTAAGTATTTTCTTAAAGGCTGTGAGAGAGAAGAATGAGACTAGCATGCTCTGGAGATGTTTACAAGTTAGCTGAGGAGATCTGGCATAAAGGTAAAAAAAATAGTGAATAATTCAAATTTAAATGACAGTTTAGAACAGTGAAAGAAGACAGGTTGAAAGGGAGTGCAAGCTTGTCTCATGAATGCTACAGATAATTTCAAAAGGAATTCCTATATCAGGAGACAGTGTGGTACTGGAGAAGCATACTCACTGTGAGGACCTAAGTTAACATAGTCCTTCTAACATTTGCTCCCTTTGTGATATTGATCAAGTCACTTTGTTTTCCTAGGTCTTTCAGCCTCTGAAGTCCTCACCAGCTCCAGATCTATCTTATGATATATCAGCTAGCAATAATAGTAACTAAAATTTATAAAGAGCCCACTGACGTCATCAAAGCATTTACATAAATATCTTCTTGGAAGAAGAAAGATAAAGAAGAAAGGAGAGAAGGAGAAAAGAAATAAAGACACAATGTGAAAGTTGCCAAGTAGCCAAAAGTCATAGTTGCGGGTGGGGGAAAGCATCTGTAAACTGTCCATTTATTCCTACCTCTATAAATTTAGTGTAAGAACTCCAACTGGGAGTATATGCTTGAAAGAACAATCCAATTCAGATACCAACCCAATATTGGAAGTGTGAACTAAATGTGAGGAAATGCTAACCTTGTCCATTAGCAGATAAGAAATGACCTCATCTAGCAGTATGTTTTACTCATTAATGGAAACAACAAACTGAAAGTTTCTGCAAAGTAGACACTTTGGCTTTCCTTTCACTTTCTGCAGCCCAGAAAAAAAATAGACAATTCTGTCGTTAGACCGGATGATAGCTAACTAGTTCTAAGTGCTGGCTTGATGTAAAAATCCAAGAAGGTTTGTGAGGAAGACAAATTAGAGGAAAGGGTGCCATTTATTCAGAAATTTCTTCGAGAAAAGACATAGCTGGGTACAATTTCAAAATCTATTTAATGTCTTTAGACTTTAATTCATGTGAGTGCACATGCATGTGTGTGTATATGTGTGTGTATATATGTGCAGATATCTGTAGATAGACAGATGCAAGTAGATAGAAACATATGTACATATCCACTCACTTAAACACCTATGCCCACTATATATTCCCTTACAATGCTGCCCCATGTGCATACTGTTTCACAGTACACTCATTTGGGAATAATAAGAACAAAGGAAGATAAACTCACATATTTTAACTGATGTTAAAAATGGTCATGAATGATATGGAAATAAGAATTATCAGTAATGAAATGAAAAATGTCATTCTAAAGGGAAGAAATTTCCTTTCAAAACTGTATAAGAAGAAATAGAAGTAACTTAAATTTACTCCGACCTTTAGGGTGACCAAGTTACCCTGGTTGAAATAATCTTATCTTAAATGACTGATCACTGAGTGAAAAAGCAATAGGTATATATACATGGATACTTCTCTAGAGGCAATGAATTTTATTTATATTTAATATCTATTCATTTCTTGGTCTTATTATAGTGTTTAAAGGTGCAAGATAATCACCTCAGTGCATCTCACTTCTTCTCCCCCTTCCCACACTCCTTCCCTCCACCTTCTCTCCACATATATACATGCATATGACATGTCATATGTACACCATGTGCACACAGAGAAATATATACTGTTCCCACAACCTTCTATTTATTTACCTCTCCATATAACTATTCATTTTATTTCTCTCTCTTTTCATATATATATATATATATATATATATATATATATATATATACACACACACACACATACACACACATACATATACATATATACACACACACACATATATGCATGTATATATGTATACACATACATACATATATGACATATATGTGTGGGTGTGGGGGGGAGGAGTTTGACAAGTAAATGCAGAAAGACAACAGAGTCAAGGGAAGAGATATACTGCTCTTCCTAATTATTTCTATTGAGAGCTGCATCATTCAGCTAATCACTCAGTCTAATAACATCAGAAATATTTATAACCTTGACTCTTCCTTCTCCCTGAGTCTTCATATCTAAAACTCATGTCAAGTCTCATTGATTCTCTCTATAATATATCACACACCTTTCCACTTTTTTTTTCTTCATATGGCCACCATTCTAGTTCAGGCCTTTGTCATTGGTCACCAGAACTATTGCAATAGCCTCTTAATTTGTCTCCCTGAATAATTTTTCTCCTTTCAACTTCATCCTACACATAGATAACAAATTGATATTGGGTGAGACCCAGTTGTGACCCTATTACTCCACATGTTGAGAAACTTCAGGGACTTCTTCTTGACTCTAAGATAAAAACAGTCTTCTCTTTTTGGCTTTTAAAACTCATTTTCAAACTGATTCTAACCATTTTCCATGCTTTTTTGTCATTATTCCCTTTCACTCAATCTACCTTCTAACCAAACTGACTTGTTTGTTGTTCCTTGCACATACCATTCCATTCTTGTCTCTGGGTGTCTGCACAGGCTGTCTTCCATACGTAGAATATAATCTCCTCATGTCCACCATGGACCATCCCACATTCTATCCAATATTAACTCAAGTACCACTTCCTGCAGGAAGTCTATCTTGATTACATCAGTGTCCTGGCAATGGAAATAACTTTTTTATGTATTTGTATTATATATATTTGTATATGTATGGGTAAAGAAGAATTATAACTGATGGGAGGAACCACAAGAATGAAACAATAAAGCAAAACAAGAAAAGGAAAGGAAAGCAAATAGTATGCTTCCACATACATTCCATAAACAAGATGGTCCATTCAGATTAATTTTAAGTTGTTTACTATCTTGGATGAAAGAAACTGTCCAGTGACATGAAACGTACATACATATGTCAGATAGTTGCTTCAAATTGCTGAAGGCATTCAGTTGATTTTTTTTTAAACAAATGCAGAGGGGGAAGTAGAAGCTAGTGACAGTGTCCTGTTTTTGCTTATTGAGGATCAAAAACTCAGGGTTCCTCTCCACTCAGTTGAGGTTGGCATTTAAAATAAGGCAATATCATTCTCCTGCAGCTGGTGTCATTCCCTTTAAAACTTTCTCAGCATTTGATGTTTTTCAGAAAAGAACTAAATAGCCTAGGACACAGATTAGTGGCTCCTAAATGTTCCAGAAAATGTTACAATTTAAATCACACAAAAAGTATTTGACTTCAACTGCAGATGTCAATTATGAGCTGTTCGAATTTGCTGAGTTGAAACTTTCCCAAAGTAGATGGTCATGGGTATTTTATTCTCAGGGAAGAATGTTTAAAACTGAGAGCAATTATTAAACACACGCACACATACACACATACTCTCCATGAACTTTATTTTATGCAAAAAATATAGATATGTTTTTAAATTATTACTGGGGGGAGAGATTCAATGGCATTACAATAAAAGCAACTCATCCTGATGAAACATACATTTTCACATAAGCTTATTAAGAGACAGACTTGCCAATTCCAAGCTCAGGAATTTCTTTAATCTTTTCTTTGTTTTTTGTTTTTTTTTTAACAAAACATCGCAATACATTCCAAATAGATAAATGGCAGAAATAACAAAATCACATGATCTGAGTCAAGGGTGGGGGGAAGAAGGCCTTAGAATTAATTTATTCCAACCTGAACCAGAAGAAGAATTTTCTTCTACAACATCAACTATTTAATCTATCAGACTTTATTGAGTGCTGACAATATGTAGGTGCTTTTCTAGACTCTGGAGATACAGGAGTAATGCAACAAGGCACCCTGATAGAAAGTTCAGAGGCAAAAGGTGTCAGGAAATTCAAGCCATTACCATCACCTTGACAATCATTTTCCACAAGAGATTGATGGAGACAGACTAGGATTGAGCCTAAGAGCCTTGGGAATCACAGTCCCCAGGTCCTCTCACACCAAAAATTATTACAACTTCTTCCAGCCCAGTCCTCATACCAATGACTTAAGGGAGGGATCATTGAGGAGAATGGCTCTACCTTCCTTGTTCCAACTTCTAACTGCCACCAAAAGGTGAAATAGTAGCACCCACCAAACCACCTGTCTTGATACCTGCTTAACATGCAGAACCATCATCCAAGGAAAAAGCTCCTGTGTCAAAAGGACCAGCCATCCTCATGAACTGCCAATCTACTACCTCAGTTGGCAAGGTAGCCTGTTAATCTAAAGCAGTAAGATATCTTGAGGCAGAGAGAGGAGACAGCTTGTGACAATCAGTCTCCAGACTATGAGAGAAGATCATGATCAAGGTGTTTTTTGTGCTTGGCTAGCTATCCCACATGGCTGGAATGTCCTCTTTCCTCACTACTCTCTTTCATAGCTAAGTTCAAGCACTTCCTTCTACATAAAGTGTTTCCTGAATGACTTAGCTGCTAATGTTTTATCTTGAAATCACCTTGGATTTATTTTGTAAATAATTATATATGTACACTTGTCTTCCTAATAGAATGCTTTGTTAATTCCTTGAGAACTGTTTTATTTCTGTCTCTTAATGCATTGTTGGTGTGAACTCATCCAACCATTCTCAAGAGCAATTTGGAACTAGGCCCAAAGGGCTATAAAATTGTGCATACCCTTTGACCCAGCAATACCACTTCTAGGTATGTATCCCAAAGAGATAATAAAAAATGGAAAAAGGACCCACATGTATAAAAATATTTATAACAGCTCTTTTTGTGGTGGCAAAGAATTGGAAATTGAGGGTATGTCCATCAATTTGGGAATGGCTGAATTAGTTGTGGTATACAAATGTAATGGAATACTTTTGTGCTATAAGAAATGACGAGCAGGAAGCTTCAGAAAAACTTGGAATGATGCTGAGTGAAATGAGCAGAACCAGGAGAATATTATACATAGTAACAGCCACATTGTGTGATGACTGACTTTGATAGACTTGACTCTTCTCAGCAGTGCAAGGATCTAAGACAACTCCAAAAGATTCCTATTGGAAAATGCTGTCCACATCCTTAGAAAGAACTATGCAGTTTGAATGCACATGGGAACATACTATTTGCTTTTCTTTTCTTGGTTGTTTTGTTTTATTGCTTCATTCTCTTGGTTCCTCCTATGAGTTATAATTCTTCAAATCATGACTACTGAAAAATATGCTTAATATGAATGTATATGTAAAGTCTATATCAGATTGCATGTCATCTTGGGGAGGGTGCAGGAGAGGGTGGGAGAGAAAATTTAAAACTCAAAATCTTAAGGAAATGAATGTTGAAAACTAAAAATAAATAAAGAATTTAAAAAAGAAATTAATAGATGAATTAATGAATGAATAAAATATTTTGAAATGTTAATTTTACACAAAGTGCAGTGCTAAGTCTTAGGGATACAAATAGAAGATTAAGATCATCTCTTCTCTCACAGAGTTCACATTCTAATTGGGAATATATCATATAGGGAAGGTTTCAGTTTCAAGTGAGGAAGAAAGGGCCCATGGTTCTTTGAATGCAGGGGCAAAGCAGATAGCATTGCTTCCTTCTTAATGTCATCTCCACAAATGTTATCCTATCATTTTCTGATGCCAAATTATTTGATTGTGCCTAGGATTTTGATGGCAAGAACTTTCTTTTCTATAGTAACTGTGTCTAGAGAAGCTATAGGAGTAGTTGCCAGGCTACATTTTCACAGGACTTGCTTCCAAGGATAATAGCTTCAGGGACCAAGCTGGAAGTCTTAATATTCTTGTATTAATAATGTTTAGCTTTCTTCCAATGCAACCTCTCAACTTCATAATGAATATTCAATTAAAATACTCAAAACTTGGCAGTCCATGGCAACTGGATCCTTGAACTTCTTTGTATCTACATAATGATCTTTGAATCAAAGAGGTTCTTTGATATTTCATTTTGTATTATACCCCACTAGTGCAAGATGCAGAGGGGGAGGGAGGAAACTGGTTTTAATTTTCTTTTTGCTCTATTAATCCATTTATTCATCAATAATAGCATATCTATCTGTATCCAGGAAAGAAAGAGCCTTAAAAGTGACCAGGACGCATTCACCCTATATCCTTAATACACTGGGGAAAAAATGTTTTAAAATTTTAGCATTATTAAATTGCCATTCACTAAAAAAGTGCGGTCTACAGTTTGAATAAAAGTTTAGATAGCAAAGGTCATAGAAATGTCTATGAATATTACCTCTGGCTGTATTGCCAAAAAAGTTACTCATTGGAACTTGTTGATATTCTTAGCATTTAATATTTACTTAAGTAGAAAGTAAAGATAATTATTAACATACTTCTCATTTTATTTATTTAGTTCATGTTTATTAAGCAGTCCATTTGGTTAAACAAGTGAAGACAGTATCAAATATTCATTGCGAAGATACCTCAGTAAGAAGCAGAAGAGCTATGGCTGCAAAGAGGGACTACACCCATTCTGTCAGTGGTGTAGTGAATTCCCCAGGGGAGGAACCTTCCTTTACCAATGGATCTTCTTTTCAACTTATGGGCTTAAAAAGCTAGCTAGAATAATAGTGTCAAACTCAAAACTGTGGATTCCTGTGGGCCACATATTGACTTAGAAAATTTAAAAAACTGACATTATCTATGTTTTATGGTATTTTTATTTATTTTATTAAATATTTTCCAATTATGTTATGATTCTAGTCACACTTGGGAGTGTTGTGGGTCACATGCTGCCCATAAGTAGTGAATTTGATACCTTTGGCCTAGAATACTAAGAGGCAACATTGATGAAAAAGCTAGAAAGATAGGTTAAATGACAAGTTGCATGAGTTGTCCATACCATTTTATATTGGAGCCTTGATAATAGGCATTTTTCATCCTTGTGATTTTTCCTAAGGTTTTCATCCATAAGTCACAGTTAAGACTAACTTTTTTCAAATGTGCGCTAATCTCATTTAAAAAGCTCTGCAATATTGTAAGGCCTGAGAGAATCTGCGCAATGACATCTGCAAACAATAGCAGTAGATTTCCCCCTGAAAAGAGAAATTTTCATTTATTTTTCCCCCTGAAGGTAGACATTTTCCATGATGTTGGCAAACATTTCTGGTGAATTTATCTTTGCTTGGTTTATGTTCAGTGTTGGTATTTTAAGGTGGCATTTTATTCAACTGTATCAAATGTTTTTTTTTTTTTTAAGTTGTAAGTCATTGTCTGTAATGTATGAGTGCCATATGTGGAGTCAGAAAATACTAAGATTTGAATTGTCATCTGAAATAGTCATTGTATAACTCTGGAAGAGTCATTTATCCTCTTCGAGCTTCAGTTTCTCCATCCTTAAAATAAGGACAGAATTGGTCAGACTACTTAGACCAGGGTGGTCCAGGTTGATGAAAATAATAGAATCATAGAAGGGAATAACCATTCCATCTTAGAGTTGTTAATGGGCCAGAAGATGAAAATTAAGTATGACTTAACACATATTGGAGCATCTGGAGTTAGAGATGAATGAAAGTTTTCCTGATTTCAGGCCCAGCATTCTATCCATAACACCCACTAGATGCCTCCTATCTAGCCCAACCCATAACTGTAATCCACACTGTATTATAGATGACAGGAGGTCTTTCAACCTGTTCAAAGACCTGCAATGGTAGGCAAATTACCATCTCTCAAGGCAGCATACATTGCTTTCTACCCCCCCCTTTTTTTTTGAGTAGCACTTACATGGTCAAACAGAACAAATCAAATCTCAGAGGGTTTAATTTTTATCTATTGTGACTAACTGAATGATATTAATGCCAAGTTTATAAGGTTACATTGTGATGGTCATAACATTTTAATAGTGTTATTATTGCAACTAAAGCAGTTGAGGAAACATTGCACAACATTTGCCCATATAACAAAAGGATATTGGCCAAAGCAACAGTCTTTCTGGGTGCTAGGCTTGGCCTTGATGTTAATTGGCATCACTTTTGATATCTGAGTCAGTTCCTTTATCTCTTTGTTGATGTGGTTGGAAAAGATTACCACTAACATGAAAATCTGCGTATTTTATTCTTTTCTAGTATAGTCTATTCTGTTCTATCCTATTGTATTTGAGTTATACTATGCTATTCTATATTATTCCACATTGTTTAATTTTACTTTCACAAAAAAAATCTTTAGAGATATTCAAATGCTTTTGGTTGTCAAAAAGAATGAAAATCATACCATCCATTTCTTTTTCTTGCTTTAGCTGCCACTAAACTTAGAGATAAATTTATTATGTGAATCCTATTATTTGATTATCTCCTGTCCCTGAAAATATTTATTCTTTCTGCTTTCAACTCATCTTTGTTTCATGTATTATTTGTGTACCTTAACTTATACTGTATTTTATTCTATAAGCCAATTCAATCTATTTTACAGTAAAGCAGTTAAAAATTTTAACCCAATATTATATAACATATGCTTAGATAAATTGTTATATATGTATATATATATATATATATATTATATGAGCAAGGATGTTGTATATACATATGTGTGTATGCATTCAAGAAATGTGACTACAAATATACACATATATGTTACAAACAATTCTCACCATCTCATCAAATTCTAAGAGCTTAAGCAAAAATCTCAAAAAAGACTCCCTTACCCTTTGTAATTGCAAAATAAATACCATGGTTGTCCACTCCTCTGACATATGGTATTTGGTATTTATTCTTGTGCTGGTATTTACTCTGTTGAGAGAGAGAGAAAGGAAGCAGTTGGCAGAAGTTGTCTCTTTTTCTTTACTTATTTTCTTGCTTAACTTTTAACTAGCTAAGGCACAAGTTGGAAAGATTAGTTCCTAGAAAAGGGAAAGTAGATTTGTCTCTAACTGTGGGAAGTACATTGTGCTTCCATATAGCCATAATAGAATCACAGAAGGGAAAAAATATTCAATCTTAAAGGGCCAGGCGATGAAAAACAAGTACAACCTAACGCACATTAAAGTACCTGACTTTAGTTTTGAACAAAAGTTTTCCTCACTGATGAAACCAAAATAAATTGATGTTCCAAAGATAAACACCGGTAAGAACCTCCATTTAGACTAGTACAGCACCAGAAGATGACCAAAAGCGTGTGTATGTGTGTTTCATGGACATATGAGCAAGGAAACTTTAAATAAAACATAATGCCTGACACCACTGTTGTAGATAGAGCCTATGGTTAGCACTTTCTTATGTCAAGACATTTTAGGAAATCAATGGAAGAAAAACAAAGCCAACTTGAAGCCAGTAATTATGTAAGGAACTGTAAAAGCAGAGAAAACAAACAAACAAACATGTTTCTAGGTCCTCTAGGAAGTAAAGGGCTGAAGCCCGGTAATCTCTAACTATTCCTGGGTTGGTCAGGGCCACAAAAGAGGACTAGACCCAATGATGCAGATACAGAACAGGTGATTGCACACAAACACACAAATCCTATGTAATGGTCTTCCATAAATTTGAGAGAGTAGCAATGAATTAATGAAGACTGAGGGGCCCGATCATAAATTGAGGGTTAGTTCCTTCTCCCAGCCCATGGTTATAGAAGATCAGGATACTCTATTCAGAATTGCTGTTAGGTAAGGACACTGTTATTTGGACTCCAATCAGGACGTGACTTCAGCACAGACATCCCATGTAAGACAGTAAAAGAAAGAAGAAGCCAGCCCAGGAATCAATTGAATTCTGATATAAAAAATGAGGATTGAGACATGAAGAAAGTGAAGAAAACCCCTAAATCACTAAATAAATTTTATTGACTAAAAGAATCCCAAGATAAAATTCCAAGAATTTAAAGTAAACTTTTTCAACTATCAAAATAAACATATGATAGTAGGGGATTTTTTTTTTAAACCAGAAAATCCGCATTCAAATCCTGCCTATGCCACATGTTGAATGTGTGATGCTGGGGGAAAAACAAACAAACAAACAAAATAATAAAAAAATATTTTTAACTATTTACTGTTCTAAACAACTTTCTGAGAACAGAAGTTAATGACAAGTTGTTTATATTGGTATAAGGAGTTCCTCAGCAGAAGTTCCTTACATTGGTAATATCATTAGTAAAAAAAAAAAAAAAAATCAAAAGGTATTTATTAAACTTCTACTACCTGCCAGGCACTGTTGTAGGCACTAAGGAAGCCAAGAGAAGAAGTGAAACATTCCCAACCCCCCAGGAGTCATGGAGCCCCAATGGAATGACCTTGAGACTCCAAAAGTTGGCAGAAGAAATGGAAAAAAAAATTGAAAAATATAAATAATGAAATTACACCATGTGGAAGGGAAATAAACAACTTGAAACACAAGATAAAAAATGTTATGCTTCTATAGGACAATATGAAAAATAAAATGGAACAAATAAAACTCAATGGTTAAACAATCAAGGAAGAAAATATAAAGTGTAAAGATTGAAAAAGAAACGAACATGTTGAATTTCTCCCATAATAAACAATTGACTGAGAAAAAATAATGAAAAAAACAATTTTTGAAAATTAATTTTCGTTGATACATTTTGGTTTTATGTAGTGTGAATTTCCTAGTGTGTCTTTTTCCTTGTTGTCCCAAAACAAGTAGTAACTTACAACATTTTTGAAGACAAAAGAAGAGAAAAAATAAAACTGAAAAATACATCAAAATTTTGGACATCATAGACAATATTTCACAGCTATGGCAAATCCTACTCTGAGAAAGTATAAGAAGAGTTGTTTTCTCTTATCTTTTCTTTAGGATCAAGCTTGTTCTTTGCACTTTTGCTAGATTTATTTTAATTGACTTGTTTTCAGATTTTTTATTCCCTGAATTTACATTTGTATAGCTATGGCATATATTGTTTGCTTGCCTATGCTTACTTGAGTCTGCATCAGTTCATAATTTTCCATGCTTCCCTTTATTGATCATATTAACCATTTCTTACAACACAGTAATATCCTACTATTTCATGTACCATAATTTGAGTAGCAGTTCTCTAATTGAAAGAATCTACTTTGATTCCAGTTCTTCCCTATTTCACAAAAAATTATTTCTATAAATGTTTTAGTGTATATGGTGCCTGAATTCTTGTCAATGACCTCCATGGGCCATATATTTAAAAACGGAATCTCTAATTCAAAGAGTATAGTCAAATCAGTAACATTATTTCAAAATTACAATCTGCTTTCCAGTATTGCTTTCCTAATTCACAGCTCTACCAACAAAATATTAGTGGGCTTGTCTTTCACTATTTCTTCTATGTTGAGTATTTCCATTTTTTTGTTATATATTTTTTCAATTTATGTGAGACTACTAGCCAAGATTATTTTAACTTGAATTTTTCTCATTTTTACTGATCATTTGATCATTCTTTTATATAATTCTAAATAGTTTTCAATTCTTCATTTCAGAACTGTGTATGCTCATTTTGTGACCCCTGGGAAATGAATGGCATATGTGTGTCTATACAGATACATATACATATATACAAATATACATGTATATACACATCTACATGAACATTATAAATCATACACACATATATGTATACTTATACATGCACACACATATATACTTATACATATACACACATGTATATACACACCTACATATATGCATAGCAATAGGGAGACAGAAAAAATAGAGATGATAGAGATAGAGGTATTTATAATTATAGCTTTGTTGTATAGGTATAAAAATTGATTTACATATAAATGAAATAACATAGATGTAGATGTGGATGGATACATTGGATACCAGAAGACATAACTTAAGAATCATTGAACTCCAAGAAAAATATGAGCAAACAAAAATATTTTATATTGTAATTATGAGAAATCATCAGTACCAGTAGACTTAGGGAACAGTAATCTATTGTTCATGTCTTGAACTAACTAAAATGTATAGTACTCATAAATGTCTTGGACATAATTCAGAATTTCTAGGTTAGAGAATAATTACTACAAGCAGCAGGGAAGGAAGAGATCAAGTAACATTAAGCAGAATCATATAAATATTATGTGATAATTAATGATCTTTAAGGGAAGACAAACTTTGGACATGATTAACTAAAAGGAAAAGAGAAAAGATTGCAACCAAGAATACCTTATCCTACAAAATTTTTTGACATCATAGATGATATTTCACACCAAAAATGGCAAATCCCATTTCTGAGAATGTGTAAGAAGAGTTGTTTTCTTTTATCTTTTCTTTAGAATCAAGCTCATTCTTTGCACTTTTGCTACATTTATTTTAATTGGTTTCTTTGTAGTTGTAAATATTTTTACATTTCTAAATAAAGTTTTGTTTTATTTAAACATTTAAAAATCATTCTTGGTTAACAGGATGTATAAAAACAGATGGTGAACTAAATTTGGTCTCAGGATAGTAGTTAGCTGACCTCTAGAATAGAGAATGCTTGAGCATTCCTGTTGAGAAAATGAGAACAAGATAGAGTCTTGAAACTCAATACTAGGTGATAAGAGAAGCAAAGACAGTTATATACTTGAACAATTTGAAGCTGTGACCTATGATGAAGAGGAGGGAGATGAGAATGATAATTACCATAGCTAACATGCGTATAGCACGATGTCCAAGCAGTGTGCTAAGCACTTTACAAATATTATTTGATCCTCACTACAACCTTGGGAAGTAGGTGCTATTCTTATCCTCATTCCTATACATGAAGAAACTCAGGCAAATAGAGGTAAGTGATTTGCCCAAGGTCACATATCTAATAAGCATCTGAGGCCAGATTTTAATTCCAGACTTGTGACTCCATCCACTGTGCCAGCTAGCTTCCCTGATACTGGTATCACCTTCCAATTTGGGGCCGGAATAAGGATGATACTTACATCAATCTCTTCAATAACATCAACACTAAACCTTGAGCCCCAATATTATGGACACCATTCCCCCCCTTTTTTTTTAAATAGCAGAGCTTGGTAGGTATCTGCCCTCCAGATCTAAGGAGGAAAGAACAAAAATATCAAGGCTACTAAAGAGAAATATATCAAGAGAAGGTTAGTTATCATTTAAACTGCTCAAAGAAAGACTACCCCAAGCTGAAAGTCAGGGGCAAAATCCCATAAGTCACTCTTTATAAGTAAGCACACCTAGTATTTAATTTTTTTTTAATCTGAGTGTATCCCAATTCTGGGGAACTAGGTGGTTCAGTGGATAGAGTGTCAGGCTTGGAGTCAGGAAGGTTTGGGTTGCAATCCAGGTTCTGATACTTACTAGCTATGTGATCCTGGGCAAGTCACTTCACCCTATTTGCCTTAGTTCCTCATCTGTAAAATGAGCTAGAGGAGGAAATTGCAAACCATTCTAGTATCTTTGTCAAGAAAACCCCAATGAGGTCACAAAGAATTGGGAATGATTGAAACAACTGAATACAACAAAAAATATCCCAATTCTACATGGTACCTCTCCCACTCTTCAGGAAGAGAGTGAAAATCCAGAAATTTTGGACCTGTCCTTACATTTCTCATTATTCCTAACAAATCACATTGCCCTTTTATAGTTAATTTTGTTTGTCTTCCTCATCCAACTTTATCCAAAGCAAATATTTAAAAATAGGGAAAAAAGAAAAAATACCCAGATCATATAAGACTAAACCAATTTATTTTCTTAACAGGATTACTATGCTGTATATCAGAGGAATGTAGCATCTATAGCATAACTGGATTTTAGCAATGTTTTTGATAAAGAATTTCATTGTATTTGGGGGGGAATAATGAAAAGATGTGAATTAGATGAGAAAATATTTAGATGGATTCATAAATGATTGTATAGGAAGAAGTGTCAATTATAGGATCTATTCTAGGCCCTTTTCTGTTTAATAGTTTTAATAACAGCTTGGATAAATGCATATCCAATTGAACAAAGCTTAGGAAATTGAAAAAAGCAAGATAGTGCAAATGGAGAAGGACAGATGGAATAACTCACTCAATGGATAATAAAATGAGGATCAAAAAGAACAGGCTAGAGGACGGGGCTGTATGCCACAAGATTACTAGCATTTATATAGCACTATATATTTTGCTTTGGAAAATGTTTTATATCTGTTTACTTATTTGATGAAATGCAAATCAACTTTACTAGTACAACATGGGGGAAATCATGGTTAGAGAGCTGTCATTCATAAAAAAAATCTAGATATTTTACTGGATGTCAATTTCAATATAAGTAGTAGTCAAAAATGCTAATTTAATGTTGGGCTACATTAAAAGATATATAGCTTCCAGGAATAGGAAGAGGACAGAACAATTTTATTCTATTAATATAAAAACAACATCTGTAGTATTGCATTCAGTTTTGGATATTTTTGGCGTTTAAGAAGGACAAGCTAGAAAATTTTCAAAGAAAGGCAACCAGAAAAGTAAAAGCATTTTAGATCATGTCCTATAAGATATGGTTGAGGGAACTGGGTGGGGTTAGGTTAGCTTAGAGAAGAGAAGACTTGAAGCAGGAGGATTTGTTTTTTGTTTTTTGGTTTTTTGGTTTGGTTTTTTCAGAGAGAGGTTATAGCAGTCTATAAGTATTTAAATTCAGTATAATCCTCATATTGCACAGAATTAGGAGGAATTGAACTTATTCTGCTGGAATCTAGAAGTCAGAATTCCAATTAATCGGTAGGAGCCATTGAAACAAATTTAATCTTAATCATGGGGAAAACATAACAATTAGCACTGTCTAAGAGTACAAGCAGAGGTTAGATTAGCTGTGAGCTGATATATTATGGAGGGCACTGGGATTTTGTTCATGTATGGCCTGAACTAGATTGCTACTGATGTTCTTTGTAGCTCACAGTTTTGGTGATTATTATGAAATGTCACCCAATTGGGGCTAATGCAGAAAAGTCAATTTTCTAAAACAGCAACTGCTTTGCCCTTCTGCTTTATGCCCCTTTATAAAAAAGATGTTTCAAAAAGGGAAAGAAATAATCTATTATCATGTTTAGGTGATATCAGAAAGACATTTTTCAGGACTAAAACAGACAAAAACAGACTATTTTCACAGCAGCCCAGCTGACCACCTTTCCAGTGAAATTAATATTAGCATACATTTTCAAGCTGTACTTTGTACCTGATATTAAAAAGGTTACTTTCTACCACCTCAGCTTTAGAGAAAATGCTGTTTTCAGATAACAACACACTTGATAAAACTTCCTCCCTCATTTTTTCAACTTCTCTCTCTATTCTTGATAAGGAAAGCTCATTTTCTCCAAATCTTGAGAAAATGTTGTCTTTGGAAATAAGTCTACCTCTAAAAGTCCTTCTATTCCTAAAAAAAAAAAAAATGGGGTGAGGGAAAGAAAAAAAAACAAACAAAAACCCTACTTTATTTCTTTGAATACTCCTTTTTTTTTGGTGAGAGTTACTATTGGGGAAAATTCTTATTCTGTTGTCTGAGTGATCAGGAGATATAGCATGCTTTCCCTCTTATGTTGAACATGGTTTCTGCTAAATTATTTTCATTTTGCTTTTCTGTTTTTATCACTGAACAATATTATAGGGTTCACCTAATAATTTAGTGTGTGTCAAATATTAAATTACATATTTCAGTACGCACTGTACAAATACATGTATTTATATGCAATATACAAATCTGTATATATGTATAAATATACACATACATGTATACATTCATACATACATATGGTGGCATAGATGGATAGACATGGATAAACCGATGAGTTACTATGTTATGATGAAAAAGTTATTATACTTAAGGTCTAAGGATGTAAGCTCAAATTGTAGTTCTGAAATTATTATGTGTATAGCTTAGGTCATTCACTTAACCTCTCTGGTGCAGTTTATTCATCTCTATAATATTTGTGCATGAACTAGATGACCTCTATGTCCTTTTTATGTTCTAAATATATGATCCTATGTATTTCCCATTCTACAATGACATATTTGACAAGTGCACTAATAGAAAACTTTAGAAAGTTAAAATGGTCAAGAATTTATTGGCTGACATCCCTACTGATAGTAAGAACTTATAAAGTCCTAATCAAACAAGGAAGAGAGCCTCCTAGCATTTTTTTTTCCTTTCTGGGTCAGCCATTCCACTGTTCTCCCTCCTAAAATTCCACCATTGTCCGTGGCCTCACCTGAACTTGCCCTCTTGCTTTCTACTTTTCCAGCTAAACACTGCTGCCAGATTACCTGGTAGGATACAACTTTGAAGCCAAACTCCTAAGACTGATAATGTATCCTAATGCATTCCTCAATGATTGACAAATTCCCTTTCCGTCATATCCTCCCATTCTCAGTGATTCAGAATTCCTATATGTCATTTGTCAAACACCATTCTAAGTTCTTCACAGCCCATTCTCTTATTGCCATTCCCATTCAAGCCTCTCCCCATACAAGATTCGGCTCCAAATGTCAGAACATTGTTTTCATCTTAAACCTTTTCCATTCCAGTTCTTTCCATCTTCTTGCAGTTCCTGAGACTTAGATCCTTTGATTACACATATTACCTTTCCTGAACTGGTCTTCTGTTCATTCATTCCCCACACTCATTCATTGAGATGGGGGAGTTGGACTGCTTTTTGTTCCCCTTTGTCACTCCACTATCTCTCAGTGGCCTGTCCATCTTTGAGGTTCACTCATTCAGTATTTACCATCCAATCAAGATTGTTGTAGCTGTTATCTACTGACTGCCTGACTACTCCCTCAGTCTCCTTTGCTGGCTTGTCATCAAGGTCATGGCCATTAATATTGAACATCACATAAGGCTCTGTCTTGCCTCCCCTATATTATTTCCCTTGGTGATCTCATCATCTCCTATGGATTTTATTATGATCTTTATGATGATTCTCAGATCTTCTTACACAGCCCTAACCATTGCCACCATCTCTAGGCCTGCATTCCCAATTGCCTATTAGATAACTCAAACCTCACATACTTTAGACATCTTAAATCCAACACATTAAAAAAAAAAGAAAAAAAACAACAACTAAACTCCTTATAGTTGGCCTTTTTGCCTAGTGGTTACTCTCCATCCTCCACTTAGCTATCTTCCTAAAATGGAGGTCTGACCATGTCACCCCTTTATTTGGTAAATTCCCCTGGCAATGTGACTCTATTAATTGGTAGTTCTAATTGAAAGAGCTTATAACATGGCATATCACACATTACAGAATAAGTCAAATTTTGGTTGGCTTTAAGTTGGTTTCTAAATGTTGACCTTCTTGGATTCAGCCTTCCATATTACAAGAAGTGGTTTCAAGAAAGGTTGGAGCAGGCCTGTCGTTATTCTGACATAATTGTGATTAAAGTCATCACTTTCTTTGTGGAAGGTAGATTTATATAGCTGGATCTGCTAACTGCCTTTGCTTCTCTTGTGCATTCCCTTCTTTTAGCATTAACTTTGTAATCATTGAAAGATATTTAGCGATAGTAACTGGAATTGTCCATTTTTCTTACTCTTTATCAGTAATGGGGAGGTAATACTTAAGCAATTGCAACAGTAGGCTAATGTCAAGAGAAAAGTCAACTTCGGAGATCACCAGAAAAATCAATTGTTCTATGTTTGGAAAAATCCAAAGAGATGAAATATGACACTTTTAGTTAACAGTCCTTCGAAAATTCTTTTAAGTCTCAATAAGACTTAAACAATAAGCCTGCCATCAAGCTGTACAACTAATAATAAGTTAATATACTAAATGGTGTTAAAATCATTCTGTCAGTGAACACTGTAATTCTCTTAGGTGTGTCATTGCTTTCTCTCTTGGAATTAAAAATGACTTGTCCTATATTCAATTAATTGAAATAGGTTTTTCTTTTTCTTCACTTCCTTCTCTCAATAACTTAGACTCTAGCCAAGAGTAGATTTTTCACTCAGGCAGCTGGAGTAAGGTAATGAGTTAAAGAGCTTAAGAATGGAAAAAGGTTCTATATTCCACATTAATAATTCATTCTCCCCTAGAGCTTATAAGTTAAAGCTCCATAGCTGGGTAAAGGACAGAGAGTGGAACAAATCACTATTCCTGGCACTCAAACTTAGGAGTCACCTCCAGTAATTTAAGCATAAAAATCTCATGTAAAATATATAAAAGCAGAAATATAAAACTCATCTTTTAACTGATCATTATGCAATAAAAAGCCATAACCAACAACAGGCATTTTGAAAAACAATTCAAATTTAAATATAGATTAAATAATTTAATCCTAAGGAATTGGTGAATCAAAAATATAGAAATGACAGAAAAATTCATCAAAGAGAAGGATGACAATGAGGAAATACACCTAATGATTTGGAATTCAGCCAGTAAGAAAACCCTTGCTTGAAATTTGGATTTTTATATAGCTATGTACTAACTATGCTATGTTAACTATGCACCACTCAATGGTTAATGATGCACTAGTTGAGGTCTATGTGCTCAACAAATGAAGAAACAATAAAAATTCAATGAATTAGACATATTACAAAGAAATAACATCAAAACTAAAACCATAATTTTGAATATCAAAGAAGGAAAATTAAAATAAATAAATAAATAAATAAATAAATAATAAACCCAGAAGATTAAAAAAAAACTTTTGCTCATCTGAGAGAAAAAAACAAGTTGGTAATATTAGTAATGAAAATATATTATTCAGAAGAAATGAAGAAATAAAGGGAATTATTAGAAACATTTTTGCTTAATTCTTTGTTAATAAAATTAACACATTGAATAGATTGATAATTACAAAAGCATAAAACAAATTTAAACAAATAAGAATTTTAATAACCCTATATCAAAAAAAGTATCAATTCATTCAACAGCTATGCAAGCAATAACAACAACACCCACACATGTGGATATGTGTGTGTGTGTGTATGTTTGTGTGTGTGTGTGTGTATGCATAATTACATCAAACATTCAAACAAAAATTGATTCCAATATGACACAAAATGTTTGCATAAATAAGTTAAAATGGATATTGCCAAACTCTTTCTATGAGATAAATAGTACTCTTATACCTAAACTAGAGAAAGATAAGAGAGAAAGAAATTTATTATATATATATATATGTATATATATATATATATATATATATGTATATATATATATGTATATATATGTATATATATGCATGCATGCATATGTACATTCAAATGCACATATATATATAGAATATTTGTGTGAAGATATTGACTAAAATATTACAAAAAGTAGCAACAGTGAAATATAAAATATTATATATTATATCCAGTTTGCATTTATGGCAGGAATACCAATTTGGTTCAGTACTAGTGCAAATATAATTATCTATAATGGAAAAAAAATTAAAGGCCTTTCCAATTAATTCAAAGGTAAATCATGAATGTCTATTTTTAGCACTGTTATTTGTTGTGGTTTATATCATACTAGCCACAGAAATGACAATGAAAAAAATGATTTATGGAATAAACTTAGACAAAGAGGAAACAAATATATTGCTTTTTGACAGATGAGATGTTTTACTTACAGAAGCCTAAAGAGTCAAATAAAAAAGTAATTGAAGTATTGATTATCCAAAATACTAAAAATAAAATAGGCGCACAACACCATCAACCTTTGTATATATTATCAATAAAATTCAGCAGGAAGATGCAAAAAAAATCTATTCAAAATAAATGCAGAATGTGTAAAATATCTGGGAATCTAGTTCCTATGACAAAAATAGCAATTTTATGAATATACTGCAGAATACTCTTACAAGAATACAGACCTAATTAATTAGAGCCATGTTAAATTGTCCATGTTTTGCCTGTCCCAATATAATAAAGTGACAATATTTCTTTATTGAATTTTTGTGTTTGATATGAAAAGAAGTTACCAAAATTTAATGTTAGCTAGAAATATATTAAAAACATTCATTTGGCCTGAGAAAATTTTAAGACTCTTTTTGGGAATAGTAAAAAAAATATAGAAGAAAAGAGTCTTATATGTATCTGATCTCAAGCTACTCTACAAAGCAATTTTTTAAACTATCAGGTAGTGGTTAACAAAAATAGAAGCAAGAAAAGTATTTTTACAAGACCCAAAATCTAATGAGAATGATAGTATGATGTGCAAAAAGACAAAAGTCATTAATTCTTGAAAGTAGGATTTACTATTTCACTGAACTTGTTAGAACATCTGGAAAGTAAATTGACAGGAATATTGAGGTTTGAACAAAACTTCACATATGTAAAATAATATACTCCAAAAGGAAATATAAAATAAAGGCAATTAGTCACATTACAGATAAATTAGAAGATCAGGTAGATTAGGAAATACATTTTGAAATTGTATATATAGGGGAAATTTTTTTGACAAATGGAAAAAAGTCACAAGATAGAAATGGATAAATTTGGTTGTATAAAATTGAGCAGGTTTAGACAAATAAAATCAATGAAGTTTGATAAAGAAAAAAAATGAACTGAGAAAATCTTGACAGCAAATTTCCCTAATAAAGTTCCAAATATGTAAATGGCAGAATTAATACCAGTGTATAATAGCAGGAAAAATTAATTCCCTAATACATAAATGGTCAATGCCTATGAAGATTATCTTATAAAACCATGCTATTAAGAAGTGAGTGGCCTTAGATAAAGGTCTAAGAAACTAAATATCTTTTTGGTATTTAGGTTTTACTATGAGGTAATGAAGTTGATATTCATCCCAATTAGATGATGGAATTATTTATTATTGTTATCATTATTTTTTGTTTGTTCTGTTTTTTTTCCCAGTCCATTCATCCACTTGAACCTGAATAAATAATATCTTTCTATAATACCAGGCTCCCAATTAGATTCAAATGAATTCTAAAGACAGGATATATATCAATCCCTATAATCTGTGCTTTCCCTTGCTTTATATGTGATTTTGTCTTCAGCTGCATTTTGATTCACTAAGCCCATTTTATGTTCTGAAGTAATTGGACAGAGAGGAATCAGCCAAATATTGTTTGGTGACAGTATGCAATGGTCTAGTGGAAATGCTGCTTTGCATTTTGAAGCATCTTGAGTACAGCTGTGAACAATTGTATTCATGCCAAATAGTCTGTCATGTTATCATTTGAGAAGGGTTTTATTAGCCAGCATATATTTAGTATCATCTGTCTTGAAATTAGCACAGAACCACATGGAGGTCCTTAGAGGAGTTTAGCTCAGGATGCTTGTCCTCCATTTTATGAATCCTGATTCTTTTGAAAACAAAATCCATACAGTCTTACAAAATTTTGCAGCAGGATAACAAAAGCAGACTGTTCTGAATCTTCCTAAGGTGAACTGAAAGGGACCAGAATGTGGACAGGAAAGACAGAAAAAATGAATCTTTTCAGAAATTTGATAAAATCATGTCATTTAACAGTATGTTTATTTGGGTGACTAGGGTAACAGTAACTGACCTCTAAAAAAGTGAATTCCACCTTTGGTTGTACTTTTTTTTCCCCACATGGAGTCCAGTAACAGGAACTAGCTTGGTAAGAGGAAATGAAGACAAATATTTTGGCAAACATTCATTAACTGTTCCCTCCTTTACCTTGATCTTTTATTTTAAATGCAATCAAATATCTGAATCCCCTGGCACAGGACCTGCAGTATGTATATACAATAGAAAATCTAGTGCTAATACAATTGTAAGTGCTCAAAGAGTATTTGAATTGTATGGAATTGAATGTAGACTAAGAGAAAACATATTTTCATGATATGAGTTGGCTTTGAAAGATGGATTAGATAGCATTCCTTTCCTCTAAAACAAACCCTCCATCTTTCATCTCATATCTCTTCTTTTGTAGATCACATTCTGTGAGATCTGCAGAATAACCAAATTGGTAGTTACGTAGAGTGTTGGTCCTGGATCAAGGAAGATCTGAGTTCAAATCTCATCTCCAACACTTAGAAACTGTGTAACCTTGGGCAAGTCACTTAAGCTGTGTTTGCCTCAGTTTCATCATCTGTAAAATGAGGATAATAATAGTACCTAACTCCCAGGGTTGTTGTAAGGATCAAATGAGATAATGATTGTAAAGTGCTTAGCACTGTGCCTGTCACATAGTGTGTCCTGTTTAGGTGTTAGGTGTTATTATTGCAATATTCCTTTGAAATTTCTTTAGTAATTGTAAATCTAGTACTGTCACATGGTTTCAATAGGCCAAGGGGCTGCGTGTTATACATTTCCACTTCTGTCATCTTGTATTCACCTCTCCCAGGAAACCTAGGAAAGATGGTCATGGTAACCTGCTAGAAGATAGATACAGTAGATCGAGACTCAGTCTTTAAGTCAGAAAGACTGGAGTTTAAATCCTATTTCTAACACTTTCCGATATGTTAGTCTGAACAAGATACTTAACCTCCCGATGTCTCAAGCTATTCGCTATGACTCTAATGTGTTGATCAACATTGTGAAAGGATTCATAATAAAGATTTTCTTACATGAATGAAACCAAAGTTACTGTCTACTGAGTCACGATTATAAACAAACAACAAAACTCAATAAAAATAATTTTTATTGATGGATGGAGGGGAAAAAAAAGAAACTCTTGCAGGAATAACCCAGAATTCTAAAGATTTATATAAATTCTAAGAATCATTCATGACCCTAAATATGAGGACTCCTCTAAAAAAACTCATCAGAAGTTCAGGGTTTTTTTGTTGTTGATGTTTCTATAGTTTTGGTTTTAATCTTCTAATTGAAAAGTGTATAGGAGGTATATAGGAAAGATGTTTTAAAATGTTTCTCTCTGTCGTTCTTCATGATTCTCTCCTTTTATATAGCATGCCTTTCAAATCCACACAGACTTAGTCTATAAATCTATGAAAGAAAGGAAGGCTTCTATGTGTTGACTGATTTATAAGTATAATCCAATATAAAAGTGGGATTTGCTATGTGGAAGAAGGGGTAAAAAGCTCTGGCTGATAATGACCAGGCACAGAATGTGTCTTTCTTCATGCTCCCATATGCCCACATATTAAGAATAATTTGACTTGAGAAGAAAATTTGGGAACAGGAGAGAGAGAATATCCTTATCTGCACTAAGCAAATCAATATCTGTCAAGTCAACAAGAACTTATAAAATTCCTACTATGTGCCAGACATACTGTGCTAAGCTCTGGGAAAACAAATACAAATAAAAAAAGACGGTCTTTGCCTTCGAGAATTTTCTGCATTTCTCTACCATATGGGTAGGAGTGGCCTTCTTTGATTGGCTTCATAGCCATAACAAACTGTATTTTGAAAAACTGTCAGACAGGGACAACGTCTCTTTCCTATGTGACTTTACCTGCTGCCTTAAGAGCATGAATTTTCTACAGTTTATCCACAGAGCAAGCGCCATAAACTAAGCCAGAAAACAGAATGTCTTCCCCTCTCTTTCTTTTACCAAAGGTCTGAGAAATCAGTCTGCAACACAGTAATTCCCACGATCAATGAAGAAGCCATGAAAATCATTATTACTCACTAGACATATTCTTAGATAGAATGCACTGCATCTATAACCCTAAAATCACTAAAGGTTAATGCAAACAATCAATCAATCAATAGTTAATAAGCATCTGCTATATACCAGGCACTGTACCACTTGCCAGAAATACAAAAAGAGGTAAAAAACAGAACCTGTCATCAAAGAGCTTAAAATGCAATAACAGAGACAACATGAAAACAAACATATACAAGGCAAGCTATGTACAGGGTGAATGGAAAATAATTAAAGGAGGGAAAACAGTGGAATTAAGAGTGGTTAGAGAAGACTTCCTGAAGAAGGTCAGCTTTTAGTAGAGACTTAAAGGAAACCAGAAAAGTCAGTAGTTGGAGTGAAGGAGAGATAACATTACAGGTATAGGAGGTGGTCAGAAAGAACGCCTGGAGCCATGACATGGAGTATTTTTGTTTTGTTTTATTTTGTTTTCTTTTTTCCATGGAATAGGCAGGTCAGTGTCACTGAACTGAAGAGTAACTGTCGGAGTAAGGTATAAGAAGTGCATATGGTGTAAGAAATGTGGGAGGAAAGTAGGCTTGTCATAGTGGAAATAAGGATAAATGAATTTCATCCTCCTGGTTTGTTGATAAAATGGGAAAGAATGATAGAGGGGGATATATTGGGAAGGGAACTAAACACACGGATTCAAAGGTCATAAGCAGAACATAAATTAAACATAGAACAGGTATACCACACTTTCCTTCCTGGCAAATCAGGAAAGCATACTTTCATTACATTAATTAACAAAAAATATTTAATCTCAACTTCCATAGTGTGGATTATGTTGTTTTTTTCTTTCCCCCCACTCCTTAATTATATTAGTTAGCTGATGATAGCATCACCAGCATCTCTCTGAATTTTTACCTAGGCAATAGCAAATTTTAGACTCAATGTTTAATCATCATCCTTGGTATTTGCATATGAGGACTGATTGGAAGAATATTGCTTTTTTACCTTTTCACATTATGGAAATTTCTGTCTAGCTCTGGCACATCAGTATGCAACAGGAATGCATAAAGTTTCCTTCACTTCTAGGGTGAGGGGATGTGTGGTCTGGAATTGTGTCCTGAGGATTTAAAAAAATATGTATCTATATCTATATCTATATCTATATCTATATCTATATCTATATCTATATCTATATCTATATCTATATCTTTGATCCTGTGGTCATGCCTCTGTTTATACATACATGAATATATATGTATATACACATGCATATACAAATATATGCATGTGTATAGATACATGCATATGCATTCACATATTTACACATACACTCAATGTTGTGTATAGGTATACATGCATATGCACGTGTATATATAAATGCATATGTGTATATGCAGATGAATATATAATTAGATGAAGAATTATATATGTGCGTGTGCATATATATTTATATGCATATTTATTAGATATATATATTCTTTACATATATACTATACATATAAATATTGACTTAATGATAATTTTATTTGGGTAGATAGCATAATGTATTAGAAAATATAATGAATTTGCTTTCAGAAGGACTGGTTTAAAATCCTGGCTTCACCACTTACCAGATCTAGGATAGTCACTTGTCATCTGTGAAGTTTAGTTTTCTTCAAATGTGAAATGGAGATAACAATACTGGCCTAACTCCCTCATAGTCACAAAGTGAAAATAAATAAGGCAATTTATTTAGTACAAGAATGATGCTTTTATAGCAATCACCCACTTTTTGACTTTATATAACAATATCCTGACTGTAGTTTATGTTTTCCTCTTAGTCATGGTCTTGGACTTGAAGGAACATTGTATTTTTGCCATAACCTTTAGAGTCCCTGTACACATTGCCCTATAGCATTCATTTGGACATTAACATATATTTTAGCATATTGAATTTTATACTTTAATTCATACAAAGATTGTTGATGCACCTTCTAAAATGGGAGCAACGTATATAGAAGATACAGAAATAAGACACAGTTCCTATTCTTAAAGAGGCTAAACTTTAATAGTGGAAATATGACATGTATACAAATGATTAAAACAAAAAAAAGTTATTATAGTGAAAGAATTATGAATAAAATCCTGTGGAGTTTCATAGGAGGAAGGAATCATTTCTTTCTGAAGGGATAAAGGAAAACTTCAAGAAGGTAGCATTTTATCTGAGCCAAGTGGAATAGATAAAATTTCAAAAAGTAAAAATGTTGGCATTAGGACATGCATTAGAAATGGGAAAGTATTAGATATATTTAAGGGATGACTAGTAGTTCAGTTTGGCTAGAATACTGAGTACATGATGGGAAGAAGTATGGACTAAAGTTGAAGAGGATGGAACCAAATTATTAATGACTACATAAAGGGTTTAGAAGTTATTCTGTTGTCAATGAGGAGCCATTTAGGTTTTGAGAAGCCAATGAAGCAGAATAAGGTCAAAGCTGCTTCTGTCTTCCTCAAAATATGTATACAAAAGCCTTCAAGGCAGGCACCTGTCTTTCATCTCTTTTCATGTACAAAGTTTAATACAGTGCCTTATGTCATAGGACCCCATGAATGTTGATTAATGATGTTGTTGAAGAGAAAGAAGGATATTTTTTATCTGGAGTTTTAGTCTTTATCAGATTTTTGTTTTCTAGGATTGTGATCTTGAGTATGTTTTACCACTTTAATTCAACTGCTGATGTCTGGACATAGAAAAAAAATAGTTAACAAAAATGATTGGGGCAAAAAAAAAAGGAATTGACAACATTATAAATTGTTCACCAAACCATTACTTACTCCACAGTTAAGTGATAAGAAAAACACTTTTCTTGTGTGTAATTTTTTTGGAGTACTAGAAAATATATTTTTTTCCAATGCTGCTTTTGATTCCAACTAACTGCTACCAGTACTGAGACTAGGCCAGAAAATGCTAGGAATTAACCAGAAAGTAACAAGTGTGTATCTACTCTTAACTAGAGCCTTAACCTGCAGATTTTAAGTGAGTCATTATCTGGGAAATATTCAAAAATCATGTCTAAATCAAGGAGCTGTTGAGCAGAATAAGCAGTATCCCAGCCAGTAGAGGTTCTAGAATAATTCAACAGTAAGGTCTGAGATACTGAAACTGAGTTGGAATGCATAGTCTGAATTCTGAAACAGTCATGCAAAAAGCCAAGTGAGAGCCACATAGAGAAAAGCATTTAGGACAGTACCTGACACGTAGTTGGTGCCTAATAAATGCATATAGAAATGAATTTAATTGAAAAGTCAGCAAAACAATGTGAAGAAAGACCATGGAGGTCCAACAATAAAGATTACCTTTGTACAAAGGAAATAGCCTGAGGAATTATGTTAGTAATTGTTAGTCATGCCCTTGAAAATTAATTCATCTAAAGGTAAGGCCATTGTACTTTTAAGGGATTTTCATTCATAGAAATTTACCAAGAACATTTTGTATGTATTTATGTTAACACAACTGGCAATGCCCAAGCTTTTGAAAGACTCTTTTAAAGACTTTGTTTATGTTTTTTTTCTTCATGCAAACACCAACCAAGAGTTGGAATTAGGAAATTAACATTTTACTTAAAATACAGAAGAATTATTTTTCTTAAATATCATTAAAATATGAACTTTTTTGGGGTAAAAAGGCCTCTTGGACTTAAGAGAGAAGGGAGGAGTGTGAAATAAATTAAAGATATTCAATATCTTTAGATCAAAGTCCACCTATTGTCTATTTTGTTTTTGCATTAGTATATTTGCCTTGCATTTTTAAAAGTGTCTCAAAGAAATCATGATGATGTTGGTAATGGTGAGGATGATGAGGATGTTGATGTATTTGGTAATAATTGTATAATATATGATAAAGTAATTAGACACGTGCTTAAAGCTCACATTTGGAAATCATTGGCTTGTATGAGTTCTCCAGATTATTCATTTATTGAATGTGTGTGATAAAAAGTCATATCAAAATCATACACTTACAATAGAGTTTGAAATTTTCTGAATATATGATTTTGCTCTCCTTTTTTTCATTCAAGAGGATATTTGGTAGATGAAGAGTGAGTTTTTTTACTTAGTCCAGAGAGACACAGACATCTTTCTTTTTAATCTTAGCCCTCCATTGTGAAAATTAAATCATAAAAATAATAATGGGATAAACATTTACATAGAGCTTTGAAGATTACATTGTGATTGAAATTATGGTAAACTGGGGCTCAAAGTTCCAAGTACAGTAAACTTATTAGTAAGGCTGGAAATTATGAATAAAATTGTCCTCTTGTCTCCTCAGTCGGTCAAGAGACCATAAGGTGGGGAATACTAGCCTTTAGATGGGTTTTGGAAGTACAAGAGAACAAAGAACAAAAAGCATCACAGATGAAAAGCAATACGATCAGTTACAAAGTCTGAAGTATTACAGAAAATAGAAAACAGCACGTATGCATGGAAGTTTGGAAGACAAGGCTAACAACAACCTTTCCTTTAATCTTGTTGCTATGGAAAGCTTATTAATGGTGTATATCTGCATGACTACTTAATGTCACAGAAATAACAGACCAGACTTTGTTGAAGTACAGCCAGTGTTGTGGAAATGACAGATTTCCTGGCACTCACCTGAATCTTGCAAGGCTTATTAGAGAGATAACAGATCTCCCTTAATTGTACATGGGCAGTTAGTAGCATAACAGATCTCCCTTAATGGTACATGAACAATAAGATGTGTGGGGATGATACGTTTCTTTGAATTAAGGTGATTTATGAAAAAAAAAACCTGTGCTCAGAAAGGAAAGCTGAACTTCTGAACTTAGAAACATGGCCAAGGAAGTTGTAGAATAGAATCAATTACAGAAAAAAATCAAATAAAAATACTAAATTGATACATATTTTTTAATTATAATGTAGTTTTCTCATAACCTTGTGAGGTAAGTAGTACAAATATTGTTATTGGTATAATAAGTATAACCAATTCAATTAAGGATGTAAGACCAATTTCCCATTTTGTTACTCTGGGATTTGTTATTCTTATCTCAGTTTACATCCCACTAAAAACTCCCTCCTCTCAAATCCAACTACTATTAATAAATTACTTAAATCTAATAAAGGACAATAATTTTTTCCTTAAAAGATCAAGTATCGTCATAATTAGGAACACAACAATAGCAAATGTTCCTAACACCTATGTCCCTAAGAAAACTACAAATTCTCCTACCTATACTCTAGGCATTACAATTTGAATAACCCAATCTTGGTGCTTTTGGTCTGATCCTGAACCAAAGGTCAATTTAAATCACCATTTCTTTTTTTTTTTAATTTTTAATCAATTTTGAATTATCAACAATCACTTCCATAAGCTTTTTAGCTTCAATTTTTTCTCTCCTCCCTCTTCACCTCTCTCCCCAAGACAGTACACAATCTGATATAGGCTGTACTTATATATGCTCGTATTGAACATATTTTCACATTAGAGATGTTGTAGGTAAGAATTAGAACCAATAGGAGGAACCACCAGAAAGAGGAAACAAAATACAACAGAAGAAAAAAATAGCAAATAGTATAGAGCAACACTTCTTAAACTGTGAGTTATAATCCCATGTGGAATTGTGAAAAATTTGGCAATAGTAAAAGGTTTCTGAAAGCACAACAACCAAAAATTAATTAAAAAGTAAACACATAATGAATCCAGGATATTTCTGGCAGCACTTGCTGATGCTGCATTGCCCATCTTCACTGCAGCCTTTGTTCTGAACACACAGCATGTGCACTTTGCACTGTGAATGCCCTCAGGACATGCGATGCCAATGAATACTGCTGAAACAGTAAAAGGGGTCACAAGTGGAAAAAGTTTAAGAAGGCCTGATCTAGAGAATTAGGAAACATTGGCTTTACTTGCCCATCATCAAAGAAGTAGTTCGTCCTAAGGGTAATAAAACTAAGCTTCTAGATATTGTTCCCCTGGATTTGGAAAAACAAGGAATTCTATGTCTACAAGCCAAGTGGCGTCATGAGTGATGAATGCTCTCAATGCTATTATATGTGATGGTCACTTATTATCCAACATCTAAATTTAGCAAGAGGGAATAAAACTGCTAAAAATCTCTAAAATCTCTGGCTGCATATGGTTTTCTGTACCACACCATACCATGTCTCATATTGCTTCCCTCCTATTTTCTCTTTTTTTCCACCTCTCACCTTCTTCCCAGTATTCATTTTCAAAACTGCCTCTCAGAAATACCACTACAATACTCTCCAAATATCTAGATGTGGTCCAGAGAGAATACTAGACTGCATAAACATGAGTGTGCCTCTGAGGAAAAATGGTTTCTGATCCTATGATTTGATGGTTCTGAGAAGTTAAGGCAATTAGCTTATGGCCTCTGCTGGTCAATCTTCTATGTAGCACAGCCAAGAATCACACACAACACTTTTATTTTTGCTCTGGTTATATTTATGCCACACCACACCACATTACCTTACCAACTCAAGAGACAGAATATTCTAGTCAAAATACCAACACAATAAATTAGAATAATTGTTTTAGCATTTTAAAAATAATATTCAAAATGCTGGATCTCCTGGCCAGTGATATCATGCTTTGATAATGGTAGAACAATGCAATGTGATGGCAAGTGATAGACAATATAAAAGGACCTCAAAACATAATGCATATTAGACAAATGGCAGTCTTCAGAAAAGTAACCATAAACCCTATGTAAAAATAAGCACAATCATCACCATTGTGCTAGACATGAGCTAATATACCATCTGTATGCAGAAATTTGTTGCTTTTGCATCATTGCTTCTTCATTCAAACATGGTTTAATGAGATTGTTTAATGATAATTTTCATGCCACAAAAACATAAATCTGCAGGCAAAAAAACCCCACAAAAAACAGACTCTCATGACTTAAGGGAAAATGGACTATTTTCTCTAAAGTACTAAATGGATATTTGTCATTTAAATATGCTTCTTAAAAGGGAATTTAATGACAAGTGCTTTAAAAAACAGTTGAATATTTTTATCAGAAAAGTATCAACTTCTTGTTTCATAAGTTTCAGAACAGATGAGTCCATATAGGTCCTTATCAAACAGCTTGTGGATGTTTTAATTAAATTGAAAGGAATAGGAAAATAGAGGCACCATGCTGACCAGCTGCCTGGTTGACTGAAGTTGCCCAGGTTTGGAGGGCAGTACAGGCTTGAAGCCAAATAATGAATCGAGGTCAGACTAGAAAAAAATCTTTCAGGGTTTTAAAAGTGCAGGTATGACAGAAGGACAGAAAATACATGAAAAATAATAAAACAATATTCCGGGTAGGTAAAATAGCAGTGAATGTATAATAACTAATAATCTATGCCTTATGAGCCTTTTAAATTATACCATATTTTCCTGTGTAAATAGATGGAAACTTTCTTTTTAAAAACTTTCCCCCCACTTAATAGTAATTTCTTTAAATATGTGTAAAAAAGATAGTTTTCAGCATTCATTTTTATAAGATTTCGAGTTCAATTTTTTTCCTCCCCCATACCTCCACCTCCCCAAAACAGCAAGCAATCTGATATAAGTTATACATGTGCGATCATTATAAACATATTTCCAAATCAGTTATCCCAAAGAATCAGAAAGAAAGGGAAAAAAACATAAGAAAAAAAATTTTTTAAATAAAAATAACGTGCATCAATCTGCATTTAGACTCCATAGTTCTTTCTCTGGATGTGATAGCATTTTCCATCCTGAGTATTTTGAAATTGTCTGTCTTTGTATTGCTGAAAAGCACTAAGTCTGTAAAAGTTGACCATAGCACAACATTGCTGTTACTGTGTATATTATTTTGCTGGTTCTACTCACTTCATTCATCAATTCATGTACAACCTTCCAGGTTTTTCTGAAATCCATCCACTCATCATTTCTTATAGAACATTAGTGTTCAATTACATTTGTGTGCAACAACTTGTTCAGGAATTCCCCAATTAATGGGCATTCTCTCAATTTCCAATTATTTGCCACCACTAAAAGAGCTGCTATAAATATTTTTGTACATGTGGGTCCTATTCTCTTTTTTCATGATCTCTTTGGGTTATAGACCTAGTAGTGGCACTCCTAGATCCAAGGATTTGCAAAGTTTGATTGTCCTTTGGGCATAGTTCAAATTGATCTTCAGAATTATTGGATCCATTCAAAACTCCACCAACAATGCACTAGTGTCTTAATTTTCCTACTTCTTCTCCAACATTTATCACTTAACTTTTCTAACATATTAGCCAATCTGATAGGTGTGATGTGGCACCTCAGAGTTATTTTAGTTTAAATTTCTCAAACTGATAATGATCTAGAACATTTTTTCATATGCCTATAGAGAGCTTTAATTTCTCCATTTGAAAACTTCCTGTTTTGACCATTTATCAACTGAGCAATGAATTGTTTTATAGATTTGACTCAGTTCTCTAAATATCTGTGAAATTCGGCTTTTATCAGAAACATTGGCTGTAAAAATCATTTCCCACCTTTCTGTTTTCCTTCTAATCTTGGGTACATTGGTTTGGTTTGTGAAAAAAAAACTTTTTGATATAATGTGATCAAAATTATTCATTCTGAAATTCATAATGTTCTCTGTCTCTTGTTTGGTCATAGCATTCTTCTGTTCTCCATAGATCTGACAAGTAAGCTATTCCTTGCTCTTCTATTTTGCTTATATCTAAATCATGTACACATTTAACCTTATCTTGTATATGGAATGAGATGTTGATCTATGCCTGGTTGCTGCCATACTACTTTCCAGTTTTCATAGCAGTTTATGTCACATAGTGAATTCTTATCAAAGAAGATGGAGGATGGGTTTATCAAATAGTATTGTATAATCACTTACTGCTGTGTCTTGCATCCCTAATCTATTCCCCTGATCCACCACACTGTTACTTAGCCAGTATCAAATAGTTTTGATGATTGCTGCTTCATAATATAATTTAAGATCTGGCATAGCTGTGACATTTTCTTTGCATTTTTTTCACAAATTTTCTTGATATGCCTTACCTTTTTCATTCAGAGAAATTTTGTTATAATTTTTTTCTACCTCTATAAAATAAATTTGGTAGTTTGATATGTACAGCACTGAAAGAGTAAAGTAATTTAGGTAGAATTATCATTTTTATTATATTAGCTCAGCCTACCCAGGAATAACTGATATTTTTCGAATTTTTTAGATCTGACTTTATTTATGTGAAAAGTGTTTCGAAAATGTGTTTATATTATTCCTGGGTTTGTCTTGGAAAGGAGATTTTAAAATATTTTATATTGTTTATAGTTATTTTAAATGTAATTTCTCTTTCTGTCTCTTATTGCTGTGCTTTGTTGGTAATATATAGAAGCATTGATGATTTTTATGGGTTTATTTTATGTCCCGCAACTTTGTTAAAGTTGTTAAATATTTCAAGTAGTTTTTTAGTTGATTCTCTAGGGTTCTTTAAGTATATCATCATGTCATCTGCAAAGAGTGATAGTTTTGTTTCCTCATTGCCTATTCTAATTCCTTCAGTTTCTTTTTCTTCTGTTATTAATAAAGCTAACATTTTTAGTACAATATAAAATGATAGAGGTGATAATGGTCATCCTTGCTTCATTCCCGATCTTACTGAAAAAGCATCTAGCTTCTTTTCATTACATATAACACTTGCTCACGGTTTCAGAGAGATAACTATTTAGAATTTTAAGAAAACTCAGCTTATTCCTATGCTCTTTGATGTTTTTTTTTAATAGTAATAGGTGTTGTATTTGGTCAAAATATTTTTTTCCACATCTACTGAGATAATCAGATGATTTCTATTAGTTGTGTTATTGAATGGTCAATTAAGGTGATAGTTTTTCTAATATAGAACCAGCTCTACATTCCTGGTATAAATCCTACCTAGTCACAGTGTATTATCTTGGTGATAAATTGCTGTAATTACTTTGCTAATATTTTGTTTAAATTTTTTGCAACAATATCCATTACAGAAATTGGTCTACGATTTTAGTTCTCTGTTTTGGCTCTTCCTGTTTTAGGTACCAGCATCATACTTGTGTCATAAAAAAATATATATTTAGTAGGATTCCTTCTTTAACCTGTTTTTCCAAATATTTTATATAGTATTGGAATTAATTATTTCTCAAATGTTTAGTAGAATTCACTTGCAATTCCATCTGGACCTAGAGATTTTTTCTTTGGGAGTTAATTGAAGGCTTGTTTAATTAGTTTTTCGAAAATAGGGTTATTTAAGTATTTTATTTCCTCATCTATTAATCTAGGGAATTTATATTTTTATAAATGTTCATTCATTTCACTTAAACTGTCAATAAAGTTGTGCAAAATAGATCTTAACTATTGTTTTAATTTTATCTTCATTGATAGCAAATTCACCATTTTCATTTTTGATACTGGCAATTTTGTTTTCTTATTTCTATTTTTTTAAATAACATTAACCAAAGTTTATAAATTTTATTGCTTTTTCATAAAATCAATTCTTAGCTTTGTTTTCTAGGTAAATAATTTTCTTACTTTCAATTTTATTAATCTTTGCTTTGGTCTTTGGAATTTCCAAGTTGATATTTAATTGAGAATATTAATTTGTTTTTTTTCTAACTTTTTTAGTTGTATGCACAATTCATTGATCTATTTTTTTCCTTATTTTATTAATGTAAGCATTTAGAGATTCAAAATTTCTTCCAAGTACTACTTTGCCTGAAACTCAAAAAAAATTTGGTATGTTTTCTCATTATTGTCATTCTCTCTTATGAAATTATTGATTGTTTCTATGATTTGTTGCTTGACCCACTCATTCATTATGATTAGATAATTTAATTTCCAATTAATATTTAGTCTGTGTTTTGATGGTCCTGCATTATGCATATTTTTGTCTCATCATGGTCTGAAAATGATTCATTTAATATTTCTGCCTTTCTGTATTTTATTGTGAATTTTTATGCCCTAGTACATGTTCAGTTTTGTATAGGTGCCATGTAGCAATGAGGAGAAAGGTGTGTTCTTTGTATTCCCATCAATTTTCTCGAGACTCTATCTTATTTAACATTTCTAAAATTCTATTCACCTCCTTAACTTCTTCCTTATTTATTTTTTGGTTAAATTTATCTACTTCTGAGAAGGGGAGTTTGAGGTCCCCTACTAGTACAGTTTTGCTGTCTATTTCTACTATTTCTACTTTTAAGTTACTTAACTCACCTAAGAGTTTGGATGCTGCACCACTTGGTACATATATTTTTAGTATTGATATTACTTCATTCTCTACGGTACCTTTTGGCAAGATGTAGTTTTCTTCCTTATCTCTTTTAATTAGGTCTGTTTTTGCTTTTGTTTTGTCTGAGGTTGGGTTGCTACACCTGTTTTTTTTTTCTTCGGCTGAAGCATAATATACTGTGCTCCAGCCTTTTATCTTTACTCTGTGTGTAGCTCTTTGCTTCAAATGTGTTTCTTATAAACAACATATTTTTTTTTATTCTGTTTTAAATTCACTGTGTTATCTGCTTCTGCTTTATGGGAGACTTCATCTTATTCACATTCACGGTTATGAATACTAACTGTATTTCCCTCCATCCTATTTTCCTCCATGCCTATTGTTTTCTTCTCTCCTTTCACCCTGTCCCTACTCACCAGTATTTCACTTCTGAACACCACCTCTCTCAATCTGCCCTCCTTTCTATCAGACCCTCAGATACATTCTCCTAGAAATACCTTCTTTTGAAGTAATGGAATCCCTCACTTAAAATCTTCTAGGTAGAATGATCCCTTATTTGATACATTGTAGACAGGCTAAACCAAGTTGATGGTTACTGACAGGCTTCAAACCCTCTGGTGAGTTAGGGGGATATCTATTCCAAGCATCACGGGCTTTCTCCAGCTCAATGGGCAGATAAGAAAAATTTGTTCTAATGGCCATAAAGGTTGTTGAAGCAGGCAATGTGGAGTGTTTACAGATTGGTTAGACACTGAAGACACAAAAGTCATCCACTGTATATCAGAATGTTGTCAGTCATCTTGATTTTTGTCTTGTCATTGGACTTTGATGACTCTGGAAGAAAGAACGAGGCTGATGACTTTGCACAACTCTGCCTCACTTAAACCCCATTCACAAGTCAACACATCACCTGTGATGTTATGGCCCTCTTCAAAAAACAAAGGATCAACAACAATAACAGCAGCAAGCAACAATATTGCATTAGAAATTCTTATTAAGATGTGTCAAAGTGAATAGCCTCTGATGCCTCTTTTTCACCTTTTGTTATTTTCATTATTTATTGTTAATATTTTTAATTGAATTTTAGAATCACCTACCAAGCAAAACTGAGTGTAAACCTTTGGGAGGAAAATGGATATTAAGTGAAATAGAGGACTTTTGAGCATTGTTGCTGAAATGACCAGAGCAGAATAGATAATTTGACTTTCAAATACAAGACACAAGAGAGTCATGAAAAGGTAAACAAGAAAGTGAAATTATAAGAGACTTATTAAAGTTGAACTGTTTACATTTCCACAAGGAAAGATACTATTTGTAACTAATGAGACCTTTCTCAGTATTAGAGTAACTGGTGGGAAAATATGTGTGTGTATATATACATACACATATACATATACTTATATATACACATACATACATATGCATAGATGTATAGAGAGAGATATAGAGATATAGATAGATACAGAAAGAGACATATAGATATAGATAGATAAATTGATTGATTGATAGATAGATAGTTAGATAGATAGATAGACAGATAGATAGAGGACACAGGGTGAATTGAAGATGAAGGGGTGATATCTAAAAATAAATTTAAGGGATGATAGAGGATTATACTGTGAGAAAGAGAAAGGGAGAGGTAAAATGGGATAAATTATCTCACATAACACAGACAAGAAAAAGCTTGTACAGTGGTGGGGAAGTGGGGTAAGGTGAGAGGGAATAACTGCATCTTACTATAATTGGATTTGGCTAAGTAGGGAATAACATACAGACTCAATTGGGTATGGAAATCTATCTCACCCTATAGGAAAATAGGGAAGAAGGGGATAAGAGAGAGGTTGATGAGAGAAGAGAGGGCAGATTGGGTAGAGGGTAATCAGAAGCAAAGACTTTTGAGGAGGGCCAGGTTCAAAGGATAGAATAGAATAAGGTGGGGGTGGGATGGGATGAAGGGAGATATAGTTAGCTTTGCACACAACATGACTATAATGGAAGTGTTTTGCATGACTACACATGCATAACCTTTATCAAGTTGCTTGCCTTCTCAATGAGGGTAAGTGGGGAGGGAGGAAGAGAATTTGGAACCCAAAGTTTTAAAAACAAATGTTAAAAATTGTTTTTATATGCAACTGAGAAATAAGATAATCAGGCAATAAAGTATAGAAATATATCCTGCACTATAGGAAAATAGAAGGGGAAGGGGATAAGAGAAGGTGGGGGTGATAGTAGGGAGGGCAGATTAGAGGAAGAGGCATTATGAATGCATGCCTTCTTGGAGTGGGGAGGGGAGAAATGGAGAGAAAATTAGGAACTCAGAGTCTTGCAGAAGTAAATGTTGAAAACTCAAATAAATTAAATAAAAATTTTGAGTTTTAAATTATCTCCCTCTCTTCTACCACTCCTCCATCCACTTAGAAGACAGAGAATATAATTATTAATCATAGTTGTGAAACCTTGCAAAATGTATTTCCATATTAGCCATCTCCTCTCTCTCTTTCTCTCTTTCTCTCTGTCTCTGTCTCTCTTTCTCTGTCTGACTGTCTCTCTGTCTCTCTTATACACACACATACACAATTAAGCAAGAAATTTATAATTCAATTTTCATTCAGGGTACATCAATTTTCTCTTTGAAGGTGGTTAGCATTTTTTTTTTCAGCATGAGTTCTTTGGAATTGCCCTGGATCATTATACTGATCAGATTAGCCAAGGGTTTCACAGCTGATCATCATTACAACATTGCAGTTGCTGTGCATAATGATTTCCTGCTTCTTCTCGCTTTACTTTGCAAAAGTTCATATAGATGTCACCATTTTTTTCTGAAACCATCCACTTTAATATTTTATACCATGAAAGTTCAACATTTTAATCATATGCCACAATTTGTTCAGGCATTCTCCAATTCATGAACATCCCCTCTACTTCCAAGTTCTTAGCTACTACAAAAAGGGCAACTACATGTAATATTGTGCTTTTCTTTTTTTTCTTCAATATCGTTTGGGCATAGAACCAGTAGTGATATTACCTATTTTCCCTCATTTCCTCCAGCATTTGTCATTTCTGTTAGGTGTGAGGTGGTACCTCTGCATTGTTTTTAATGTACCTTTCTCTAATCATCAGTAACTTACAGTATATTTTCATGACTTTACATAGATTTGATTTGCTTTCAGAAAAATCTTGGAAGACTTACATGAACTTATGCAAAGTGAAATAAATAGAAACAGGCAAATATTGTACACAGTAACAGTAATATTGTATGATGATCTAAGACTATTTCCAATGATTTATCATGAAAAATGCTTTCTACCTCCAGAGAAAGAACTAATGAATTCTGAATGCAGATTGAAGTATACTTTTTAAAACTTTATTCTATTCATTTTTTCTGTTAGTGCATATTTTTTTGACAACATGGTTACTGTGGAAATGTTTTGCATGATTGCACATGTACAATTTGTATCAAATTGCTTGCCTTCTCAGGGATGGGGGAAACAGAAGGACAAGAGGAAGAGAAATATTTACAACTCAAAATTTTGAGAAAAAAAACAAATGTTGAATAATTTTGTTTACATATAGCTGAGAAAAAAAAATAAACATTAAAATTTGTTTCTTTCTGATTTTTATAATATTTTCTCCTTGACCAAGGAGCTCTGAAATTTGACCATTACTATAGGGAGTTTTCATTTTGGCATTTCTTTCAGTAGATGATTGGTAGATTCTTTCAATTTCTATTTTTCACTAAGATTTCAGGCAGTTTTCCTCTATAATTTAATGAAATGTGAAGTCAAGTTTCTTTTTTTTTTTTATATACCGTGACTGTCAGGTACTCCAATAATTTTCAAATTACCTCTCCTCTGTTTTTAATTCTTTTGGTTTTGTTTTAATTTTCTTGATGTCTCATAAAATCATTAGCTTCCCACTTGCCCATTCTAATTTTGAGAAATTACTTTCACTAGCTCTGTGAGCCTGGGCAAGTCACTTAACCCCAATTGCCTAAAAGAAAAAAAAAATTTCATCCATAAGCTTTTGTCCCCCTTCATCCATTTTTCAAATTCTGCCTTTTAAATAGTTCTTCTCTTCAGTGAATTCTTTTACCCTTTCGCCATTAGATGATTCCTTAAGTTGTTTTACTCAGTATTTTTGTGCCTCTTTTACCAAGTTGTTAATCCTCTTTTCATGACTTACTTACATCACTCTCATTTTTTCCACTAATCTTTCCTGTACCATGCTTATCTATTTTTTTTTTAATTCTTCTTGGGATGCTTTCTGTCCTTGGGTCCAATTATTATTTTTTTTCTTTAACGTTTTGCTTATATCTGTTTTCACATTGTTGTCTTCAATTATTACTTTGTTTTATCTGCCACTATACCGTATTCATGGTCAAGTTATTGTTTTTTGTTGTTGTTACTTGCTTGCTCATTTCCCCAGCTTATTTCTTCACTTTGTACTTTATGTTAAAGTAGTTGGGCTCTGCTTATCTGGGGGCTGAGAAGGCATTGCTCCAAACTTCCAACTTTTTTCAGAGATAATTCTGGGTGTCTGCAAATTTTTGGTGCTTCCATGATACTTAGATCTTGGGAGAGTTGTGGTCACTTTTCTTTGGTCTGTTCTCTGATCTTTACCAGGAAGGGCCCCTGGTCCCCTGTGGCCACAAGTACTAGTGCTCCTCTCTATCCTGGAACTACAACCTAGAACTACTTATGACTTGGGCCCCTTGCCTCGAATCACAAGCTGACCTCTCCACCCTGAAATGGTGACCCAGAACTGCTTATGGGCAACAGAGTTGCTAATCACTGCCACCTTCACTCAGGGCCAGAAAAGGGTCACCTGTAACATCTTTCTAATCAGTTGTCTGATCCCCTTACCATCTCTGGGCTGAGAACTCTTGAAGCTGCTGCTACAGCTGTTACAACCATCTCTGGTACTCCTGCAGCACTGTGGGGCTGCACCTACCCTTCTGTTATAGACCTCTTCTGCAGACCTGCTGAGTTGTCTTTGAATGGAAACTGCCTTGCTCTGACCTTTTTTTTTTTTGTCTCGGCCACTCCAACATTTGATTTGAGGCATTCTTTTAAAGTTGTTTGACAGAGAATGTTGTGAGAATTTAGCTGAGTTCTACCCTATACAAGATAATAATCTTGGCATTGCCCTTTTGATGCCTCTCTCAAATGTATACAAGAGGAAGCTATTTGATACCAGTATATTCCAGGTACAAAGGGTAGTAAATGGTCCAGACATATGCTGGACAATTTTCATTTTAATGCTGAATGCAAATGAGGCAATTATGCCTCTTTCAACAGTTAACAAAATAAGTTCATTTTGCCATAGAATAAAAAAAATCTTAAATTACTACTACTAATAATAACAATAAATGTGTAAGTTAGGTGGACTCTTCCAATAGACATATTTCTAGTTGCCCAGAAGGGAAGGGTGTGGTAACTTAGCCTTAGGATGTCTTCTAATTAAATGGATACTAATTAGGGGGAGCAGGTGTCACTAGAAGATGATGATTGTATAGGGACATATAATGAGGAATGGATGAGTATGTCAAAGACTGGGTCATTGAAAGGGAGAATCAATAATAAATCTCAGCCAAATAGAAAGAAGAGATATTATCTTGCCTGATGGTAAGAAAAGGGCATGAAATTCACATATTAGATAAGGGGGTGACAGTCATAAAATGCAAGACTTCCACTATTCTTACTTAACAACACCATCATGACATTTTCTCTTATTTGGTCAACGTTGAAGTGTCATCCCTGATTGATATGCTTCTGAATTGAATGAAACAAGTATTCTCTCCTCTTATCTGTCTCTATTTCTCTTGATCACTGGCAGTTAAACTTGAGAATACAGGAAGAAGAAAGACAGCTGCCACTTTCACTCAGTAATTCACACTATTTAATCACCCTTACAGACTATTTAAAGAACATTACTATATTATTTTGGCACTGATTCTGGGTGTGCTGATAGTGAGATTCAGACATTAAATGTATTTGTTAAGGAGCATTTGGCAGTTATTGCATTAGGGAAATAGAATGAGAAATGAGAGATAGGTAGTGAAGAGTGGGGATAGAATACTGGGAAGCAACTATAAGGTAGGAAGGGTATGAAGTCAGATCCTTAAATTCAATTCTATGTTGAATGCATTAGTTGTGGGTTCTAGAGGCAGGCAGAGACTATTTACTAAATTGAATGTGGTCTCAGGGTCACCTGCTACTTCTTATGGATTGATACCATCATTTTGAAGTCAAACACAGGCACATATAAGGGTGTTACCATTAACATTTTGAACTTCTGATAAGAAGAGAATTTACCCAGAATATGGATGTGAGACCACATGCTTGTGGTTCTGTGTCAGTTCACTGCAAAAAAAGCCAAAATGTATGAATCTACCTAAAATGCTTTAATCAAAATAGAAAATCAAGAACACTAAAGGGGATGAGGTGATATAATTTCAGAAGCATTTAATTTTGCCATTTTTATTTCTATGTTCTAGTCATCAGGGAAAACTGAGAAGTTAGGTATTTAGCTAATCAAGTAATTAAGAGATTTTAATGATACTAGTTCAATTTTTGATTCTCTTTTAAAGGTTCACACAGAATCATGGAAATTTAGAATCAGAGAGATTCTCAGGAAATATTGATGCCTCAAAGGCAAAAGGAAGTGCCAGTATAGTATATTTGACAACTGTTCAAATTTCAACTTGAAGACTTCCATAGAGTGGGAACTGCTTACTTAACAAGCAGCTTTTTCCACTTTTGGAGAGTTGTACATATTAACTTATTTTGTTTTGGTAATTTTTTCTTTGTTTGCTTCCTCTTGTGTTAAATCTATATTTGATTTTGTAATTTTCGTCTTCCTTCCATATGGACTGAAATAGAATAAATATAATCTTTATTCACTGTGATAATCCTTTAATATCTTAAAATCCCATGACTTGTCTTCCTGAGTTTTTGATTTGCCAGGTTAAGATGTCTTAGTTCCTTCAACTGATCTTCAACTCTTCAACTTATTAATATCCTTCTGATGTGGTGGCATTATGAACTGAACATAATACACTAGGCATAGTTTAATTAGGCCATTGTATAGAGGGACTATCACTTTTCTTTCTAACATTCATGTAAGTATGGTATACAAATATCATTATTTTATTTTATAGATAAATAAAACAACAGTAAACAGATCCTAAGTAAAGTTAAGTAAATTGTCAATCATATCATGGCAGCAGGAACAAGATTAGGACCCAGATCTCCTGATTTCAAGTCTTGCACCTTTCCATGGTAATTCTGTTTCCTCTTTCATATACAGGATACTAAATCTGTACCACTTGAGTATATTGGCTAATCCTGTCAGGAATATATTTTTCATTCACACATTCTAAAATGGCCTACATCTTTAAAGCAAGTAACTTCCCATCACATTTTAGATAAGATTATTATGTATTTGGCAATAAGTATAACTTTGTGTTTATTAAAATGGCTGTTCAAATCTTCATCTATGTTACTTTTGCTTTAATAGTGTAAAATATGAATATGCTTCAGAACCATAGCACTTCAAATTATTATTTTTTTTTTTGCTTCAACATAAAAGTCAAGATTATTTCTTTGCTTTGACTTTTGGCTGAATTGATGTGAGCATTGTGCTATATTAAAAGATTTTTATCTCACTGTCAAAAAAGTAAAGCTGAAGTCAGATGATTTAAAGAAAAAATCATCCTAATTTATAACATAAATTAACAAGAAACGTTGTGATTGTTAAATTGTTTATTCAAAATAACAGTGCAATCCATCTAATTAAAAAGTATTTTTCAAAAGATTTCTCAGAAAGAGGTATTCCTAGAAAAAAAAAATCTCTTAATCTAGGGTGTCTTGTATCTTTCTTTTTCTTACTATGATATGGGTGAACCTTCAATTTTACTCCCCTTTTTAAAAACTTTCCTAATTTTTTTAGATTTTTTTCTATATGTTTTCTATATATTTTAATGGCCATATATGATGGAGTTTCACAATCAATAGCACTTAAAATATGCTACTGTCTGATATTTAGATGTGCCTTGTTTGATACTGAGGGTAAATAGAGCTTTGACAGATCTTATATATCTATTTATTGGGAAAAACAAAACTTTTGAACAAAGATAAAGTTTATATCATTATCATAATTATGAGGTAGATGAGTGAAAAGCAAAACAAACATCATTGGCTTCACCCGTGACACCAACCTGATTGAATTAAACTGACCTTTCATCTGTTGTTGTTGTTTTAAACAAAGCTCCTTCACAAAGTCAATATCCTCCAAATATTTTGTCAAGTCCATCATAAAAAAATAGAGATGGATATCACTTTAGGACTTTTTATTTAGATGCATCAAATAGCTTAGTTGCTACTTTATTTGGCATTAGATATGATCAATTAAATAATTTCATTCAGAAAAGAGCATCAAAATATCATGCAGAAAGGTATCTTTAACTTTAAGAAAATGGCTCTGAGAACTAAAGGGGTTATAGCTGTCTGTGCATATGCCTCTGATTATATGTGTTCATGTATGTTTTTGAAGTCCGTTTACAAAAAGTGACATTAGATAAAAAAGTAATATCTCTCTACTACTCCACACATTTGTTTTGTTAGAGTTTGTTGCCCCACACTGCATGTTTCTCACATGAGTTTTTCAAACTCCTCTCTCCTTCACCTCAAAATATAACCAAAGGAGTAGATCCTAGGTTTGTCCTGTCATAGATTAGGAGATAGTCAGAGAGCACCTTTCTATTTTGAATAAATTTGAATTGTATATAAGCCCAGCAAGAATTCGTGGAAGATCTAAAAATATTTTTTTAAATCAAATAAGAATGGTAGAGGGAAAAAAATGAGAAAAAGAAAGACAGCAGTACAAGAAAATTATAAAATGAAATAACAGTTTGGTAAAAGAGGCACAATAGAATACTAGGAAAATAACACTTTAAAAAACAGAATTATCCAAGCGGAAAAAGAAATTCAACAGCTTACTGAAAAAAATACTTGAAAATTAGAATTGGACAAATGGAAGCTAATGACTCTAGGAGACATCAAGGAAAAACGAAGCAAAATCAAAAGAATGGAAAATAAAAGAAAACATGAAATATCTCATAGGGAAAAAATGACTTGCAAAATTGATAAAGGAGAGATAATTTAAGCATTATTGCACTGCCTGAAAGCCATGATAAAAGAAACAGGCTAGGCATGATATTTCAAGAAATTATCACATAAAATTGTCTCTACTTCCTAGAACCAGAGAGTGAAATAGAAATTAAAAAAAAACTACCAATAACCTCAAGAAAGAAATTACAAAATGAATGCTCCTAAGAATATTATAGCAAAATAAACATTATAGCAATCCCAGGTAAAAAAGAAAGCATTTCAAAAAGCCAGAAATAAATCATTCTAATACCTGAAATCTAAAGTAAGGTTCAAACAGAATTTAGCAGATACCATATTAGGGGAGTGGAAGACTTTGGATATGATATTCTGGAAGACAAATTAGCTGAGATTAGAATCAAGAATGACATAACCAGCAAAACTGAGTATAATCTTTCAGGGTGAAAATGGGTTTAATGGGTAGAGGATTCTTTCAAGCATTCATGATAAAAATTCCAAAGCTAAATAGAAAATATGACATTCAAATATGACTCAAGAGGAACATAAAAAGGTAAGCACAAAGGATAAATCATAAGGAATTCAATAAAGTTGAATTGTTTACATTTCTACATGGAAAGACAATAAATGAAATTACTAATTTTTTTCATCATTAGGATAGTTAGAAGGACTTTATGTAAAAGAAGGGATAGGAGTTAAATGATTCATATGAAGAAATAGTAAAACTACACATTGTTGAGCTCAACTTTCCTTCTCAAAGATAAACAAATCTAATCACAAACTAAATTTAAAAAAAAAAAGTTAAGAAAATGGATATAAATTTGGAAAATTTACTTATATGGAACCCTGGAGAAAATTGAGAGGGAATACAAAAGAATATACTTTTTTTTTCTCAGCTGTACATTTCACCTGCACACACAAAAAAAAATGACAGTGTATTAGAACATGAAAACCTAACAAATGCAGAAAATCAAAAATATTAAATGCACCCTTTTCAATTATAATATAATAAAAATAACAATCAATAAGGAACTGTGGTGGTATATATTAAAATAATAAATTAATCTTTAAGAATGAGTGGATCAAAGAACAAATCATAGAAACAGTTGATAATTTCATTAAAGAGGACAAGAAGGACACAACATGCCAAAATTTGTGGGATGCAGCCAAAGCGATACTTAAGGGAAAATTTATATCTCTAAAAATATAAATCAATAAAAAAGAGAAAGAACTAATAAATGAATTGGGCATGCAACTAAAAAAAAATTTAAAAGGAACAAATTAAAACTCCCCAATTTAACACCAAAAGGACAATAGTGAAAATGAAAAGAGAGATTAATAAAATTTAAAGTAAAAAAAAATCCAGGTAATACATAAAACAAGGAGCTGGTTTCATGAAGAAAAAAATGACCAAAAAAAATAGACAAACCACTGGTTAATTTGATGTAAAAAGGAAGATGAAAACCAAATTGCTGGTATCAAAAATGAAAAAGGCTGAATACACCACCAATGAAGATAAAATTAAAGTCATCATTTAGAGTTTTGTTCAATTATATGCCAGTAAAACTAACAATATAAGTGAATTCCATAAATACTTACAAAAATAAAAATTGCAGAGAGTTGGAGCCAAGATGGTGGAGTAAAGGGAGGGACTTGCCTAAGCTCTCCCCCAGACATCTCAAAATATGTTTAAATAATGACTCAAAACAAATTGTAGAGCAGCAGAACCCACAAAAAGATAAGGTGAAACAATTTTTCAGTCCAAGACAACTTAGAAGGTTGGTAGGAAAGGCATATTATACCAGAGGGAGAAAGGAGTGCAATTCAGTGCATTCCTCACCAGCTCATATGGGGCCCCAACAAACCAGACCAGGTCCCCTTGGTGATTGAATCAGTGGCAGTAGTGGTGGTTTCCAGAACTCTCAGGCCACAGACAATAAGAGGAGCAGACAATGGGTCTGAAGGAGATTTTCAGGAGTCCCTTTGCTGGTAATAGAGGCAGGACTCTGTTGCATCACCTATACTTGGATCTGGGGTGAAATCCTGGGTCTTAGTCCCAGTATGAGAAGGAGCACTAGCATAGCAGAGCTAGTGGCCACAGGGGAACAGGGGCCCTCCTCATAGTTCCAGTGTTGAAGAGTGATTGTAATGGATCACAAACCAGTGTACAGTACAGAAGAGGAGTAACACAGCTCTCTCTAGGTCATAGCACCTTGAAAGAGCCAAAAACTTACAGATTCCCAAAATTACCTCTGTAAACAGTTGCAAAAAAAAAAAATCTAAGTTTGGAATAGTGCCTCCTGCATTTGGGAAACAGAGACCCACTTTAGCATAGAGTTAAAAGTTAAATAGTATAGAAAATAATCAAACAGAAAAAAAAGACCATAAAAATTTACTACAGTGACAATGAAGATCAAAACACACACTCAGAAGATTAAGAAAAGTCAAAATTCTTTCATCCAAAGCCTCAGAGAAAAATATGAACTGATCTCAGGCCATGGAAGAGCTCAAAAAGGATTTTCAAAATCAAGTAAGAGAGGTAGAGGAAAAATTATGAAAAGAAATGAAAGTCGTATAAGAAAATCATGAAAAAAGAATCAATAACACACAAAAAAAAATTGAAGAAAACACCTTAAAAATAGAATAGGCCAAATGGTAATGTGTGTGTGTATGTATGTATGTATGTATAAGTATGTATACACACACATGCACACACACACATACACACACACATACACACACACACATATATACACACACATACACACACACATACATACATACAAAAATTCATTGAAGAGAAGAACTCCTTAAAAAGTAGAATAAGTCAAATGGTAAATGATGTACAAAAGCTCATTAAAGACAATAATTCCTTAAAAATAGGAATTGAAGACATGTAAGCTAATGACTTTATGAGATATCCAGAAGCAATGAAACAAAATCAAAAGAATGAAAACAACAAAAAAAGAAAATTTGAAAAACAACTGACCTGGAAAATAGATCCAATAGAAATAATTTAAGAATTTTGCACTACATGAAAGTCATGATGAAAAAAAAAAAAGAGCCTAGACATCATCTTTCAAAAAAATTATCAAGGAAAATTGCCCTGATATACAGAACCAGAGGGTAAAATAGAAATGGAAAGAATCCACCAATCATTTCTAAAAAGACATCCCAAAATAAAAATCTCCCAGTAATATTATAGTAAAATTCCAGACCTCCCAGATAAAGGAGAATACAGTGCAAGCAGCCAAAAAGAAACAATTCAAATATTGTGGAACCACTGTCAAGATAACACAACAGTTATCAGCTTCTACAATTAAAGAATTTGAGGACTTGGACTATGATATTCCAGAGGGCAAAAGAGATAGGAATACCACCAAGAATCACCTACCCAGCAAAACTGAATATAATGCTTCAGGGGGAAATGAATATTCAATGAAATAGAGGACTTTCAAGCTTATCTGATAAGAAGCCCAGAGCGAAAAGAAAATTTGACTTTCAAATACAAGACTCAAGAGAAGCATAAAAACTAAATAGGTAGGATAAATCACAAGGAATTCCATAAGGTTGAACTTTTTATATACATATTCCTACATAGGAAAATGCTATTTATAACTCCTAAAACGTTCTTATTATTAGAATCATTTACATAGACAGAAAGCAGAGGTGTAAGTTGAATTTCATGGTATGATTATCTAAAAAGGTAAAATTAAGTGATGAGAAAGAAGAATGCACTGGGAGAAAGGGAAAGGGAGAAGTAGAATGGGATAAATTATCTGATATAAAAAAGACCTGAAAGAGATTTTGCAATGGAGGGGGAAATGGGGGAACTAGGAAGGGGATCACATGGACCTTACTCTCATTGGAATTGGCTCAAAGAGGGAATAATATGCACACTCAATTGTTTGTAGAAATCTATCTTACTGTACAGAAAATTAGGAAGGAAGGGATAAGAGAAGCGGAGGAGCTGATAGAAAAGAGGGAAGTTTGGGGGAGGTAAAAGTCAGAAGCAAAACACTTTTGAGATGGTCAGAAAGTAAAATATAGGCCAAATTCTCTAATGCATATTGATGCAAAATTTTAAAATAAAGAACAAGCAAGAAGGTTACAGCAATACATCACAGAGATCACACACTAGGGCTAGGTGGGATTATAGCAGGAATGCAGGACTGATTCAATATTAAACAAATAATGAAAACATTGACCATATCAAGAGCAAAAACAACAAAAACCATATGGTTATATTAATAGATGCAGAAAATTCTTTTGACACAATGCAATGTCCATTACTATCAAAATAATAGAAAGCATAAAAATGCCTCTTTTCTTACAGTAATAAATAGTAGGATTTAAAACCAAGAGCAGCTATTATCTATGATAGAGAATCTTCCCCAAAAAATAAGATTGAAAAAAAGATTTCCATCATCACCACAATTATTCAATATTTTACTAGAAATGCTTGCTCTAGCATTAAGGCAATAAAAATAAATTAAAGGCATACAAAATAAATGAGAAAAAAACTATCAATCTTTGCAGATTATATGATAATGGGGTGATGTCATAAGCAAATAAAGAGAGAATGGGAAACTTTACCTTTTAGATTAAGGGACAATGGGAGAATCTATGACTAAAAAAAGAGATAGAATGAATCAGAGGAATTAAATGGGAAAGTTTTGATTACATGATATTATACATATACATATATCCACACATTCCTGAATACATACATAACACATACATATATACATGCACACATATATATCATATATACACATATACATGCCAACACTATATATAGTGTGTATGTGTGTGTGTATATATATATATATATATACATATACATATATATGTGTGTGTATATACACGTGTGTGTGTGTGTGTGTGTGTGTGTGTGTGTGTGTGTGTGTGTAGTAGCCAAAATTAGAAGGAAAGCAGAAAAGTGGGAGAGGGGTAAATAATAATTTTCAATTATAAAAGCCTCATTTCTCAAATACATGAAAACTGGGCCAAATTTATAAAAATAAGGCCATTACCCAATTGATAAAGTTTCAAAGAATATGAAGACAGTATTCAGAAGATAAAATAAAAGCTATCTATAGTCATATGAAAAAATACTCTAAAACACTATTGCTTAAAAGATGCAAAGCAACTATGAGATATCACTTCGAAGCGATGAGAGTGTATCATATGACAAAAAAGGAAAATGATAAATGTTCAAAGGAATGTAGAAAAATGGGGACACTGATGCATTGTTGGTGGAGTTGTGGAGTAGTATAACCATTTTGGTGATTAATTTGTAGCAAAGGGGATTAAAACTGTATATATCCTTTGATTGAGCAATACCATTACTATGTCTTTATTGTAAAATAATCAAAGAGAAGGGAAAAGGACATATATGTACAAAAGTATTTATAGCAGATCTTTTTTTTGTGTTGGCAAGAATTGTAAATAAAGGGTATGCTCATTAATCGAAGAAAGGCTAAATGAGTTGTGGTACCTGATTGTGATGTAATTCTATTGTGCTACAAGAAGTGATGACTAGAATGGCTTCAGAAAAGCCTGGGATAGCTTATATGAAAACATACATAGTTCAGTGAGCAGAACCAAGAGAACACTGTAGACAGGAACACAATATTGTGTAGATCATCAAATGTGAAAGTCTTAAATCTAAGACTTATGGAAAAAGCTGCTACCCAACTCCAGAAAGAGATCTGATGATGAATGCACATTGAAGGATACCTTTTTAATGATTTTTTTGCTTTTTTTTGCCACATTACTAATATGGAAATGTTTTGTACAATTTCACATCTATATTTGTTATATTGGCTGCTTTTTCAGTGTATGGAAGAGCGGTGGGAGGAAGGGAAATTATTTAGAACTCAAAATGTTTTTTTTCAATTAATGCTAAAATTAAATAAATAGGAAATAAAAAAATGAAGTCCTTCTTTGAGGATATCCTTTTGCTAATATAACGCTGAATTTTCTAGTCTCAGTGTATCATGTTTACTGACCACGTATAGAAACTCCATGTACTCCATATTAAATGCCTACACTTCTTTTTAATAGTACTTTTCAGACAAAAAGTCTAGTTTTATGGTTCTATGTTTTAAAGACAAATAAATATTATTCATAGCTCCTTAATGTCTTGTTCTGGGTCAAGTACATGTTAAGCATTCAACAAATATCTGTTAATACTGTTCTGTGTAAGTACAGACACTAGCTGGTACATTTTATCTAAGTAAAAATATTTCTTATTCAAGAACCCACACAATAAATCCTGCCTTCAATTTAGTTCCAGGAAATATATATATATTTTTTTCCTTTTTAGTTTAATTTGTGTACCTTCTCTTGTCAGGAAATGAAAACAATGTAATATAATTTGTTTCTCTTGTCCACCAAAATAAATATTACCCAATATCCCATTGTAGAAAATTGCTCATCTTCAGTGTCTGGTAGTTTATACTTCTTCACCCTTAGAAATTCTCTTTGTTTTATGCCTGATTGTCTCTTTCACTTCAATTCATAACAACTGGAATTTGCCATAAATTTAGCATATGACAGTCATTGTTCTCATAACTAAGGATACAAAGAAAGTTTAAAAAAATACTTCTCATCTTCAGAGGACTTCTAATGATGGAAAAATCCCAACATGAAAATTACTCACAGGTACAAGATAAATATAAGGTAGATTAGAGGTGAATTCAAAGTTCAGGTACTAGGATTGTGGTGGACCTAAAGGAAAAGTTCATTGGAGAAGATAAGATTTTATCCAAGTCTTGAAGGAAGGTCAACAAGCCAGGTATTGGGGATAGTCAATGACAATTGATGCAGTTGGGCAGTGGGGTGTTTTGTTCACTGATTAGCAAGAAAGATAGTACAACTGGATGGATCTTAGAATATGGAAGGTATTGCTGGTAAAAGATGCAATGACTGAGCAAACCCAGGTTTGAGCTTCTGAGCATATTGATTAATTCAGAAATACTTGCCAATTCCATGATAGATTGGGAACAGACCTCATCAGTTTGGGAGTCAACACAGATGAGTGGGAACACAAGAGGGAGATTTTTATGTATTACAAACAATTAATGAAATAAGGTCAATTAATTAAAAGAAAATAACCAGGCTACAAAATTAGGTAACCTTTAATTAGGTAAAATTAAGAAGAAAGACTAAGGGCTTTATATGTTGGAAGTGGGTTAGTGAACATATGCAATTCCATGAAATTAGAAAAAGAGGTGTCTCATTCCCCACAAACGTCTGTATTCAATCAAAAGAATATAAATACAATAACTGATTGTTTGGTGTGGGGCCAGTTTTCCCGTATGACATATGGATTTCTTGAGATGTACATCTGTGAGAAAATTCCTTTCATCAATCTTTGGATCTGACTTGGTTTCTGGTCAGCATAACCTAGGTCCTTAGTTAAGGATCTGTAAGTAGCAGGTAGAGGTGATCCAGCTTCCCAGTTGCACAAGGCGAGGTTCAAACAATGAAGTACAGTTTTCTCACAATTTTCTTAATTGAGTAGAGTTTTATCAAAAGAAAGAAATCAGATTACACCTAAAATTGAATAGAAAGTGAACTGAGTAAGCTCCAGAATTGAGTCACAAGATGGAGATAGTGTGGTTCACTCAATTTCTACAACCACTTGATATTCTAATCTCCTCATAAGAGAAGAAAGTGTGTAAAGAGTGGAAAGGTATCAGAAGGCTAAATTATAAAGGACTTTAAAAACCAAACAGAGGATTTTATGTTTGATCCTTGAGATTACAGAAAACCCCTGAAGTATATTGAATAGTGAGTAACATGGTCAGAACAGTGCTTTAAATAGATCACTTTGACAACTGAGCGGAGGATGGATTAGAATGAGGTGAGATTTATGCAGGGTTATGAACCAGAAGAACAATTCAATTATACAGGCATAAGATGATTAGAGCCCACATCATCATGGTGGCTGTATCAGTGGAGAAATGGGGGCAAATATGAGAGCCATTGTAAACTTAGAATTCTATCTTCTACAGCACTTGGCAATAGATTGGTTATGTTGGGTGAATAAGAGTTAAAGAATCAAAGATAATACTCATGTTGGGAGCCTGCTTGACTGGGAGAATGACGGTACCCTCAGAGGTAATAGAAAAGTTTAGAAGAAGGGAGATTTTTGGGGGAACAGTAAGTTCAACGTGGAAATACTGAGATGCCTATAGGAAATACAGTTCAAAATGTCAATAGGTACTGAGTGATGGTAGACTGGAGGTCAGGAAAGAAGTGATGGTAAATAAATGGATTTGAAAATAATTTAAATAGAAATGCTAATCTATGGGAACTGCAGGGGATCACCAAATGAGGTGAGAGAGAACAGAAAATGATCCAAGACTGAGCCTTAAGAGAAAACGTATCTTTATTAGGTTTGGCCGGGATAGAGATGAGATAAAGAAGATTGAGATGAAGCAGTGAGAAAGGCAAGAGGAAAACCAAGAAATACCACTATCATGAATACCTAAAGAGAAGAGAATATCAAGGAGCAGGTTGTGATAGTTTACAGGGCAAAGGAGAGATTCGATGAAAACTGAGAAAAGGTCATTACAGCTGGCAAATGAGAGAACATAGGTAACTTTGGAGAAAGCAGTTTCAATTGGATAACAAGGTTAGAAGTTATCTCACAGAGATTATGGAAGAGAATGAGAAGAGAGGAAATGTTTTAGAATTGGGGAAACATGTTATCTTGGTAGACAGCAGAGAACCATAGAGTAGACATATTCAACTATAAGTATTGTATATAAGGCCTTACATGTTAAAAAAAAAAAAGTAAAAAGACATTTAGGAATAAAATGGATAAGACAGCTAAATGTGTTGACATATATGTAATATTAAGAGAATGCAAAGAAAGCCTCAAATATGTTAGATTGTCCACTAGTAGATTTGTGATAAAGCCTGAATATGTTATATAAGATGGGCAGGCATTGATGGATTATCATCACGATGATGGAGAGAATATCCACATTTGTAAGAACACTGATCATTGTATTTGTTGGAATATTGATTTGCAACTTTACTGGTGTTCTTAGAGGTAAGTATACATATTCCAAAATACCAGCTTATGAGAAAAAAGAAATTGCTGGGAATAAAGTTTGATGAACAGAAGAATTGAACAAGCAAGCACATTATTTTTTTTTCAAGTGTCCAAAAGCCATTTTTAGTCATAGTATCATAGTATAATAAGACCTTAGATTTAAATGTTAGGGATATCAGAAGCTCTTTAAACCAAACTAATCCTTTTGCAGATGAAGAAACTGAAGTGTTGAAGTGACTGGAACAAAGTATCAAGTGACAGAAGGAGGATCCCTATTTACTTTGGAAATTGGGCATTCCTTCATCTGAATGGGATGTAGCCTACTCATACCATAATGTGTATACCTGCTTTGTTTTGTTTTTTTCTGGTATGATTTCATTTAATTTATATGTCTTATCCAAAGCAGTACCAGTTATCCCAGTGATTCTGATGAGAGTATTTTGGCTTCCTTGTTTTGGTTCTTTTTTTTTTTTGTAGTGTTAATAGGAAAGATGAAGTAGACAGAAAAAAGAAACCTTTCACTTCATGTGGAAAATCATGTAATACTGCTTAAGTATCATCATTTATTCACAGCTCACCTTCCAATTCACTGAAATACCTGAGGATCTGAAGTGAAAAAACCCAAAGAAATTAACTCTAATTAAGTGAGCAATAACTGATTGTAAAAATATATATTTTTTATGCCTCAAAGTGCCACTCAGTGGTGTGGGGGTGCAACATTCTGTTTAAATTGAGAAATAAATGTGTCTCTGTGTTTTTAATAACTGTACTTTTAAGAGTAATTATGTCACTGATGAGGCTTCGTGGGTTGTTTACTAGTAGCGTAATACAATTTACTTCATAAAGATTATAATGATCCACCTTAACATTTGAGACATATATCCCAAGATGCAATGAGTCTGGCTAAGATTTCCAGTGAGGACCACGGAAAATGTTGCTAAATAGGTAAATATATGCTGACTAATTGGAACATTCTGCTCTCCTAGATTACTTCAAAAATGAATAAGGTATGTCAAAACCAGAAGTCAATGGATGCCAGTTTCTGTAAGAGAGGACAGTGAGGAGTCCCAGATTTTAAATCTGTGTAATTGTGGATGGTAGAGTGGCACAAGTCCATTTGCTCTTAAGAGATGCCGTCCCTTATCTTTTCTCATTACTACTTCTTCTGGTAGTTTTTATATTATCTCCTTCTGCCCTACAAAATAGACAACTGTCTATGGTCAAAAGAAAATTAGAATTAAAAAAATGACTTTTCCTTCTTTCATTTCCTTTCTCCTTTTTTCAACAAGAGAGTTGTTCCACTACCAAATTCAAACTTCTTATATTCTTGGAAAGTGCTGCTGCTCCTGTATTCATAAGAAATAAAAGTGTTCTTGTCAAGTTCTTGTTGATCAAGTCTTGATGCAATAAAGTCAATGTGTCATTAGGAAAATGTGGTTGATAGCAGTCTGCACCTACTAAAAGAAGAAACGCTATCAGTCCTCAACTGATAGCATTGTTGCTGATTATAAGCCAGGAGTCAGGGATTTTTTCTCATACTTGGACATCTAAATGATAGCCTAATGCATCTCTAATACAGCCCAAGCGTTAGCCAAATATTAGCTTTGTATTCTTTCTCTCTTCAGAAACATACAGTATAACTTTTTCTAGGTGGGGAGGGGACGGAAATACCTATATATTTAGCACCGATATCAGGCTGGCAACATCATCCTTATCACCACTAGAAAAAAAATGTGTGGAGAGTCAATGTCATTGGGCAACCAATGAAAATTGGTTATTTCATTTTTTCCCTCTGCTTATATATTCTTAACAGGTAAGAATGACAGCTATATTAGTAAATCTTTTGGGGGGAACATTTATTAAAGAAGGTGGAGAAGAAAAACAAAACTGTTATAACAAATATGTATAATCAAGCATAATGTCGACTTATGTAAATTGTTTTCCTAGTTGTGTTTGCTTCACTGTCAATTCATACATCTCTCTAGCTTTCTCTGAAACTGCCCCTTTTGTCATTTCTTATGATGCAATAATATTCCTCTGGTAGGTACCTCTGATTCATTTTCCTAAGGCCAAACTGGTTATATTTAGCACTTAATGTCCCTAAAACATACTCTGAGGTATTTAGTAGGTATCTCTTCTCTGATGCTATTGGCTTAAACTTCCACTGGTTATGTTTCCCAAACTGTTAGTTCCATTTAACCATTTAATATCAATTAGCTTTTTCAATGCGATATTTATTTAGAAGATACAGTAGAAACAAAATTTCAAATATTCCTTACCAATACCATCACCACCACCACATTGGGGGCAATTTCTCCCCAGCGCTACTCGGTCTCTAAGAAGATTATGCCCAGACTGAGCTAGGTTTCCCTTTATTGTTGGTCCTACCAAGGTAACATCCAAAGTTAGAATTGCTGCTGGATGATTATCTAACTCAACTGCTGGATTTTATTTCACTCCTTTATTTTCTAAGCATTGATGCTAGGACTATCTCATCTCAGATTCTGGAATGTCAATATTCTTGGATGTTCACTTTCCTGAACTTTCAACATTCTTAAGATTAGAATCTCTAATCCTTTAACCAAAAATAGAAAAGAAGAACTGCAGCAGAAGCAAGAGACCAAGGCCTTTTTCAGGCTTCCACATAATAGCCACTGAAAGGAGAAGTCCCAAAATTTATGCCCTTCTAGTATTACTACACACAGGACACCATCAGTAAAGGACACAGATCAACAGGGAGGAGCTAAGGAGCAAAATGGCTCAATCTGTTGTTTTTTTAAGGGCCTTTTGAAGGGACTTTATGTACTCTGCTCATCAAAAAGGAACCAGGAACAGATATCTATTCATGCTAAGGTAACCCCAAGAAATGTCCACACATCATGGCTTTCCTACATAAAGGATCTCAGGCCTTCTGTACTGTGGCAAGGTATGAAGGTATGTATGTATGCATGTATGTATGCATGTATGCATAGATATATTTATAATATACATATATGTGTGTGTGGATAGACAGATAGATAGATAGATAGATAGATAGATAGATAGATGTATATTTTCTATTAGGTCCTGTTTTTCTGATTTCTTTGAGATATATGCCTAGTAGAGGTATGAAAGGTTCAGAGGTTTCTTTGTAAGAAGTATTCTCCCTTCTTTTTACTGGGTTTGTTATGCTCTGAAAAGTCTGCAGTGTCCTTGTTTCCCTTTTCAGTTGTGAAGCCCTAAATTACACCTACTTTATGTTTTGTAGAGTCCAGGACTATCGGTGGGGCCTAAGGATAGAGTCCATGACAGATTTTGTTGTGTAGTTAGTGCTTTTTGTTTACCTTCTACTGTGGGTTAAAATGTTTTCTTTCAAAATAACTGAAAATAAAAGCCATGGATTTTTTGTTTTATTGGATTCTTTTCTCTTTTAGATGGAATATAACATATATATAGGGACTGAATAAATCAAGAGGAAAATTTTCTCAATCACCTGTGGGAAAGAAAGTAGTTTAGGGAATGGCCAAGAAGATTTTTTAAAAAACCTAAGTAGTATGAAGACATCAAAATTAGAATGGTCAGAAATTTTCTGAAATATGAACCAATGAGAAATAGAAAAATATGATAATGTTCATACTAGTGAATTTGTACTAAAGGCTAGAAGGTGGAGTGTTTTGAATTACCTTAGCTCTCAATAGAGATAGGGAGGAAATTCTCCATCCAATGTTGTTGCTATGTAGAAAGATCTGTTTTTGTATGTGTTAGTATAACTCTAGTAGAACGATGTTCCAAAATTACCTTAAGTTTAATTTAGGAATGCATGCAAGATACAAAGAATGGACAGGGTTCAATGTCTTTAAATCAGGTAAAATGATGTGCTTAATTAGGACTTCATTTGTAGGTCTGGGTTTTGTTAGCTTAAAAACTTAGTATCACATACACAATATAATTGTCAACATGTGGGTATATAAAATAATAGAATAATTCTGAGTTTTAAAAGTTTGATACATATGTATGTGCATACATATGTACACATATATACACACATATATGTTTAGATCTCTGAAAAAATATCAGAAATTTAAATCATTATGATATTTAACTACTATTATATTTGTTTATACAAAATATTTATGCCCCCTCTTCACTCCCCCTCCAATTTTATATTGTATGAGACCCACTATATACATATATATACACAGACATATATATACATATGTCTGTGTATATGTGTATGTGTATATATATATATATGTGTGTGTGTATGTCTATATATATACTTATATATATATGTATATATATATACATATATGTTTATATATAATATACATATGTGTGTGTGTGTGTGTGTGTGTATTCCTCAAAAAATATTGTCCAAAGCATACCAGAGGAGCCAGAATCAACAAATCTATAGCAATTCTTCAGGATACACTAGTTATCACTTCTGACTTCTTGAGGGGTCATACAATTAATTCATATAAGTAGCCCATTTCCAGAAGGCTTGTGGAAAACTAGGAGCTTGTCTAGGATTATATACATAGGAGAAAATTGATTAGCAAAACCAGTGAAGAGGGACTTGGAAGTAGTCTACTTATGAAATGAAGAAAAAAAATCAGAATATTTTATCTTTCAAATTCTCAAGCATTAGCCACCACAGTTTATAATAAACGATTTCATTTCTGGAAGAATTATAATCTTAAAAATGATCTTGATTTAAATATTTTATTATCAATAATGTTCAGGTCAGATTGGTTTAAGCTATGTCCATTTCAATCACAGTTCCATATACCAAATAATTTTTTTTAACAAAGGCCTTATTCGAAAAGAATCCCTAAATCGGCCCCTTGTTGAAAATAATATTTGAGGCAAGAATACAGAGACATACATACAGATGTACAGACAGACATACAGATACACATACACACACACACACACACACACACACACACACATACACAAAAGGAGATTCATTGTGGAGTAAAATACCCACTTTTTTTATACTACGTGAAATGAGTAGAATTATTTTCCAGCAATTTACCCTAATTCTTTCCCCCACCATAGCCTGTGATCTCTCAATTGATTTTAGGTCTTGTCAAGATTGTCTTCTTTACTTTCCTCTCCTTTTCCTGGAGAACCTTGGTTTTCTGCATTGCAGAGGATAATTGAGACAAGGTTTTTTTTAAAGTCACTAGTCTCCCATGTGTAATTGCCTTCTTTTTGTCCCCAGTTTACATGAAGGGACATGGAATAGAAGACCCTTTGCAGTTCCCTTCCTGAAGTCCTTTAAATAGTCCTTTGATAGATTCACTGTATTAATAGTTTTGTTTTCATAGGTAGGGAGAATATTATCCAAAAGCAGGCATTTGAAATATTCCTTCTTGAATGTTATTTTTGTTTCATGATTTGTCTTCTAGCAATTTTTCTATGTAGAATGGTAAGAGAATATTAGCAAATGTAATTCAGTTGTGTATACACACACACACACACACACACACACACACACACACGACTTACTGGAACTTCTACAATCCCTTTATGTTCGATCATTCAACTTGCACACTAGGGAAATTTGGTTGTTCCGAAAGGGAGTGACAACTCTACTACAACAAACTGCCTTTCAGATTCCCAGAATTAACCCTGTCTTTAAGAATATACTTCTATTAAAGTAGACTATAGATCCTGAGAATTTGTTGGTACATTTCCTTTTTAACACATCAGCTAAAATAATACTATTTAATACTAATAAGAAATATTTGCCAAATAGAAGGCAAAACAGGAATAATTAAAATGCAACATTCCACACATACAGCTTGGTTTCTTGCTCCTCGTAATGCATATGGTGTCAATGTGGAAGAGTGGGCACAAACTTATAGAACCATCATAAGGAGGTACAAAAATAAGGAACATACACCTCTTGGCAACATACAACTCTAGATTGTAGGTCTAATATTTTTTGTCACATCAGGAACAGTTTACATTTTCATCTATTGCTTGTAAAGCTATTCCTCTCTTGCTAGTTGAGGCCATTTATTGAATGTTTGCCAATCTTGACCACTTCTAGTCTGTGCTTCTTTATTTTTTTGTCTTTTCTTGGTTGCAACTCTGTGGACTGCTCTTCTTTTGGGTTGTTGAAATTGTATTAAGTTCTCATAGCAAAACAGAAACCCTAACCTAAGATCAGTAAAGGTTTTTCATGTCTGCTCCCTTGGTTGGGCCATGAGGGCAGTCTATGTTCACAAGTCCAACAGGAGGTCTCCTCTCAACACTAACTTTAACTAAGTTGAGCTTGTAGCAGCAGGTGGCAGGGCTTTTTTCTTCCTCCAGTCAACTACAGTATGTGGATGTAGCTGTTAGCAATACAATCTTTCAGTTACTACTATGATCCAGCCCTGAGGTTGCTTATTGATTCCAACACTGAGGATTCCTCTCAGATCTATCTCTGAAGTCTGTTCTGAGTTACTTGAAATTTGTTCTTAACCGAAAGTACTATTTCAAATCAAATTCTGTTGTCTTATGTTAGGAAAACAAAATCCACAATCAGTTCATCTAAGCCAAATTTAGGCAATATGCAGTTGTGCCATAGACACCAAATTAGATTCTAGGAATGGTGGTAGTTGGGTATTGTTGATTTTAGGTTTCTTTTCTCTGTGGATAACTTTATCAGTGTTTCTCACACATCTGCACTAGTTTCTAAACCTTAGTGTTAATAAAATTCTTCTAATAAGAAAATGATTTCACTATATATTTGTAATGCCGAATTTGGACTACATAATTTCTAAGTAGTCTTCTCATGCTACCATTCTGTGCTTCTGTGAGAATAGAAGTGTTATATGCATGTAATTTGGCTAAAAGTGATTTTATAGCTTCACTTACATAAATTCAGATTACAGTTTAGTATTATTGTTTCTGTATGCAGCAGTCAGGGAGTATGTTCTCACTTCCTGTTCCTTATTTTTCCCCTCCTGAACTATTCCTTCTTCTTCTTTTATAATACAATATATTCCATAATCCATCCTTGCTTTTCTGTCTTTCAATACTTAGGATAAAAGTAAAGAAATATTTGGATTTATTTTTCAACATTGAGAAAGGATAGTGTTATAGAGGACCAGGATAACGAGGGGTCCAGGAGGTATGAATTGAAGATGTACTAAGTCAATTCCTCTTTCCACCCCTCCCCCCCAATTTTCCCTAAATGTGGATCTTTATCCAGGTGCTACAGTGATAAAAATTACATACCAGAGATTATTTTTTTTCAGTTCCAGTATAATTGATAAGGTTAATCTATCTTTTTTAAAACAGAGATAATTACCCATAGAAACAAATTAACTTTTTCTAAGGTACTTATTAATTATTGCATTGGTTTATCAGGAACTTTATTACTTGACTACTAGCTATTAAACTGACAGAGATGAAAAGGAATAAAGGATACATTTATTTTATGAAAGATGCCTCAAAAATGTAAATATGATTAAAGTATTGTCATGAATACAATGAAGATTCTAAGTACAACATATGAAGGAAGTACCAGGAAGTGGCATATTAGCTGGGAAAATGGAGATCAGAAAACTATGAATATAAACTGTGAGTAATCAATCTTTTTTTAATAAGTGTTGGCCCATATCCCACAAGGAATTTTAGAACTGAAGTGGACCTTAAAGATCACTAAACTCCTTAAGTGTCACTGCTGAGGAAACTGAATTCTAACAAGGTGAAGTAGCGTATCCCAGACCTGCAAAATTAAGTAATGGTAGAATTAGAACTAGAACCCAAATAACTTTACCCACAATCTGATGCTTTTCTTATTGCTGTAATTATTGGCTTAGGATAAGCAAAGAAGGGGAAATTGTTAGAAGACATTCATCTCACTTTGTAGTGGAAACAGGCTGGTTATCCTATTTTCCTCCCCCTTTTCTGATACACTCTTAATCAATTCAGACATTCACATTTTTTTGTGCCCTTATATCACATTCCTATATTCTATTCAATGAGTTCAGTTTCCAAGTAATCTAAGCAACATCTCTGCTTTGACCTATGAAAACGTCTTTCTAATGTTCATTGCTACACATAAATTATTTGTAAAAATCTAGAAAAAAAAATTTCTGCGTTAATCTGTAGGTATTGTGGCTGAACAGGACAATTCAATTCATCAAATATTCACAGGACACAAGATAATCTATTTAAAAGCATGTACTCACCTAGACTTGTACTCCACTTACATTTTTAAGACTTCCTATTAGCTACAGGTTCTGGGTGTTAAAGATGGGAAGATGAGAAATAACACAAAATCTGCTCTAAAAGAAGTTACAATCTATGTGAAACATGAGACAATCCTCAAATATATATAATTCAGCTAAGATATTTATTGAATACATAGGAAAGCAAAATAAAGAGATTTCAAGAGCAGATGTTTCAGAATGGACCGATTCAAAGAGTTAGTAGAGGGTAGGAAAAGGCATTAAGGAAGATGTAACACTGAGGTGACTCTGGAATGTAGAAAATTTTATTAACTGTCATATACAGAAAGACAGCAGCTTTTCCCCAATATTGGAGGTGGTGTATACCAATGGCTGAAGACAGTCATAGCACACTGTTGTTAGGGAAAAGAAAATACTAAAATTTGGCTGAAACATAAACCTTTGAAAACTGAGTTCCACTGAATACAGTTTTAGAATAAAAATGAAGTAAATAATAGTGGTTGAAAATACAGACTAATGAGTTTGTATTTTATTTAGTATGCAATTCAGTACCACTAAAGATTTTTTGCCTTAGGATAATCTTTCCCTAGCAGCTGTATGAAGGATAGAGTAGAGAGGAAGATCAAACTGGGAGTAGTAGAACCAGTTAGGAAATTACAGTAGTTCAGGAAAGAAGTGATGGGAACAAAAGCTCCATTGTACAGTAGGAAGAAAATAAAGATGTACACAAAAGTTCTATCTCAGTTGTTGTGGTGTATACATGGTTACATGGGCTAGAAGGCAAGGTGAACAAGATAGCCATAGGGAAGAACAAAGGCTCAGAAATACGGATGTGAAGTCTAATTAAATATCCAATTAAACATTGAACTTCCTCTCTAGTGAAGCTCACTATATTTCTCTTCAAAACTGTTCCTTTTCCATTTCTGTTGATGATATGATCATAATTTCAGTCACTTGAACTTTCAATCTCAGCACTATCCTTGACTCTCTCCTCTCAATAATTGTTGCATCACCACCTTAGTTCATGGTCTTATCATTTCCTATAGCATCTATTACAAGATCCTTATAAATGCACTCCCTGTTCCCAGTTTCTCCCTCCTTCAAATAGCTTCCAAAATTAATTTTCTCAAAGCTCAAACCAAACTAAACCACTTCCATGTTTTGAGCAACTTATGGCCCTCACTTATAATGCATTCTGTCCTCAGTTTTCCTCTTACAAGACTCATACTCATTCAAGGATCAGATCACTTGTCATTTCCTATAAGAATCTCCTTGTGAATTTCTAAAACACAATCTTTATTAGATCTCTATTCCTTCTCAAATTACCTTGTGTCTAATTATTGATATGCATATTTAACTATAATGCCAGTTCTTTGAGTGTAGATATTTTGTTTCTGTTTTTGGCTTTTTATCCCCACCACCTAGCCCAATTTCTTACACACACTATGGGGAATATATATTTTTAATTCTTTAGCATGTCCTTTATGAAGATAAATATATTAGAAAAAAATAAGTGTTGAATGAAAGACTAGAGATACTGATTTGGAAGGCATATATAGAGACAATGATTGAATTGTATGACATATTCAAGGTAAAATATATTAAGAGAGGAGAATGGATTGAGGATTTCACTTTGTGAGATGTACACACTTAGGAGACAGGAAGATGAAGATGCTATTTAAGAACAATGTCATAAAAGCTAAAAGAAAACAAAATATTAAAAAAGCAATAGGTGGTCATTGCGGTACTTCTCCCTTCTTTGTATTTGTATATTAAAATTGAACACAGCTGACTAAATGTCTGAAAGACAGAATAAATTAAGTTATGATTTTTTGAACTTCAAAGGGACAGAAGTGTCATCATAAATCTACAAATTAGAATAAGAAGGAGAGAGCACTAGAGTTGGTAGAAGCAGTGTCTAAGTCCACTGGGGAGCCAATTTTGAAGAAAAACCTGTTTGATCTCACCTAGTAATGAATCAATAAATCAATGAGACATGCATGCTACAAGCAAGAAGCTGTATCAGTCAGATATGTCATGACCAGGAATGAATTTGGTAGGATCCCTATGAAGGGACAAAGAAATGCCTAGGACCAGGAGATACCTGTTGTCAAAAGATTCTCTTTTTGTGTGTGCCAGTACCTTTGTTCTTCATGTTTAGGCACTTTCTTCCCACAGATGATGTATATGTCTGGGGGCATAATGTACCTTGCACTTTTGGGGACTAGGGGGTGATTTTTCATACTACTTTCAGTTTAAGCCCTCTTTTCCCAGAGACTTAGTATGTGCAGAGGGGATAAAGTCTCACAAGTTTTGGAAGAGGGATATTTTTTGTATTTTGATGCTATGTTTCTCATAAATGTATAACATTTTAACAAGAATGGGTGTGTGGTCAGCAGTGCCAAATACTGCAGTGAATCAAGGAGGATGAAACCATTGCCTTTGGAACTAATGAAGGCTTTGTAAAAGGCAGTTTAGCCTAAGTGAGTCATATACTCACTCGCGTGCACACACACACACACACACACACACACACACACACACATTTTTTTTTTATCCAGCTTTGTTTTCGCTTTCAATATACATAGACTTTGGAGTTCCCTAGGCAAAGATAAAATTAGAGGGAATAGAATAGTGATACATTACATTTCTCACTAGGTTGAATGGTAGTAATTAGTCCCATCCTAATTTTTTTAAGAATCAATTTTCTTGACATCATTAAACTATTTTCCAGTTTTCCACCTTTCTTTTTCCAACTCAAGACATTTTCTTGTAATTGAGAATAAACTGCAGCATTATTCTCCCCACCAACTGATTTTATCATGTTTCCTTCTAAACCCATTCCTCCTTCTATTTTTTTCATGTTGTGAAAAACTAAGTATATTTCCTTTAATCCTATCCTGTCCCCCATTTATTCTATTCTCTCTTTTGACCCTGTCCCTCCTCAGAAGTTTTTGCTTCTGATTACCGTTACCCAAATCTGCCCTCCCATCTATCATCCTCCTGCTCTCTTTTCCCCTTCCCCCCCTTATTTTCCTGTAGGTTATTTATTTTTTCCCATTTTTATCCAGCTTTATTCACACACATACACACACACACACACACACACGCCATGATTACAGAGGGTAAATAGATAACTGAGTGATGGAATAGTAAATTTAGCTTATGTTGAGATCAAAGACAGAAATTCAGGGGGTAGTCGGTTCAAGGCAATTGTGTTTTAGAATCAGGAGACTTAAATATGTTTGTAGAAAGAGAGGAGGGAACTAGTTCATTGCAAGAGAGAGGATAGAGAGAGGAGGGAGGAGAGAGGAGGGAGGGGAGAGAGAGAAAGAGAGAGAGAGAGAGAGAGAGAGAGAGAGAGAGAGAGAGAGAGAGAGAGAGAGAGAGAGAATAAGATGAGAAAGAATAGTACAAAAGATATGAGTGGGTAAGGTATAATTTTGGAAAGAAAGACTATGACCTCATTCATAAAGAATGTATGATACAGTGGAAAGAATACTGGATTTGGAAACAGTACGTTGTTGGAATCTGATCACTGGCATTTGGTACATGAATCATCTTAAGCAAATTATGTAATTTCTCTGAACTTCGTTTTCCTCATATATAAACTAAGACATACATGACCTGTAAGGTTCCTTCCAAATTTACATCTTTAAATTTAAAGCCTATGGTTCTCTGAGAGAAGGTTAGGATATATGAAGAGACTGATAAATGTGGAAGAAGTTAAACAAGGGAGTTCTTGAGGGATACTCTCAATATTAATGGTGAAATAGAAGATGAGGTCATCTGCATAGGTAAGGGGGAAGTAGGTTGGGTGTCAACTAAAAGTCCAATAATTATCCTACACTTCTTTCAGAGTTCTTATTTTTAAATTCTCCATGGTCCATTTTTTTTCTTTATTCAATTCATATTCATATAGTTGTTAGTTAAAATCCACAACTTTTCCTTATCCACTACAATTATAAAGATTAAAAATAGCATTATGCCCATATTTCCTTTTTCCTATCTCAATCCTACTAAACCATCTCTCTCTTTGCTCTTCGAAGGGACCATATATTTTCTACTTTATTAGATCATTAATTTTAAACCTTAGAAAAGTTATGATGTTCTGATAAAGTCTTCTATTGTCATAAATAAGAAGAGTTGGATTCATGGTTCCCCTGCCCAATTCTGTAACCTTGAGGGAGTTGCAGGGTTTCTTTTTTTTTACCTCAGTTTAATTCTTTTGTTAATATTAAATAGAAAATTATCTGATTCATTTTTATGAAAATTATGCTATAAATATGTACATGATAATTGCATTGGGTTTTTTGACTAATGTTGAAGACTGAAAGAAATCTTTGAGATGTGTCTTTTACTACAGGGACTCTTATGAGGTTAAGGTTCAGACATTCAACCTGACCCCTAGGTTCATGTCTGCAATCTTTGAATTTCTACTCCCTCACCCCAATATCCACTCATTTATTATGTCCTCTCAAATCCAACTCTATATTTCTCTCACAACTGTCCCCTGTATTCTTCTTACCATTGTTCTGGTCGTGGCACCTCCTGACCACCACCAATGGGCTACCATGGTAATAGCACTAGGGAACTAGGGAACCTATAAGCAAAGAATGGCTATATATGTACATTACCTTCATGATCTTAGATAGATCATAACTTCTGTGAATGTGTTTTTCCCTCTGTCAAATGAGGGAACTGAATTAGATGCATTGTAAAGCTCCTCCTAGCTCCATACTGGGAGCATAGACCTGTTCCAGCATAGTATAGACAGCTTCTATGATAATTGCAATATGTTCTTCATTGAAATGAAGCCAAATTATATGTATATATGTACATATATGTATATATGTATACATATGTATACACATATATATACACACACATACATTTATGGATGTACATGTATATATGTGTACACATGATGTGTATACACATAAAGGTATATACATATGTATGTGTATATACACACATATAAACATACACATAGTGCTTAGCACAGTTCCAGTTCCTGAAACATAAATTACTATTCCCTCTTTCCTTCCCTCCTCTTGAAAAATCTTTATGCCATATTTCCTTCCGTGGTAAATATTTCCTTCTTAATGTTGACAAAATAGTCTCATACAATATGAGATCTTTAATTGATATTGATGGCTATCTTCCATATCATGACATTATATCACCTTTCCATCTGTCTCTGACTTGGCACTCCAGAAAAACAAAACAAACAAAAAAAAAACCTAACCTATCTTCTGCCTCTGAACATGACTTACATTTCCCTGCCTCTCTAATTTTGATCACAATGCTCCTTATGCCTGAAATAATATCCTCTTCCTCTTTACCTAATAAATCCCTATCCATACTCTAAAACTCAACACTTATTCCAACTCTTCCATGAAATCTTTCCTGGATCCCCCATCATGAAGCAGTAGCATCCTTTATCTAATATGACTGACAAACGCATAGGTTTCTAATGAACATATCTTTAGGTCATGTGAGACTATGTGTAATATCTCTCAGTGTTTGTGTTTTATCCCTCCTACTACATTATAGGCTGTGTGAGAACAAAAAAAAAGTCATATATAAACTTTTTCCCCCATTTTAGCATCTTTTTACTAGCACAAAGTTCTACACACAACACTGCCTAGAGCATAGTAAGTGCTTAATGAATTATTTCTTTTGATGATTTTGGTTGAATGAATGAAATCATCAAGGATAGGAGGAATCTTGAAATGCTTATTTGTGGACACAGAAGCGAAAATGCACCCAGGTCACGTTTTACTCTATTCTGATATTTCAATTTCTGTTTTCCAAAGGATAAGTAAGTCCTATTATAAGGGCAGGAAAGTGATCAGCTTGTCAAATCTGCATATTTTTGACATCTTCATATTCTCTTGTCATTTTTAAAAATCAGCAGTAAAGACTGAACTATAAAAAGAGATATGCAAATGTGGTACATTGGACTGACCTTTCACATAGAGGCATTTAGACGCTCCATATCACCCAATTGCCAAATAAAATGGCTTTCCCCAAAGCAGGTGAGTTCTTACAACCTTATTTACTGATCTACTTTACTTGGAAACTTTCTGTTCTCAAGGGCAAATTCTATATTGCTATAGTTATCAGTAGCTGTTATATGATCTCACTCCTTAAAGGTGACATCTCAATTAGATAAAAACAGAAATTTGAATACAACAATGATCTTTAGTAAAGACCATTTTTTTGTGTTTACATTTTAAAATAATTTTAAATACAATATTTTATAATTACATATTTTAATATTTTATATATACACACACAAATTATATATGTATATATGTACATATATATATACACACATCCTTATATATTTATTTGCATATATGTATGTATGTATATCCTACTGTTAAGTATCCCACAGTTTGATCCAAAGAGTAATGACAGAAAGGTCCTTTAACTACCATGAAATCATATTTCCATGGTAATAATGAAGTAGAATCTATACCTGTCAAATGATTTTAAATTATTTAAGTAAAAATTTTTAGCACATATAGGTGCAATGAAATAGTATTTTATCACAATCAACAATGAATATGAATATGAATAATTCAAAAAATGCAGGGAGACTTAAATGAACTGGTATAAAGTTAAATAAGCCAAATACACAATGAATAAAATGATGCAAATAGGAAGCAAAATAAAATGAAAGTGAACCATGCGCCATTATAAGGGCAAAGCTTAGTACCACAGAAGAGATGAAAAAATGTGCATCTTTCATTTCAACAGGGAGGTGGGAGAAATTGGATGTTGAATTTATATATGATTTTGGTTGCAGACATTTTTCTGGTTGGTTATATTGAACTTACCCCTTTTCTTTTTAATCTTTTTATTTTTCATTTATTTTTTGTTACCAAGGAAAAATATACTCAGTGGGGGGATTGAGGATGAATATATTGGGAAATGAATATGATACAAAAATAAAAGACATATTAAAAAATGATAGTGAACAAACAAGCTTCTGCAGAACTGAAAATAGAAATTTAATTTTTAATGAAATGTTAAAGGAGACAATATTATGTAGCAGAAAACACACAGTTTAAATCTTGGTTCTAACATGTACTATGTGTGTTACCTTGGACAAGTCACTTTAATTCTTTAAGCTTCTGTTTCCTCATATGTAAAACGAAGGGATTGAGATAGATGGTCTTTGAGGTACCTGGTAATCATAATATGATTCTTGGCTTAGTGTATTAATGATAGTTGACATATTTTTAACATGTTTGCTAAGCACTTGACCCATATTAACACATTAAGACAGGTAAGTATTATTGTTAACCCTTTCAGAAATGAGAAAACCAAAGCTATGAGGTCACTCAGGGGGGTAGTGCCTAAGGCAGGATTCAAACTCAGGACTTCTTGTCTAAGTTAAACCTGAAATTGCCTCATCATGAAGTTGGATTCAGCCTTGGATACTCAATACCTTCCCAACTCCCTCAGCCTCCTTTGCTGTCTGATTCAGGGGCTGCAGGGAGAAGCACTCAGCTACTCCCAAAATTTTCCTTTCTAGAGGACAGGATCTACATTACTCAGCTCCCTCTCTACTTGCCATCTGCAAAGTAGGGACTGCCTTTTTTAAATTTTATCCCCCACTGCTTAGCACAGGGCCTGGCAAATAGGAGATGCTTTGTATGTGTTTATTGAATTGAATCTAAATACAGTACTCTACACAATATACCAGCTAGATGATGCAATGGATAGAGTACTAAGCCTACAGTCAAGCACACCTAAATTTAAATCTGGCCTCAGACATTGAGTAGCTGTGTGACCCTGGACAAACCATTTAACTTCTCTGCCTCAGTTCCCTCAACTGTAAAATGTAGATAATAACAGCACCTACCTTGCAGGAATGTTGTGAAGATTAAATGAGGTGATATTTGTAAAGCTAGTGTAGTGTATCACCTAATAGGCCCTATATAAGTGCCATTAACATCAGGACCTATCATCAATTTGCATTATTATACCTATTATTATGTTTGATTTTTCTTTAAATGAAAGTCTCTTTTGTAAAACATTTTTTTTCTGAATCTCAGACTATTTGATTTCTAAAATCCCTGAAGTCAACCTTTATCTAAGATGATCTCCAAAATGACATTAGTGTTCAAAAGAAAAATAAAATGTTGATTTAAGCATGACTTTATTTGGATGCAATCAAAACATTTTAAGCATTTAAATTGAAAATGACTTTTATTTTGTGTTGCCTTAGTGACAGTAATAATTAGGAAAAATTTGAACACAGTTGAGACACCCACTCATTTTTTGTACTTTTTTTCTCTCAAAAAAACAGTACTGTATATTGGAATCATAGACTGAGAGCTGGAAGGACTTCTTTGGATGGTTAGTACAAGTGACACAGAGGTTAAGTGACTTAGCCAAGGTCACACACCAAGCATATGGCATAGCTGGAATTTTAAGACAATTCTTGTGACTCTAATTCTGACATTCCTTTCTCCCAGCAAAGCAGCTTTTCCTCATCTAGAAAATTACAGATGATGCAACACTTTTGTTTATTTCGGCAAAGATAAAATATTTTATGAAAGGTGTATATCTTAAGTGCCTAGTAGACAAAATTTATGTTTAAAAAATGCTGAGAAATTTCACAGCATTTTTAAGCATCTACTTGGGCTAATAATATGTTTTGTTATTTTTCAATTACTACTTATTTACTTTTAGAATTAATTTAAAAAATTTTCTAAATTTTTCCCTCCCTCTAGTCCCTCCTTCACCTATGGATAAGGCAAGCAATATTATGTTAATTAGACATATGAAATCAAGCAGAACCCACAAAAAGATGGAGCGAAACAATTTTCCAGCCTAAGACAACTTAGAAATTGAGCAGGAAAAGTGTGGTGAACCAGAGTGAGAGAGGTACATAGTCCAACACTGGCCATGCCAGCTCAGACATGACCACAGCTAACTAGGAGCAGGCCTAGGGCAACTGAATCAGTGGCAGCAGTGGCAATTTCTAGACCTCACAGCCCACATATGCCAAAGACAACTTAGAAGGACAACATGAAAGGTTTATGGCACCAGGGTGAGGGTGAAGTGCAGTTCAGCACAGGCCGTACCAGTACACTCCCAGCCACAATCACATAAGAAAACAAAAAGAAAAATTGGGAAGAGAAATAAGTGTTGTGTTGGAAAATCATGAACAATGAGTCCATACATTGGTAAAGGAGACACAAAAAAATACTGAAGAAAATAATACATTAAAAAACAGAGTGGGTCAACTGATAAAAGAGGTACAAAAAAAAAAAGAGAAAAAGAAGGACTTAAAAAGCAGAATTGGCCAAATGGAAAAGGAAGTCCAAAAGACCACTGAAGAAAATAATTCCTTAAAAATTAAAATAAAGTAAATGGAAGCTTATGACTTCATGAGAAATCAAAAAACAATGGACCAAAACAAAAAGAATAAAAAGGTAGAAGGCAATGAGAAATGTCACATTGGGAAAAAAAAATGGCTGGAAAGTAGATCCAAGAAGGCTATTTTGGACCTGAAAGGCATGATAAAAAAAAAAAAAAAACAAAGAGCCCAGCCATTATCTTTTAGGAAAGTATCAAGGAAAATTGACCTAATATTCTAGAAAAAGAGGGTAAAAAAGAAATTGAAAGAATCCGCTGATCACCTACTGAAAGAGATCCCAAAATTAAACCTCTAAGAATATTATAGTCAAATTGCAGAGTTCCTAGGTCAAGAAGAATATATGGCAAGCAGCCAAAAAGAAGCAATTCATGTGTCATGGAGCCACAGTCAGGATAACACAACATTTAGCAGCTTCTACCTCAAAGGATAGGATGGCTTGGAGTATGATATTCTGGAGGGCAAAGAAACTAGGATTACAACCAAGAATCACCAACCCAGCAAAAGTGAGTATAATCCTTCAGAGAGAAAAAAGGAAATTCAATGAGATAGAGGATTTTCAAGCATTCTTGATGAAAAGGCCAGAGCTAAACAGAAAATTTGACTTTCAGATATAAGACTAAAGAAAAGCACAAAAAGGTAAACAGGAAAGGGAAATCATAAGGATTAGATAAGGTTGAGCCGTTTACATTCCTCCATAGGAAGATGATATTTGTAACTCACAAAACCTTTCTCATTATTAGAGTAGTTAACAGTATATATAGACAGAGGGCACAGGTATGAGTTGAATATGAAGCAAGAGAGGAAAGTCCTGGGAGAAAAATAAAATTAAGAATTGAGAGAGGAATGTACTGGGAGAAAGATTGAGGGAGAGGTAGAATGAGGTAAATTGTCTCACATAAAAGAGGTAAGAAAAAACATTTGCAGTGGAAGGAAAGAGGAGGAAGATGAAGGGGGCACTGAGTGGAACCTTACTGTCATCAGAACTGGCTCAAAGAGTGAAGAACATACACTCTAAATTGAGTACGGAAATCTATCTTACCCTATAGGAAAATAGTATGGGAAGGGGATAAAAGAAGGGGAGGTCAGATTGGGGGAGGGAGTAGTCCAAAGCAAAACACTTTTGAGGAGGGAGGGTGAAAGGAGAGAGAGAATTGAGTAAAGGGAGGGATAGAATGGAGAGACTTACAGCTAGCAATAGTAACTGTGAAAAAAAAATTTTTGAAGCAGATTTCTCTGATGAAGGCCTCTTTTCTCAAATGTATGGAGAACATAAGTCAAATTTATGAAAGTCAGAGCCATTTCCCAATTGATAATGATCAAAAGATATGATCAGTTTTCAGATGAAGTACTTAAACTACACAAAAAAATTACTCTAACTCACTGTTGGTTGGGGAAATGCAAATTAAAACAATTATGAGGTATGACATCATAGCTATTCGATTGGATAGAAGGATCAAAAAGGTAAATGACAAATGTTGGATGAGATGTGGGAAAAATGAGACATTAATGCACTATTGGTGGAGTTGTGAACTGATTCAACAATTTTGTGAAACAATTCAGAACTATTCCCAAAGTGCTATTAATCCATGCATACCCCTTTGACCTAGCAATGCCATTACTAGGTCTATATACCAAAAGAGTTAAAAGGGTAAAGGACATATATGAACAAAAAAATTTTTGTAGCAGCTCATTTCTAGGGGCAAAGAATTAGAAATTGATGGAATGTCTACCAGTTGGGGAATAGCTGAACAGGTTGTGGTATGTGATTTGTACTATACAAAATGATGAGCAGGATGCTCTCAGAAAAACCTGGAAAAACTTGTATGGGCTGATGTAAAGTGAAATGTACTGTGTACAAAGTAACAGCAATATTGTATTATAATGATACAAGACAGCTCTGAAGGACTTATGATGAAAAATGCTATCCATTCCAGAAAAAGAATTAATGGTGTCTGAATACAGATTGAAGCATACTTTTTTAAACTTTATTTATCTTGAATTCTTTGTCTCTTTTCTTTTAGAACATGACTATTATGGATATGTTTTCCATGATTACACATGTATAATCTATATTGAATTGCTTGATTTCTCAATAAAGGGGGGTAGGAAGGAGGAAAGGAGAGAGTTTGTAAATAAAAGTTCTAAAAATGAATGTTAAAATTGTTTTTACATGTAAGTAGGGAAAAATGAAATGGTAAGGAAAAAACAGGTTGCTGTTGCAATGCAGCTATTGGTGGCTGTTGCTTCTGTGGAACCCCCACCATGGAAGAGACAGGCGAGGAGCCCCCAACATCAGCTGTCCTGTTGGATCATTGACATTTCTCTCAGATTATCTGTAACAACATGGGGTTTTACATCCCTGGGGAAGACATTACGTGCCATTACACCTTCACCCAGCATTTCATTCCATACTGAAAGGTCTGGGTTGGCATCTTTAGGGTAAGATGGAAAACAATCTGAGAATATTACACCTTTATATGGGCTCTTATGCCCACCAACCTCAACAGTAAATCATCCTTGCAGCAACAAGATCAGTTTAAAGCCTACCCATAGATAAGTATTATCAGTTCTGCTATGTGTATCAGGATGGTGCTGTCTGTGGGGCTAGTGTCCCTTTCCAGTTCTGTCCAGAAAGTGAGGAGGACATCTTGATGGTCACCACTCAGGGAGAGGTGGAGGAGAATGAGCAGCTTAACAAGAATCTTCACCAACAGAAGCAGGAGTTGAAAGACAACTGTATTAGTATCCAGAAACAGAAATCAGACATGCATCCAAGAAAAAAAAAAACCTCAGGAACTGCAGGAGAGACTGGAGTCTTTGACAGAGATCAATAAGACTTTGGAGCAGAGGGTCAGTGTCCTGAATGAAGAGAATGAAGGTATGAAAGTACAGAAGAGCTGTTGGGAGACAGAACTGCTTCAATTTAAGGTGCAGAATCAGAATGTGGCCTCAGAAAATGAGAAAAGAGATGTCAGGCTGAAGACCACTCAATCAACTTGATTAGGCTAAGGCACAGATTTCAGTATGAGAGAAAGAAATGGATAAACTGATTCAGGGAGACCAGGATAAAACAGAGCAGTTGGAGCATTTGAAGAAGGAAAATGAACGGCAACTTCTCAGTTTGACTGAAAGGAGGGAGCACCAGCAAAAGTTTGAGCAGACTGTGGAGATGAAGCAAAAGGAAACCACATCAACCTAGAATCATCAGGAGCTCACTAACCAGAGCAGTGACCTGAAGAAGAGGCTGGATGAAAGTCAGCTTCTCTATCAGGATCTACAGAGGGAGAAGAACAGAGTAGAGGGAGAAAAGAATCTCTTGCAGAAGGAAAATGAGAGGCTGCTGTTATGTCTATGAGGATTCTGATTCTAATCTGCTCCCTAACCCTACTCCTCTTCAAGAAACCCTAGAAGAAAACACTGAACTCATTTTTGGAAATTCTTATTCTGTTACCCAGATGTCCATGTATCCAGCCTGCCCTCTATCAAAAGGTGCCCCATCTGCCATGGGGCAGCACCTACAGACCTGGATCCTGGACTGTCCATATTGTGACAACATCTCAGAGATTGAGTGGCAGATGTGTGATGACCATGTGTTCTGCCACTCACTTTAAAAAAATGTCACCACTTCTTGGCCTCAGGGAGAGTGAGCCAGAAAGCCCTTCTTTAGAGTAATGAGTCAAGATTGGTTCTAAACCTGCCTTTGAGACACTTCTTAAAATTCATCATTTTGGATCAGTCTCTGTTAGCTAAGATAACAGCTCAGGCTTTACTATCCTGTAGCCTTCACCTTTCTATAAAGAGACTCAGTGAGCCAGCCCCAGAACAAGGCTTCCCTGGCTTGGGCACTAAAGTGATTAGCCCTCTCTGTCACCTAACTGCTGTTGAATTAGTTAAGCCAAGATGAAACCAGATCAAATGAATTTGCACTGTTCACAGTTACAGTCTTGCATCTAGAAGTCATTCAAGGGAATGACTGAGAATTTCCTTCTGTTCACTAGCTGCTTTGATTGATCACATTTAGAAAAACAGAAGACTGATGAACTCAGACTTTATTAGTCTAGTCATGTGAAGTAGCTTGCCCCAGTTTCCCCCTTCCTCATAGAAGTAACTTTTTTTGGAACCAAGTAGGACTGAGTTCTGTGATCTTGAGCACAAGAAATTTTCTCAAATAAATGACTCCGGTTCTCTGGCTGTCACTTCCTGATTTGGGCCTTTTTCTATGCAAATATACAACCCTTTCTGTAATGGCCTTTCATAGTGAGTAATTAAAAGTCAGTGGTTTGGAATTGTTTCCTGAGTAGCAGGTTATTTTGGATAAGTAATAATGTAGATACTTAATTCTGTAAATCTCTTGATTGCTGAAGAATAATAAAGTCCTCATCTATTAAAAAAAGAAAAAAGAATGATTTCAAGTATTTTTTATTATAACTGTAGATAGCTTTGATTCTTTCTTCTGAAAACTTCCTGCTCATATCTTTTGACCATTTTTCAATTGGGGAATGGCTCTTATTGCATCTTTTAATATTTATTAACTGACTTTTGACTAACCTTCCAACAAGTCACAATGGAGTTACACATGAGGTGGACTCACACATACGTTGATGGAATTTTAAAGTATCAAAGAGAACAGAAAACATAATCCAGTTCAGCAGGCATTTATTAACTCCTTACTATGATACGGTGAAGGGAAAAGTTTAGTTTCTCTTCTCAGTCTCTGTCAGGAATGGGCTGCTCCCAGACAAACTACTCCCAATACTCTCTGCTGCCACAGACATTGTGCCATCACCATAGTGATACTCAGGAAGACTATGAAAAATCAAGGTGAGCCAAAGAAAATGGCTCCTCTCCTTTAAGAATATAGAAGACAGTGAGGATTAGAATATTTCAGAAGTTGAAGAGGAAAGCAGTAGAAAAGAGCGTGTGTTTTTCTTTTTTCGGAAGGGTAAGAAACTAGTGGCTACAAGAGCAAAAAAGGTACTCCCAGCCAAAAAAAGTCATTTTTGCTGCTACAACTGCCAAGAAAGCAGTCATGACTCCTGATAAGCAGGCAGTCATGTTTCTTGGCAAGAAAATGGGTATATCAGCCAAAACCCATCTAACCAAGAAAGAAAGGAAGCACTCTGTCTAAAGCAGAAGTCACCCAGTTAAAGCAGTGCCCCTTCACCACTATGAAAATAACACTAAAACTGGGAAGAACTCCAAGAAAGAGGACAGTGAATATAAGGACAGTGAAGGTGAGCAGGATGAAGAAGTTGAGCCACTGAAAGCAACAAAAATGGAAGGAGCTTCAACCAATCAAGGCTTTGAGGATTAGGAGGAAGAAATGGAGGAGGGAGTTAATATTGATGAAAATGAAGAAGATGAGAATACTCTGAAGAAGAAGCTATGGATACCAAGCCTGCCAAAAAGAAGTTTGCTTTTGTGAAAGCTGCCCTGGGAAAGCTGGGAAGGTAAAGGAATCAGACAGAGGAAGAAGAGAAAAAAGAAGGGGAAGTCTCCATCATAGAAGCACCAGGGAAAAAGAAAAAAGACATCAGTAAACTTTGAGCTCCTGAAGCCAAGGAACCAAAATTGGATGTTGAAGTGGCTCCAGTCTCTTCACTGGCAACCTGTTTCTGAGGTAAAAGTTGGCATCATGGACTTCTTAAAAACAAAACAAAAAAAAATTACCTTACAGTTGTGGACTTTTGATTTGGCAGCAACAGGAATTTTGGCTACATAAAATGTAATCAGCTGCAGTGGGTGGAATCAAGATGGCAGAGTAAAAGCAGTGACTTCCTTGAGCTTTCCCCAAAGCCCATCAAGATGCCTCTAAGGAATGGCTCAGAACAAATTCTGGAACAGCAGAACCTACAAAAAGACAGACTGAAACAAATTTCCATCCCAAGACAACCTGGATGGTTGATGGGAAAGGTCTGTTATGCCAGGCTGGGAGAGGAGCGCTGTTCAGTGTGAACCACACAGGCAAAGACCAGGCCTCAGCAAACCTAAAGCAGGCCTCTGGGGATTGAATCATGGGTAACTGTGATGGTTTTCAGACTTCTCAACCCACATACACCAAAGACAACTTAGAAGGTCAGTAGGAAAGATGTGTCTGAACCCAGTGAGAGAAGAACTTGGTCTGGCCCTAGTCCTGGCAAAACTCTAGGGCAGCATCTACTTCTGGAGCTCTCAGCCCACAGACAGTGGGGGTATCAAGCAGCTGGTCAAAGAGGGATTGCAGGGACCTCTTTGCTGGTGCTGAGAAAGGATTCTCTTGCTTTGTCTGTGCTTGGATCAGGGTTGCAGTGCTGGGTGGTGGTCCTGGGACAAGGAGGAATCCTGGCATGGTGGAGCTTGTAATAACAGTGAAAAGGGAATCTTTATCACAGTTCCAAGGTTGAGAAGAGTGCCTGTGGTCACTCATAGACCAGAGCACAGGCCAGGAAAGGAGTAAACACCTCAGCCTTGATCATACCACCTTGGAAAAACTGAAAACGTACAGGTAGCTAGAAGTATCTCTGAAAACAGCTGCACAAAATACCTGAAACTTGGGACAGTACATTGTCCACACTGGAAGCAGACCAAGAATCACCTACCTAGCAAAACTGAGTATAAACTTTCAGGGGGAAAATGGGCACTCAGTGAAATAGAGAACTTTTAAGCATTCTTGATAAAATGTCAGGGCTAAATAGAAAATTTGACTTTGAAATATAAGACTCAATAGAAGCATGAAAAGGTAAACAAAAAAGAGAAATCATAAGGGACTAGAGAAGGTTGAGCTCTTTACATTCCTCCATGGGAAGATGATATTTCTAACTCATGAGACCTTTGTTAGTATTAGGGGAGTTGGAGTTGGACGGTAAAAATTATATGTATGTGGATAGGTAGATAGATAGATAGATAGATAGATAGATATAGATAGATAGATAGATAGATGGATAGATAGATAGATGGATGGCATAGAGTGAGTTGCAGATGAAGGGGTGATATCTGGAGAATAAAATGAGGGTTGAGAGAGGATTATACTTGGAGAAGGATAAAGGGAGAGTTAGAATGGGGTAAATTATCTCACATAAAACAGATAAGAAAAGGCTTTTACAGTAGAGGGGAAATGGGGAAAGGTGAGAGGGAATGAGTGAATCTTATTCTCCTCTTATTTGGCTTAAAGAGGGAATAACAAACACATTAAATTGGATGTGGAAATCTATTTTACCCTATAGGAAAATATTGGGGAAAGGGACAAGACAGCAGGGAGATGATAGAGGGGAGGGCAGATTGGTGGAGGGGGTAATCAAAAGAAAAACTTCTGAGGAGGGATGGTTAAAAGAGAGAATAAAATAAATGGGGGGTGGGATAAGATGAAGGGAAATACAGTTAGTTTTTCACAACGTGACTAATATGGAAGTGTTTTGCATGACTACACATGTATAACCTGGATCGAGTTGTTTGCATTTTCAATGAGGTTGGGTGGGGAGGGAGGAAGGGAGAAAATTTGGAACCCAATGTCTTAAAAACACATGTTAAAAACTTGTTTTCAGGGGTAGCTAGGTGGCACAGTGGATAGAGCACTGACTGTGAAGTCAAGAGGACCTGAGTCCAAATCATACCTCAGACACATAACACTCACTAGCTGTGTGACCATGGGCAAGTCACTTAACCCCAATTGCCTAAAAAAATAATAATAATTTTTAAAAAATTGTTTTCACATACAACTGGGAAATAAGAAATACAGGGAATGGGGTATAGAAATCTATCTTGCCCTACAGGAAAAGAGAAGGGGAAGGGGATAAGAGAATGGGGGAGAGATAGAAGGGAGGGCAGATTAGGGGAAGCTATATACAGAATGTGTGCCATCTTCGGGTAGGGGGAGGGATGAGATGGGGAAAAAAATTGGAACTCAAAATCTTGTGGAGATGAATGTTGAAAACTAAAAATAAATAAATTAGTAAAAAAAAAAGATGAACTGTTTATATTTCCACATGGAAAGATGGTCTTTGTAACTCACGAGACCCTTCTTAGTATTACGGTAATTGGAGGGAATATACATAGAAAGAGAGCACAGGGTGAAGTGAATATGAAGGGATGATATCTAAAAAAGAAAATTAAGGAGTGAGAAAGGAAAGGTAAAATGGGGTAAATTATCTCACTTAAAAGAGAGAAGAAAAAGCTTTTACCTTTGGGGGGGAATTGAGAAGGAAGGAATGAATCTTACTTTCATCTGATTTGGCTTAAGGAGAGAATACCATACACACTCTATTGAGTTTGGAAATATATCCCTACAGGAAAATAGGGGGGAAGGAAAGAAGAAAGGGAGGAATGATAGAAGAAAGGGCAGATTGTGCGAAGGGTAATAAGAACCAAACACATTTGAGGAAGGACAGGGTCAAAGAAGAGAATAGAATAACTTGGGGATGGAATAGGATGAAGGGAAATATGGTTAGTTTTTCACAACATGGCTATTACAGAAGTGTTTTGCATGACTACACATGCATAACCTTTAACAAGTTGCTTGCCTTCTCAATCAGGGTAAGTGGGGAGGGAGGAAGAGAATTTGGAACCCAAAGTTTTAAAAGTTAATGCTAAAAATTGTTTTTACATAAAACTGGGAAATAAGACATACAGGCAATGCGGTACAGAAATCTATCCTACCCTACAGGCAAATAGAAGGGAAAGGGGACAAAAGAAGGGGGGGGTGATAGAAGGGAGGACAAATAAGAGAAAAAGGTATTTAGAATGTATGCCATCTTTAGGTGTGGGAGGGATGAGATGGGGAGAAAATTTTGTACTCAAAATCTTGTGGAAGTGAATGTTGAAAACTAAAAATAAATTAATTAATTAATTAGAGATTGAAAAAAAATGAATCAGCTGAAGACAAAAATATCTCTGGACTTAGTGGCTCCAAAATCCTTTACTTTCAAAGGAAATTTGAGAAGGCAAAATAAAATTAAACAAAATAAAAATGGTTGAGATTCAATGGCACTATCCAAACAGAATCTACCTTATAAAGTAAGCTATTGAGGTTAGACTGGTGTACATCAAAGATGGGAAACCCAAAGAAATTGCCGACATTAAACTTATGAGAGAAAGAGAGGTAGATGAGGCCTTGGAAGAGAAACAGGAACTGAGATGGATGGTCAGGTGCTCATTCTGGAGTACATAAGGGAAAACAGTCAAGGACAAGAGAATGCAAGATGTGGGAAGTATAATTACTGGCATAAGGATAACAATAAAGCAACAGACTCAAAGATACTGGTGCTGAATAACCTTACCTATGGTGCCTCTGCAGAAAGTCTCCAGGAAGTATTTGAAAAGGCAACATCAATCACCTTACCCCAAAACAACCAAGGCTAACCTAAAAGGTATGCATTCATTCAATTTATCTCTGGAGAATATGCAAAAGAACCTTTGAATTCTTGTGACAATTTAGAAATTGAAGACAGTGTGGTCAAATTGGAGTTAAAGGGACAGAAGAATATTAATTTAGCACTAACTATCCAATGCCATAAAACTGAGTTCATCAAAGTTCTGTCCCAAAGCATCACAGAAGAACCATTAAAAAAATCATTACACAGCTGGTGCCAGGATAGTCACAGACAGAGAAATAGTCATCTAAAGGGTTTGGTTTTGTGAACTTGAACTCAAAAGAAGATGCTAAAGCTGTGAAAGGGTCCATGGAAAACAGGGAGATTGATGGAAACAAAGACTGGGACAAGCTCAGTGGCTTTGGAGGCTGTAATAGTCTTTATGGTAGCTTTGGTGACAAAGGTTGAGGAACCTTTGGCGGTCAAGGCGGTTTCTTTTTTATTTTTAATTTATTTATTTAATTAATTAATTTATTTTTCAAGGTGGTTTCTGAGGAGGATAAGGAGGAGGAAGATAAAATAAGGCACTAGGAAAGAAAATAAAGTTTCAATAGCTTCTCACTCATTTTCTTTTCCTCTGCTATTTGGGTCTTATCCTGTCTTTTAACCACTGACAAAACCTTCTGAAGATATTCCAAGACACCCATGCACTCAAGAGGTCTTCTTGGAAATACCTAGATAACATTTCAAGGGAAAGAACATGTTGGTTTTGACTGGATGGGCATTCCATATAAATATTTTGTGGATATGGGTGACAGATGTGGAAGTTAATCTTTTTGTCTATGAGTTGTCTTGAAGGGGGCAGAGCCAAGATGTTGGAGTGAAAGCAGTGACTTGCTTCAGCTCTCCCCCAAACCCCTCCAAATACTCATAAAAGATGTCTCTAAACAAATTCTGAAGCAGCAGAAACCACAAAAAGACAGAGTGAAACAAATTTCCAGCCCAAGACAACCTGGATGATTGATCAGAAAGGTGTATCCCGCCAGGCTTGGAGCACAGGGCAGAGTGGGCACACAGGCCGCAGCAAACGTGGAGCAGGCCTCAGAGGACTGAATCGTGGGCAGCTGTGGAGGTTTCCAGACTCCTCAATCCACAAGTGCCAAAGACAGCTTAGAAGGTTAGTGGGAAAAGTCTGTTTCTGTCAGTGGTCAGAGAGGAAGGAAGGGTTTCATCTCCAGTCCCCAAGAGCATGGCCGGGGGTGGGGCAGCTGCTTCCTGAGCTTCTGGCCCACAGACTGAGGGGGAATCCAGTGGCTGATCAGACAGGGACTGCAGGGATATGTTTGCCAGTGCTGAGGCAGGAATCTCTTGCTTTGCCCGTGTGTGGATCTGGGTCACAGTTCTGGGCAGCAGTTCTGGGGTGAGGAGGAGCACTGGCCTGGTGGAGCTTGGAGTGGCAGTGCAGAGGAACCCCCTCCTCACAGTTATGGGAAAGAAAGGAATACTTGTGGTCATAGGCCAGGAAAGGAGTAAGCACCTCGCCCCTTTATCATACTACCTTGGTAGAACTGAAAATTTACAGGTCCCTACAAGTATCTCTGAAAACAGCTACGCAAACCCCTGACAATACACTCTCCACATTGGAAGCAGACTCTTACCTTAACAAAGAGTTTAAAACTCACAATTGGCTGGGATCATGAGCAAGCAGTGCAAAAACAGTCAGACTATATTATCTTACTTTGGTGAAAAAGAAGATCAAAATATACAACCAGAAGAAGACAACAAAATCAAAGCTCCTATATCCAAAGCCTCCAAGAAAAATATGAATCAGTCCCAGGCCTTGGAAGAGCTCAAAAGGGATTTTGAGAAGCAAGTAAGGGAAGTAGAGGAAAAACTGGGAAGAGAAATGAGAGTGATGCAAGAAAATCATGAAAAACAAGTCAACAGCTTGCTAAAGGAGGCCCAAAAAATACTGAAGAAAATAACACCTTAAAAAACAGCCTAACCCAAATGGCAAAAGAGGTCCAAAAAGCCAATGAGGAGAAAAATGCCCTCAAAATAAAAATTGCCCAAATGGATAACGAAGTCCAAAAGATTACTGAAGAAAATACTTCCTTAAAAATTAGAATAGAGCAATTGGAAGACAGTGACTTTATGAAAAATCAAGACACTGTAAAACAAATCCAAAAGAATGAAAAATTAGAAAACAATGTGAAATATCTCATTGGAAAAACAACTGACGTGGAAAATAGATCCAGGAGACAGAATTTAAAAATTATTGGACTATCTGAAAGCCATGATCAAAAAAGGAGCCTAGACATCATCTTTCAATAAATTATCAAGGAAAACTGCCCTGATATTTTAGAACCAGAGGGCAAAATAGAAATTGAAAGAATCCACCGATCTCCCCCTAAAAGAGATCCCCAAAGGAAAACTCCTAGGAATATTGTAGCCAAATTCCAGAGTTCCCAGGTCAAGGAGAAAATATTACAAGCTGCCAGAAGGAAACAGTTCAAGTACTGTGGAAACACAATCAGGATAACACAAGATTTAGCAGCTTCTACATTAAAGGACCACAGGGCATGGAATATAATATTCCTGAGGGCAAAGGAGATAGGATTACAACCAAGAATCACCTACCCAACAAAACTGTGTATAATCCTTCAGGGGAAAATATTATATTCCATGTCCTGCACTCTGAATTTTCTACACAAATGAGTCATTGCGTACAAGGGGATTGAATAAAAGGAGAGGTAGAGAGAGGATGCCATGAAATATTCAGACCTATTATTTCATTGACAAGTCATGGTTGGGAAATTTTCTGTACCAAGAGCATGTCAACGCATTCTCTGTAACTTGGAGTCTTAAGAGTTGCCTGAGATGCTAAGATGCTAAGTGACTTTATTGGGAAAATTAAAAAATATGGGGCAGCTAGGTGGCGCACTGCATAGAGCACCAGCCCTGAAGCCAGGAGGACCTGAGTTCAAATCTGGCCTCAGATCCAACACTTGACACTAGCTGTGTGACCTTGGGCAAGTCACTTAACCCCAATTGCCTAAAAGTCAAAAAAAGAAAAAATTTGAAAAAAGAAAAAAGAAAATCAAACAATGCGAAATACACAAATGATAAAAATTTATCTACGCTATCAGCATCTGTGATATTGAATGACTATGCTAAGACCTCCTTACTTTTCTTACACATCAAATTTCCTGTTGGAAGTTCTGATAAACAGTTTTGTTTTTTTTAATTTTAGTTGGAAGACGGAAAGCAAATGTCATGTGTTGTCTAATTTAGATAATCAGTTCTTTGGTGTAAAGAGGGAATAAGGACATTTCAAATGATAAATGCAGATACAAATAGCTGCATGTATATGTATGTGCATATATGTGTGTGTGTGTATGTATGTGTGTGTATATAGATATATATATATATATATATATTTAGATTTAGATTCATATGGATCTAGATATATAATTAATGAAGAAATATGAAAGAAATCCTAGGAACAACATTCTCTTAGCATTATAAACATTAAATAAGTTTATAAATAAATATTAACGAATGGAAATTTCATACCTCTGAGAAAAGGACCAAGATGAATGTAAAGCCTACATTTTTCAGATTGGCAGAGGAAGGCAGATCATTCAACTGATGCTGTGATTATTTTTATCAATAAGGGATTTTTAAAAATAATGCTGTGCATTCTGAGGTTTTCTAGTAAATGAAGATTTTTTAAAGTCTAAAAATAAATTAGAAGTAGAAGAGAGATGGCAGTAACAGCTTGTCAACATGTGACAGCATACTGCCAAATCATAAATGAACAATGATGGTAAATGAAGATGACATAAAAAAATCTGTTCTTAGAAATGCAAAGGATTATTTTTGGATATAGTACTTTTTGGTGGCAATCAAATCATGGAAATTGAAGTACCACATAAAAAAATGATGTATTATCATTGTATTTCTTGGGAGCCAGGAAGCTATAATTAATGGCCTCTCTACAAACATTATTTATTTCTTTGATTCTAAATTTTATCATATCTATTGTTTCCAGTTTTGTGAAAGAAAAAGAAAGAATGCATGTAATTCTAATTAAATGAAGAAGTGAATCACATTACTGTTGATCATTCAAGGAGGCATGGATAAATTTGTGACTTAACTTTGCTCTTTTTTCTCCTCTTTTCCCTATTATCTGTATTTTATTTAATTCACAAGTCATTATGCACTTGGAGATAACTGAATTAGGAATAAAGGTGAATTTGATCATTTATTTTGGCTCTTTTATTGAAAGCTTTGGAAAAATCTGATCTGGAGAGCCAAAGATTTATTTTTTAATGGAAATTTCATTTACTCATTCTATCTTTTTTCCTCACCTTACCAGCTAACATTGTATTTGGATAAATAATACAGATTTGAGTGCATAGCCCAGTGTTGAATCACTTGATATTGGTAATGTAAAGATGCATTCAGGGTGCCAAAACTAAAACCCAAATCAGAAGGTACCTAAACTAAATTGCTGACTTCTTTCTCATTCCAATTTCTGGTTTTGTCTAGGATATGGACAATTTATTTTTTCCACTAGAATCTCTGAATGTACTCAGTGCTGCAGGAAGGAAGACTAGAGAACACAATGAAATTAAATAATCATTTGTCTTCTTTCTCCTCTCTCTCTCTCTGTGTCTCTCTCTCCCTTCTTCTATCTGTATCTGTTTATGCCTCTCTGTCTCTGCATCTCTCTGTATCTCTTTTCCTTGCCTTGCCAGTCTTCTTGCCTTTCTTTATTTCTTTTTTGGCTTCCTAATGTAGTTGATTTTATATGAATAAGAGAGGGACAGAAGTTTCCTGAGAGGAAAAAGGAATGATTTCAGGCTAAAGTTTTCTCCTGTATTAATATGCCTCTACATGTAGATACTCTGTTTTCTCTCAATGAAGTTTACCAATTCTTGCTTTATTGGGGTATTACTTTTTTATTTTTTTTCCATATGCTTTTGAGTTGAAAATTTTTCTCCCTCTTTCTCCCCCCACACCCCAAGATGGCACAAAATCTGACATAGGCTTTACATTTACATACCCATTAAACATATTTTCACATTAGTGAAGTTCTAAGTAAAAATTAAAACTAATAAGAGTAACCATCAGAAAAATGAAACAAAACTCAACAGAAGGTAAAAATAAGTGATAGCATTCGACTTCCATAGTTCTTTCTTTGGATGTGGACAGCATTTTCCATCCAGGCCTCTGGAGATGTCTTAGATTCCTAATGCTGAGAAGGGTTCAGTTTAACAATTCTTAGTCATTGCATAATGTGGCTGTTATTGTGTACAAAGTCCTCTTGGTTCTGCTCACTTCACTCAGCATCAGACCATATAAGTCTTTCCATGTTTTTCTGAAGTCAGCTTGTTCATCATTTCTTATAACACAATAGTATTCCATTACATTCATAGACCACAACTTGCCCAGCTATTCCCCAGTTGATGGGCATCCTCTCAATTTCCAATTCTTTGCCACCACAAAAAGAGCTGCTATGAATATTTTTGTACATGTGGGTCCTTTTCCCATTTGTTTGATCTCTTTGGGATATAGCCCTAGAAGTGCTATTGCTGGATCAAAGGGTATGCACATTTTTGTAGCCCTTTGGGCATAGTTCCAAATTGTTCTCCAAAATGGTTGGATCATTTCACAACTCCACCAACAATGTATTAGTGTTCCAATTTTCCCACATCTTCCAACATTTATCATTTTCCTGTTTTGTCATGTTGGCCAATCTGATAGGTGTGATGTGGTACCTCAGAGTTGTTTTGATTTGCATTTCTCTAATCAATAATGATTTAGAGCATTTTTTCATATGACTATAGATGGCTTTAATTTCTTCATCTGAGAACTGTCTGTTCATATCCTTTGACCATTTATCAATTGGGGAATGGCTTGTGTTCTTATAAATTTGTCTTAATTCTCTATATATTTTAGAAATGAGGCCTTTATCAGAGAGACTGGTTGTAAAAATTCTTTCCCAATTTTCTACCTTCCTTCTAATCTTAGTTGCATTGGCTTTGTTTGTGCAAAAACTTTTCAATTTAATGTAATCAAAATTATCCATTTTGCTTTTCATAATGTTCTCTATCTCCTGTTTGGTCATGAATTCTTCTGTTCTCCATAGATCTGATAGGTAAACTATTCCTTGTTCTCCCAGTTTACTTATGGTATCAGCCTTTATATCTAAGTCATGAACCCATTTTGACTTTATTTTGGTATATGGTGTGAGATTTGGGTCTATGCCTAGTTTCTGCCATACTCTTTTCCAGTTTTCCCAGCAGTTTTTTTCAAAGAGTGGGTTCTTATCCCAGAAGCTGGGGTCTTTGGGTTTATCAAATAATAGATTACTATAGTCATTGACTACTGTGTCTTGCATATTTAACCTATTCCACTGATCCACCTCCCTATTTCTTAGCCAGTACCAAGCAGTTTTGATGATTGCTGCTTTATAATACAATTTAAGATCTGGAATTGCTAGGCCACCTTCCCCTGCATTTCTTTTCATTAGTTCCTTTGATATTCTGGACCTTTTTTTTTCCAAATGAATCTTGTTATTATTTTTTCTAACTCTATAAAATAATTTTTTGGTAGTTTGATTGGTATGGCACTGAATAAGTAAATTAGCTTAGGTAGGATTGTCATTTTTTTTATATTAGCTCGGCCTACCCATGAGCAACTGATGTTTTTCCAATTATTTAGATCTGATTTTATTTGTGTTAAAAGTGTTTTATAATTGTGTTCATAGAGTTCCTGGGTTTGTTTCGGAGGTAGACTCCTAAATATTTTATAATGTCTACAGTAAGTTTAAATGGGATTTCTCTTTCTATCTCTTGCTGTTGGGCTTTGTTGGTAATATATAGAAATGCTGATGATTTATGTGGGTTTATTTTATAGCCTGCAACTTTGCTAAAGTTGTTTATTATTTCAAGTAGTTTTTTTTGATTCTCTAGGATTCTCTAAGTATATCATCATGTCATCTGCAAAGAGTGATAGCTTTGTTTCTTCTTTGCCTATTCTAATGCCTTCAATTTCTTTTTCTTCTCTTATTGCTAAAGCTAAGGTTTCCAGTACAATATTGAATAACAGTGGTGATAATGGACATCCTTGTTTCACCCCATCTTATTGGAAATGCTTCTAGCCTGTCCCATTACATATAATGCTTGCTGAAGGTTTTAGATATGCTATTTATTATTTTAAGGAAGACTCCATTTATACCTATGCTTTCTAGTGTTTTTAATAGGAATGGGTGTTGTATTTTATCAAAAGCTTTTTGCATCTATTGAGATGATCATGTGGTTTCTGTTGGTTTTGTTGTTGATATGCTCAATGATGCTGATAGTTTTCCTAATATTGAACCAACCCTGCATTCCTGGTATAAATCCTACCTGGTCATAGTGTATTATTCTTGTGATAAGTTGCTGCAATCTACTTGCTAGTATTTTGTTTAAAATTTTTGCATCTATATTCATTAGAGAAATTGCTCTATAGTTTTCTTTCTCTATTTTGACTCTTCCTGGTTTAGGTTATCAACACCATATTTGTATCATAAAAATAATTTGGTAAGACTCCTTCTTCACCTATTTTCCCAAATAGTGTATATAGTATTGGAATTAAATGTTCTTTAAATGTTTGATAGAATTCGCATGTAAATCCATCTGGCCCTGGAGATTTTTTCCTATGGAATTCATCAATGGCGTATTCAATTTCTTTTTTCTGAGATGGGGTTATTTAAGTATTTTACTTCCTCTTCGTTAATCTGGGCAATTTATATTTTTGTAAATATGTATCCATTTCACTAAGATTGTCAAATTTGTTGGCATATAGTTGGGCAAAATAATTCCTAATTCTTGTTTGAATTTCCTCTTCCTTGGTGGTAGCTTCACCCTTTTCATTCTTGATACTAGTAATTTGGTTTTCTTCTTTCTTTTTTTAATTAAATTAACCAAAGGCTTATCTATTTTATTGGTTTTTTCATAAAACCAGCTCTTAGTTTTATTTATTAGTTCAATAGTTTTCTTAATTTCAATTTTATTAATTTTTCCTTTGGTTTTCAATATTTCTAATTTGGTGTTTAGTTGAGGATTTTTAATTTGTTCTTTTTCTAGTTTTTTTAGTTGTATGCCCAATTCATTAATCTCCTCTTTTTCTATTTTATTTATGTAAGCATTTAGAGATATAAAACTTCCCCTAAGAACTGCTTTCGCTGCATCCCATAGGTTTTGGTATGTTGTCTCATTATTGTCATTCTCTTGAATGAAATTATTGATTGTTTCTATGATTTGTTGTTTGACCCAATCATTTTTTAGGATTAGATTATTTAGTTTCCAATTATTTTTTAGTCTATCTTTCCATGGCCCTTTATTACATATAATTTTTATTGCATCATGATCTGAAAAGGATGCATTTAATATTTCTGCCTTTCTGCATTGGATTGTGAGGTTTTTATGCCCTAGTACATGGTCAATTTTTGTGTATGTGCCATGTACTGATGAGAAAAAAGTATATTCCTTTCTATCCCCATTCAGTTTTCTCCAGAGGTCTATCATACCTAACTTTTCTAATGTTCTATTCACCTCCTTAACTTCTTTCTTGTTTATTTTGTGGTTAGACTTATCTAGTGCGAGAGGGGGAGGTTCAGGTCCCCCACTAGTATAGTTTTGCTGTCTATTTCTTCCTGTAACTCCCTGAACTTCTCCTGTAAGAATTTGGATGCTATACCATTTGGTGCATATATGTTTAGTAATGATATTACTTCATTGTCTATGGTGCCTTTTAGCAGGATGTAGTTTCCTTCCTTATCTCTTTTGATTAGATCTATTTTTGCTTTTGCTTTGTCTGAGATCAGGATTGCTACCCCTGCTTTTTTTACTTCAGCTGACATAATATATTCTGCTCCAGCCTTTTACCTTTACCCTGTATGTGTCACTCTTTTTCAAATGTGTTTCCTGTAAACAACATATTGTAGGATTATGGTTTTTAATCCATTCTGCAATCCATTTCCGTTTTATGGGAGAGTTCATCCCATTCACATTCACAGTTATGATTACTATCTGTGTCTTTTTTCCATCCTTTTCCCCCCTATTTATGCTTTTCTTTCTCCTTTTTCCTTTCTCCCCTTCACTAGTGTTTTGCTTTTGACCACCCTCCTTCAGTCCCTTCCCTTTTATTATCCCTTTCCCTTTTCTTCCCCTTTAGTCTTACTGCTGCTTCCCTCCCTTCTTTCCCCTCCTTTTCTTTCCCCTCCCTTTTCTTTCCCTTTTCCCTCCTACTGCCTATAGGGCAAGTTAGATTTCTATACCTAACTGATTATATTATGCCCTTCTTGAGCCAAATCTGATGAGAGTAAGGTTCAAACAATGCTCCCCCCTTCTTTCCCTCTGCTGTAATAGGATTTTGTGTCTTTTCCTGTAATGTAATTTACCCTTGTCTGCCTCCTCCTTTCTCAGTACATTTTCTAAGATCAGATTGATCCACTTATTTGGATCCATTTAACCCACTTGATTAGATTTTTTTTTATCATTACATCAAAGTCAACTAATATCCACCCTCTTTATGTATACTCCTTTAACAAGGTGTAATAACAATACAGTTCTCAAGGGTTGCAAGTCTCATATTCCCTTGTAGGGGTTTAAACAGCCCCCCCTTATTAACAACATATTGTATCTTCTGTCCCATTTACCTTTTTAAGTCCTTCTTGAGTCCTGTACTTGAAGATCAAATTTTTTGTTGAGCTCTGGTCTTTTTATCAGGAAAGTTTGGAAGTCTCCTATTTTTGAATATCCACCTCCTCCCTTGAAAAATGATGCTCATTTTTGCTGGGTAATTGATCCTTGGCTGCATTCCAAGCTCCTTTGCCTTAGGAATATCATGTTCCATGCCCTGGTCTTTTAATGTAGAAGCTGCAAGGTCCTGTGTAATCCTGACTGTGGTTCCATGATATTTAAATTGTTTCTTTCTGGCTGCTTGCAGCACCTTCTCTTTCATCTGGTAATTTTGGAATTTTGCTATTATATTTCTTGGTTGTCAATTTGGGATCTCTTTCAGGTGGTGATTGGTGGATTCTTTCTATGGTTATTTTCCCATCTGGTTTTGGGACTTCTGGGCAGTTTTCCTTTATGATTTCCTGAAAGATGCTGTCCAGGCTCTTTCTTTCATCATGATTTTCAGGTAGTCCAATAATTTTTAAATTGTCTCTCCTGAGTCTATTTTCCAGGCCAGTTGTTTTCCTGATGAGGTATTTTACATTTTCATCTATTTTTTCATTTTTTTGTTTCTATTTAACTGATTCTTGCTCTCTCACAGAGTCGTTAGTTTCCATTTGTCCAATTCTAGTTTTTAACAGATTGTTTTCTTCTGTTAGTTTTTGTACTTCCTTCTTCAATTGGCCAATTGTGTTTTTTTAAGGACTCTTCTACCTCTCTCATTTGACTATTAAAATCCTTCTTGAGATCTTCTAAGAAGGCTTTTTGGGCTTCAGACCAGTTCATATTCCCTTTTGTTGCTGCAGATGTGGGTTTGTTGACAATGTTGTCCTCTTCAGAATTTCTGTCTTGATCTTCACTCTTCTCATAATATGAATCTATGGTACGTTTCTTTTACTCATGGTGTTTCTTTATTCCCTGGCCTTTAAAGAGATTGAGCTCTCCTGCTGGGGAGCAGAGGGCACTGACCCAAGCTTCTTGTGTTGGGAGCCTAGGTCTTGGTCACTGGCTTTGCGTTCTGGGGCCTCTTATGCTGACAATTGGAAGCTGTAGGTTTCTGGCAGCCTACCTCGTGTTGGGCTGGAATCAGCAAGGGTGGAACTTTCAGGCAATTCTAGGTTGCCTGCTTTTCCTTTCCTTTAGCTTTCTTCAGCTCCTTTTAGATGGGTGCTGCAGGGTGTTTATCTGCCTGGGGCCCCCTGCAGTGTTGTCTCCCTCACTTCTGCTAATGCACTGGGAGATTCCTTTGTGGTGGAGTGCTGAGGCACCTGGTGGCTTTCTGAGCTGGTTTCCATTGGTTTCCCTTGCCCTCACTGAGGCTGTCAGAGGTCCAGGTGTTGGTGTTTGCCTGCTCTACCACCTGGGCTTCAGGATTTCTTCACAATTGGAGGCTGCAGGGCTCTTACAACTCACCTGGGATTGGGTTGGAATCAGCAAGGCTGGGGCTTTAGGAAGCCTTTAGGTTATTTTCTTCACCTCCTTTCAGATGAATGCCCCTGGGTACTTATCCGCCTGGGGCCCCTTTTGGTTCTGCCTCCCTTATTTTTGCTGAGGCACTGGGAGACCCATTTACTGGGCTGCTGCACTGCTGCTCCCTGTCTTTCTTCTAGTTCAGGTGTTCCAGGGTTTTTTTTTTTCTGGGGTGATATTTTCTGGGTTTTCAGGGGATGATAGGGGAGAGTGAGAGCGACTACTTTTCATTTTGCCATCTTGGCTCCCAGAACCATAAGTCAGCTCAATTTCTTCAAATGTAAAATGGTGATAAACATAGCAACTGCCTCCCTAGGTGGTTGTAAAAATCAGTGAAATAATATTTGTGAAGAGCTTAGCACAATGCCTGGCACAGAGTAGGAACTTAATGGATGTTTATTTCTTTCCTTCCTTCTTTGTTCCTTCTTTGTTTCCTTTCTTCCTCTTTTGTTTCCTTCCTTCTTCCTTTTGCTCCTTTTCTTTCTTCCTTCCTTCCTTCCTTCCTGGTAAATGATTACCTGCACACAGGTATTTTCTTGCTTCTAGTCCTTTGATCTTTTTGTTCTCTCTGTTTGAAATGCCTTTTCCCACCTACCATCCATTTGCACACAAAAATTGTAAAATCTCATCCATTTTTCAAGGCTCATCTCAAATGTCACCTCCTCTTGGAAACCTTTCTAATATTCCCTGGGAAAAAAGATGAAATTAAATTTAATTTAATTCACCAGCCATTTATCAAGTATGACTGCTATATGCTAGACTCTAGACATCCTGAAACAGGAATGAAAGTTTCTGCCCTCAAGGAGTTTACATATTGCTGGGAAAGGTACATAACATGTTGTTGTCATTCATCCTTCATTTTCAAAGGAGATCAACAACACAGGTCTGAGTTGGATTTAAGTGACGCAGAGTTGCACAATCATTAGCCTCACTTTGTCTTCTTGAATCGTTGAAGTCCAATGGCAGGACAAAAGCCAAGATGACTAGCAATAGTCCCAGATGCAGTGGATGACCTTGGCATTTTCAATACCTGACCAATCTCTAAATGCTCCACAGCTCCTGCTTTAGCTTCCTTCATGGCCACTGAAATGAAATTGTTCTCATCCACCCATTCCACCAGGGAATGTCTTTACATGTGTGGGATAGATATGCCCCTAATTTCCTGACCAGTTTGAGGCCTGTCAGTTACCCTCAACCTAGTTAACTCATCTACTGAGATGATTAACTGAGCATGGCCACAGTGCTTGCCACAGTTTCTTGGAGCCATAAGTGAGAATTGGGTCAGTTTGGACATGAAAGGAGGAAAAGTAGTCCCGAAAAAAGGTTCAGGAAGCCCTCACACCAAAGGTGTGCTAGTTATGTCTGAGCACCCCACACATCCCATAACATATAAACAGTTGAACTAATACCAACTTCTTACAGAATAAATACAAAATAATTTCAGGTGTGATGCATTCATTTATAACATATAAACTGTTTACTATACTTATTATTTGCCTTCATATTTTAATTATTTGGGTACTTTTTCTCTCTCTCCTATTGGACTTCAAGCTCTTGAAGATGAGGAAACATAAAAACCTAAAATTAAAAGTTCAACTGAAACAGAAACCATAACACTCTGATCTAAAAAGTCTCTGTAAAATCCTTCTTTGAATGTTGGTTAGAATGATGAAAAAGCCTTTCTTAGGAAAATTAATTGATTGGAATACAAAATTTAGAACAAAGAGTACCTTGTAAATTGACTATTCACCCATGTAAGGGAAGTCCCTTCTTTGCCCGTCTAACAAAGAGATTAACACCAAATGAAGACTAAGATAATGTTTGTAAAGAGGAAGAACCAGAGCAGCTAGGTGGAGCAGTGGATAGAACACCTACCCTGGATTCAGGAGGACCTGAGTTCAAATCCAGCCTCAGACACATAACAGTTACTGGGCAAGGCACTTCACCCCATTGCCTAGCCAAAAAAAAAAAAAAGAGTTAAAAAGAAGAGGAAAAACCTTTGATTTCCCCTGGAGAACATTTGAGAGGAATGGTCCAGTGGATATGACTATTGTTTGGAATAGTAACCCTAAACTATATATTATGACCTTTTAGCAGTTCATTATTCCTATAAATATTACCTCAAATCAACCTGGAGTAAATATACAGGCCAGAGGGCACAGAGGTCTATGCCAGTTTCTGTAAATTTCTACCCCTAGGATAGATATGGGTGGGATATTAGATTAATGTTAAATGAAATAAAGTTCTTTCTGGGAGAATTATGAATGATACAGAGTATGGAATTAATATTTTCTCCACTGAGAGAAGTCATAAACTTTGTGCATGTTAGGCATTAAGAAAAAAGCTTGCATAAATTAACCTTTTTTTTGAAGAAGAAGAGATGAATTTGTTTAGAAAAAAAAAGGAAGTTATTCAGTTTTTTTCCAACCTCTTCCTACTATCTATTTGATTCATAATTACTCAATTTTATCTCAAGCTTACGTCCAAATTGACCCAATTCTCAAGCACGCACACACACACACACACACACACACACACACGTGTGTGTGTGGTATGACAACTACAGCTGAAGATATACAGAGTATAGAAAAGAAACAAAATTCATTCTAGTGATTTTCTTCTTTTTATTTTTAAGGGATATTCAATCTATGGCCATTCTAATGACATAGGCAACATGTGCTTGGAATGCATGCATTTTCTTTCATCAGAAACTAGCCTCTTTGCTCCATTATATTTCATTTATATTGTTAGATCAGGTCATTTAATAGTCATGACATGTGGCCAGGCCAACTTGGATTGAATTCAGATAGATGAACATTATCCATTCCTTAAGTTACAAGGTCAATTTTGTTGGAATTAATTTAGTGTGACAACATTATTTCCAACTTATGGAATAGGCAGCTGCATACATGTCACCCTGAGAAACATTCAAGGATGTAAAGAGACTGAACAATATGTCAGAATAGCTATTGTTTGCTTTCTTCTCTTCCAGAAATTAGCAGCATAATGTGTACATTGTACAACACTAGGCACGCTGAAGACAATGTTTAACACTCCATCTTCACAACAGATGGGACATCATTTTGAGGCCCGACTAAGTCTAATTCATATGGTTTTATATTAGAAGGTCATTGACTAGGCATATGTATAGTCACCAAAGGAGCTATAACTACAGAATTTATTATACACTTTCTAAGAAAGGTAGGGGTAAGGGACCAGGAGAATTAGGACATAAAGGAAGAGTATCATTTTGCCACCTGGAGAGGAAAGTAAAAACATGAAATGTACATTTAAGCACAAAAATAAAATGCCAACTGTATGCCAAAGAATGTAAAACATACATGTATGGATGTATAAAAACACAAATAAAGAACCTTTTGTATAATGAGCCAATTTCCTCATGGGAATAGCTAAATCCCCTGTAGGTAAATTATTTATTAGAGAATATTTTCCCCAAAAAAAATTATCACCCTGGAACCCAAGAAGTGGACTAAATGACCTAAAAGGTTTATTTCAGCATGAATCTCTATGATTCAGAAGCAATTCCCTTTTACAATCCTCTTGCTTACTTTTGGGGTTGGGGAGATGCCCATAGATTGATTGTCATTATCCCCTGCAGCTAGCTTCTGTGCACTGAGTAATGAACATTTATAGAGCTATGTTTGTCTGTTGCTTAACTCCAGTGGTCCAAGAAGCCTTTGTGTGATTTATTTGTTCACTCAGGATAAATAATGGTTCCAAAGAATAGGTGATTTCTCTTTTGATTTAGTCAATTCACTAATCCTCTCCCCCACATTTTTCTCTCCTACTCAATTACCCTAAAAATAACAAGTGGCAGGTAATACAGTATTCTTGCTGAGCCCTCACAGTTACATAGCCAGTGCTTACATTAATATTTCATGGTATTAAAAGATGAAGAGCACCCTTTACATCCATGGTATTTGCGATGAAGTCAGCTATAGAATGTGGAAAATATTCTAAATTTTTCTTCTGGTTCTTCCAGTACTATCACCCAAAATAATTATGATGTTGTGGAATGTTCATGCACTTTAGAGTAAGAACACCTAGGTTCAAATCCTAACTTTGTCATTTAGGAACTATGTAACACTAGGGCCATAGGCTACAAGTGCCAGATAAACTGGATTAGGTTTCAAAGGACAAGTGTTCAATTTCTATTTAAACATGAACAGCTCTCTGGGCCTCAGTTCTACATATAAAATTAGGAGGTTAGACTAGATGATCTTTAAGAGACCTTCCAACACTTAATACATGATTATCAGACATTGCACCAGTTTTTTGAAATCAAAGAACATTGTTTTCCTCATTTATATGAGGTAAGTTACTCTAAAAAGAGAGGTTCTTTTTATGTAAAGAGTATTTTATTCCTTTTCAATTAGTTGTAAAGACACTTTTTGACATTTATTCTTTATAATATTTTGAGTTCCAAATTTTTCTCCCTCCTTTCCTCCCCACAACCCTCCCCAAGACAGTAAGCAATCTGACATATTTCAACATTAGTTAAATCTTGTGAAAGAAGAAACTGAACAATAGGGAAAAAAAATCATGACAAAAACAAGATGAAAATAGTATGCTTCCTGCATAAGTGATTCTCAGGTTTATTTATCTATCATTCTAACTTTTGCCCTGGTGAATTTGTTATCTATTTGATTTTGTTTGCATGTTTCGTTTTTTCCCTCATTCCTGATACAGCAATGGTAAAGGATATTCAGCAGGAGTAGAATTATACTTTAATCTTAGGTGCACTGAAAAATTCCTGACAATCAAAGAGCTATGTACATTAATTCCCCTGTTACAGAAACCTCATATTTCAAGTAGTTAGTATTTGTCTGATCCATTTTCTTCCTTGAGGCAAAAATCCTGGACCTCTCAGCTAGCCTACAAACTCCTCTCATTTTCATTTCCTAGAAGATACTTCCTGTCAAATCGAAGATGAAACATCAAAAATGATGACTTAATAGAAGAAAGAGAAGCATATATGCTAAGAATCAATCAATCAGCTTTTCCTTGTCATTCTTCTTTTAGAAGAAAGATCTTCTTTGTCTTTGAGGATAAATAATGAGCACAGGTGAGACGCAGTTTTGACTGAACAACACAGACCCAGATGTTTATGCTTAGTTCAAAGTGATGTCTTATGTGCTTTACAGATTGACGTTCCTTAAGACCAGCATCAGGGGAATTGTACCTCTGAAGAACTGAGTGTTTCTGTGGTTTTAATGCTTACCACTCAGGAGATCATTTGTCTCTACCTGGGGGGAGGGCAGGAATGATGAGACATGGCTAAGCTCAGTGTCAATTTTGCTCATAAATTCTCTCTGAGTGAAATCCTAACAACTCAGAACATATCTGTGCCAAGGGGATTGTTGTTGTTATTGTTGTTGCTTTTATTGTTGAGTTGTTTCAGTCAGGTCCAACTCTCCATGAGTCTCATCTGGAGTTTTCTTGGCAAGGGTGCTGGAGCAGTTTGTCATTTCCTTCTCCAGATCATGTTTACAGATGAGAAACTAAGGCAAAGTTATTTGCCCTGGGTCACACAGTTATTAAGTGTCTGAGGCTCAATTTGAACTCATGAAGATGAGTATTTCTGATTTCCAAACTCAGTGCTCTGTCCACTGCACCATCTCATTGCTCATTTAAGAGAACCTGGTTGAGGGACTGAAGAGCATAACTATGAAATCTGGAACCTGAATATATTCATAACTGAGCCCGGGATTGTGTGAGTAATGGAGGTGTCCCAATCTACTTCAGTGTCCTGCTAATTCAAAATGGATATGTAAAGAAAAAGATTTCCAAGAGGTCCACAGTTCCCAAAAATGTTGCATTTAGGTGTAATATACATGGTTTTTTTCAATCAACAAGGTACACAAATTTTGAAAAGTTGTTGGTGTTTTGAAGGTCAATTATTCATGTTTATTCATATTGTTTACCTTAGAATATGCAAAAGTACCCTTTTTCCCCCTTTGGATGATTTCTCTTTACGAATAAGTTGGTTTTACATTTGGGGCTATAAAACTGATTTGGAGACTATTTCTGAATCGTGTGTTTCTAGTGGCTCCCATCATTTCAAGTGGGCTACCATCTGAAGCAGTTAAACACGTGCCATTTAAAATGTATCAAAGCTGTCCTTCAAACAGTCAGTTGATCTCTGCCTAAGGGTTGTGATAGTCTTAACAATGAAAATTCGTGTGTTTTGAGATATATCACAGCAATTAGTTTAGAATTCAAGCAAATATCTGTACCTAATGATTTGTTGTTGCTCAGATCTGGTGCCATGACAGTCATCCTTCCGTTATACATTTCTCTTTATACTCGTCATATTCCATGATCTTTGGAACATAAGCTCCCTGAGGGCAGACTGGGATTTATTTATTTTTTTTTAAATCTTTATATCACCAGCACCTATCACAGTAGCACACTGTACATGTAATACATTTTGTTAAACATGCCATAAAATCAGGCATATCTTCTGGTCAACAATTTCATTTGGCTTGATTTTGTTTTTCTTCTTCTATCACATGGCTTAAATCTCTTGACTGTTACATCACTCCATGTGATGTATTTCATCTTTTTACCTTTTGTGTAAGTCTCTCCACTATTTTCGTATACACACACACACACACACACACACACACACACACATATATATATATATATATACACACATATATATGTGTAGGTACATATACATATATACACAACATGTATATATAATATATGTGCATGTGTAATATATATATGTATATATACATATGCATATATATAATATGTGTATGTACATATATATAGTCCACCCTGCCTCAAAATAGTATAGGATTCTGTGTCATTCAAGTTCAGATAGAACAGGACATTCTACTTAAGGTGAACTTCAAATATCTAGGAGATCTGAATTATTTCTTCAGTGATTTAATGAAATGCTCAAAATTGGAGAAAATAAAAATGAGAATGCTAGCTATCATGGATGACACTGAGGTGAGAACAATTATATTCTTACATGTTCATAAACTGGTTGATCTAGTTCTCTCCTTACTAATTTTCAATGATTGTGATTCTCTGTTGTTGCTACTGAGGAAGTGGGTGGCGGGGAACATGAGTACCTTCCAGCAGTATCATCATTACCAGAAGAAATAAACAGATTATTTTAATAGAGTGAAAACATTAATTTAGTCATCTAGTTGTCTGTCCTTTCATTCATTCATATATTTGTCTGTTGGTTTTTTTTGTTTGTTTGTTTTCTTTGTATTTGTCAAAGGACTTTGTCAGCAGGGTCTTATTGTTTTTATTTGTTTGTTTTTAATATCATTCAGCTTTCTTATGTTGTTAATTGATAATAAGAAGAGGGGGTTAAGCTTTGCTTGCCAAAATTAGATATAGTGACATTACTTTTTTTCTTTCATATTGTGCTGCAGAGGGAAGATAAAAAGTTATGCTTAATATCCCAAACATTAAGTGGAGCTTCTCTGTTTAGGCCCACAATTTCTCTCACCTAATTGCTAATATGGCCCATGAAAAGTGTGCTGGATATTGAATCAAAGGATATGGATTTAAATCCTAACCCTTGAACATACTGCCTTTGTCACCTTGAACAAGTAAATCACCTATCCTCTGGGACTCAGTTTACTCAGCTTTACGTAGCAGTAGTATGGTGACATGAAGAGGTGTTGTATGGGTAAACAGGGTTGTTACTCTCTTATTCACTCCCAGTTTTGTGAAGGTGGACCCATATCACCCCTTGGAAACAAAATCAATGGAAATTCATCTCCAGGCTCATGATTGCCTTGGCAATATCACTATAGTTTATATATAAAATAAGGAAATTGGATTAGATGACCCTGAAGGTCCTTTCATTCTCTCAAGTTAAACATCCTATAATTCTATTATCAGGTAAATAATCCAGAATCCTAGTATTTTAGATATAAAGGGGACTTTAAATGATCTAAACGAGGGGTAGGGAGACTGTAGCCTTGCCCTCTACATCCTCAAGTGCAGCCCTTTGACTCAATCCAGACTTCACAAAACAAGGGGATTTGTTCTGTTCAGTCAAAGGGCCACACTTGCGGACTTAGAGGGCCACATGTAGCCTTGAAGTCACAGGCTACCCACCTCTGTAACCTAAGTCCCTCATTTTAAAAAGGAAGTAACTTATGCCTGGAGGTGCTAAGTGAATTTCTTAAGGTCAGGTCAAGGAGAAGAACTTAGATCAAAAACTAGGTGATTGAATCTAAATTCCATGCTTTTTCTAAAAGTACATGATAGAGCTTAAAAGTCACTATATTTAGAGTAAGAGGAATTGAGTCCAAATCCTGTCTTTGGTACTTACTGCCTATGTGAACTCAAAAAAATCAAACCCTTTGTAGGGCTCAGTTTTCTCATTTGCAAAATTTTTAGGAGATGGTTCATATAATCTTTAAAATCCCAACCAATTTGAAATCTCATAATTCTAATATTCAGATTGAGAATTTAGTTTTCTTTTCATCTAGTATGCTCTCAACTCTCTCTATAGTATACTATATCCTGAGCTTTGTATGTATTGTTGTCAGTCAAGGTAGAAGATCAACAAAATTTTATCATCATCATCATCATCATAAGTATTATAATGTCATCTTCTGAAGGAAAACCAAATTTCTTATTAAACTTTATCATTTGGCAGATTATGATTACCTCGCTGCATATTTACTTCATTAATATGGATGGCCACCTTCTCATCCTTTGCTATTTGTACAGCCCTAAAATGATTCATACTAGAAAATAAGAGCTTGATGTTCTGTGTTTATTTTATTTTCCCCCTCCAGGTTATTATATAAAACTCCAATCACTGCTCTTATGTATTGTTAACAGTAATTGCTTCCAACAATATAATATCCTGGCTCACTAACATGATTGTAATGTAGTTACTAAATACTTTTTTTAATGCAGCAGTATCTGTCTATGGATAACTATTATATTAAGTATTCTTATGCTACCCTTTGCACCATTGTAGGCTGGCAATGTATGGAATATACTTGGCTTTTATCTACCTAGCAATTAAAAGAAGTATCTCTAAACAGGAAAACATCAGCAAAGCTTAGATATTCACTTACGATACTGATGTTCAGCAGAGAATCCAGCTGCACCTCTTATTACTCAAAAAAAAAGAGTATATTTATTTTAAAATGAGGCAGGCAGCAGGGCTCATTTGTGGAGGTCTTATTTTTCCTTCCTGTTATTAGAAGGTGATAATAGGACATGCAATAGGAAGGTTTTGACTATGTAGGAAGATTAGATGGGATATCACACATCTTTCTCTTTAGCTAGCATTCAGAAATTCTGCTGATATGATGAAATGGATACTAACAACTGGCATTTGGACTGTGACTTTCATCCAAAGAGCTCAACCCACATAGGAATAATTTCTCCTGGCCATGCAAAGCAGTCATCATGAAAGGGTTGAAGCTAATAACCTTTAAAGAGCACCAAATCAAAGTACTGGGGAAAAATATCCATATTCAAAGGAAAAGAGAAGGTATGAGAAATGTAATCACAAAAATGAAATTAAACCAGGGTATTAGGCTATCCTCTTATTTTTCTAATTATGGATTTGAATATTATAACAGTTTAGAAACATTTCATCTCTCATTTGAATTGGTATAGTGATATTGCCCACTAAGGTGATGAAACTCATAAATAAACTACATAAGAAGTTTAGAGAGTTCCATTCTTGTGCATGATCAAGAAGAAACACTAAAGTCATTTTCCTCAAGCACAAGTCTGACAATGTCACCCTTCCTCCTACTCAATAGACTCCATTTCCTCCCTATTACTTCTAGAATTAAAAAATGATTCTACAGTAATTTTTGCATCCTGTCTGTATTACTAAAATGCTGCCTGCTTTCCCATTTCTTCTTACACATTTCTCCCTCTTACTCACTCTACATATCAGCTGTATAAATTGTGGTCTTTACACAAGATGATCCATCTCATTATCTCATACCAAATGAAATATTTGTCAAAGAGCTAAGCATAGGGCCTGGGGGAAAGTAAATATTAGATACTTATTCTCTCCCCTACTCCAATCTCCCAATGACATGTTCTTCTCTCTTTTGTACCCCATGACTAGGTTTTTTTTTCCCTTCTTACCCTCTGCCTCTTAGAACATCTGGCCTTATTCAAATTTCAGCTCAATTAGCACCTTCTACAAAAAGTTTTTCTGACCCAACAATTGATGATGGCCTCTCTCCAAAAACCACCCTGTATTGATTTTGTATTTATTAGTTATATACTTATGCCTATACATGTCACACCAGTTATAATTCAAACTTTGTGAGATCAGGGTCCGTTAAAAAATATTTTCATGGCTAGTGCTTAGTACATGGTCTGACATGTAAGAGAGACTCAATACATATGTGCTGATTGGTTCTTGTGATAATTCCATCTCTCCCACTTTTTTCCCTTTCTCTGAACTCCTGTAACCCTTAGGTTTTGTATCACACAATTTATCACTGAGTTATTGACTGGCTTTCACTCATTCATGTTAAGCTTGATTTTATCAATATGATTTGAAGCAACTTTAAAAAGTGAGATTACTGGTACAATGGATAGAGCTCCAGCCTTGGAATCTGGAGGGCCTGAGTTCAAATATGGCCTCAGACATGTAACACTTACTAGCTATGTGACCCTGGGTAAGTCACTTAATCCTGATTGCCTAAGCAAAAACAAACCGAGAGAGAGAGAAAGAGAGAGAGAGAGAGAGAGAGAAAGAGAGAGAGAGAAAGAGAGAGAGAGAGAGAGAGAGAGAGAGAGAGAGGAGAGAGAGAGAGAGAGAGAGAGAGAAGCTATATTTTGTATTTTGTATTACTTAGCACACTCCTGGGCATATCATTTGGTCCAAACCTGATACTTCCTCCCTAAGGAAAATGTTCCCACTAATGAAGATCCACAACTACTACGGAACTTAGAAACTTAGAAAGTTGCCTTTGGCAAAAAGAGATTAAGTGATTTATCCAAGGTCAAACAACTAACCTGGGTCAGAGTTAAAAAGAGGTTTTTATGAGTCAGAGGACTACTGTCAATATACTATACAATGCTGAATTAGTACTCATTAAATATTTAGTAATTATGTAGTACAGTCAAGGAGTTTGTAGACAGATGACAAGCTTGATGATCTCTGAGTGTCTCATTGAGTTTTTGGATTCTCTTGACAAATCAGATTAAGTTGAGTTTCCTTCAAGTCCTCTCAAATAATATTAAGGTATATCTCTAATACTTATGGAGAGATTTCTAAGTGTTGGATTTTTTCTAGGGACTCGGCTGTCCTTCAGAGACAGAAAGATTAATTAGTTTTCTTTGTAGTTCCTCAATGTTTAAACCTGCTCTGTAAGTGTGAGTCTATAGAAGAGGAGAGGTGCTTGTATGTATGTATCTGTGTGTGGGTGTGTAGGAGGGGGGTTGTTTGTAAATTGGTGAAGGTGAGGTGCTCTGTTCACTGGATCACAGAAAAGATAAAGCTGTTTGTTTGGTTTCTCACCTGAGAATGAGGGATTCATGCTATCTTCCTTTGCAATCTCATTAGCTCCCATGGGTTCTCATGCTATCTTTATGGGTATGATTCTCAGATTGATTCATGCAACTCTAGTATTTTCTTGGCTTACAATTTCCCAGTCAATTTTATTAAGTATCTACTATGTGCCAGGCACCTGGAGATATACATTTTAAAAAAAAAGCACATTTCCCGCCCTCAAGGAGGTTGCAAATTAATAAGAGAAGACAACACAGAAAAGAAAGCTTAAATGAACTGGGTATGGAAGGGAGAAAGATTCTAAAAAAGTTCAGATGCATTAAATATGGTAAAAAAACATGGTGAGGAGAAATGACTATACTGTAAGATAAGAGGCCTTTGGCCTTCTTCGCTCTGAGGATGACATGTGGTCCCACGAAATAGGCCTCAGTCCTTTACCTCAGCAGAAGTGAAGGGCTTATAGATTTTCATTTTGTTAGTTTAGAAAACTGTGTATTGGGGTAGAAACTCCTTGTCTACTGAGATAGTCTATTCCATTTTGGGATAATTCAAATCAGTTCCAATACAGAATTATACATCCATCTCTGCAATTTCCTCCTAATTTACCAGGTTCAATGAGTGAAGAGTTGCAAATCAGTCATTTAGCCATTCAAGTGGCATTTATTAAGTTCCAACTATATGCCCTAAGGGCCAAAATTCAAAGAAAATGTTTTTAAAATAAGCCCTTCTCTCAAGGAGCTCACTATTTTTTGGATAATAACAGTTAACATTCACATAGTGCTTTAAGGTTTTTAAAGCCCTGAACAGTTAATCTCATTTGGTCCTCACAACAACTCTTCATTGTAGGTGATATTATTATTCCCACTTTACAAATCAGGAAGATGAGGATGAAAGAAGATGTGAGACTTAGCCAGGGTCTTATAGCTAAGAAATGTTGGAGGTGAGATTTAAATTCAGCTCTGATGCTAAATCCAGGGGCTACCTACTCCCTGAACCACATAGCTTCTTCTTATCCATACATAAATGATGGTTAAACAAAAAATAAATCTTTCAGTTTCAAACTTTATATTTTATAATCATTCAAATCTCAGTCTCCTTTCTTAGTAAATACATTGTTGCATACAATAATGAATCTTTATGACAATAAATTTATGTTCAAATTATGACCTTTTCAGCATTGCAATAGTTTCAAAATCTTTTTCAATTATTCCTTAAAAGTATCTCTTCAATTGGTTTTGTTTTATTCTTATTCCAATAGGCTCTTAGACCACTTCTAAATCTTACTTGAATTAAAATCAATTAAACAAATATTAATAAATTACTTATAATATTTAGAGCAGGTGAACTATATGAAAAAAACATCCATTAAACAATTATTATATGCCAGGCATTAATCTAGGCACAGAAAATTCTCAAGAAGCTTAAATTCTAGTTGGGGAAGACAACACTGAATTGGGAGCCTCTGTAAGGTTTGGGGCAGGGTAGTGATATGTTTAGGCCTGTGTTTTGTAAAGACATTTTGACAGTAATATGGCACTTGCATTGCCTGCAAGAAATATTGGAAAAAGTAGAATAATTAACTAATAATTGATTATGAATTAATTATTTAGGCTTGAAATGAAAAGAAAATGTATCACTATTGACAGTGATATTTGAGAGGGCAAAAATGAGAAAGTTCAGGACACAGAATTTATAGACCTTCATAAACATTTGAATGTGAGAGGTAAGGGAGTGGGAAGAGTCAAGAATTATTGTGAGGATAGAAAAATGACAACAGAAATAGGGAAGTTTGGATAAAGGTTGGGGATAGGAGAAAAGATGATCAGTTCTATTTTTGGACATATCACATTTGAAGTGCCAGTCTGACAGCTAAGTAGGGATAGTTAGAAGGGTATTTAGCTATTCAAGATGGAAGTCCAAGAGAATGATTAGTACTGGATGTGTAGAATTGGAAGTCATGGTTATAGAGGTGACAACTAAACCCAGGGGAGCTGGATAAAGTGAGGATTAAGGATTGATTTTTCAGGGATGCTCTCTCAGATAATGGGAGTGTGATGAACAACAATATCAACAACAGTAAAGACTAGAAATAAGTAGAGATGTAGGGTGAAAGCCAGGAGAGCAATGTCATAAAAGTAAAGGCAGGAAAGAGTGTTCAGGAAGAAGTGGACAACATGGTTAAAAGCTTCAGAAAGGTAGGGAAACAGTACCTTTCATTTTTGGATAGCTCTACTCAATTGGAAGATCTCCCTTAAACTGAATAATATGCAACTCTCTAAAACTTTCACTAATTGGTTGTAGTTTTTCATAGCATTCAAAGACAGTAACTATTATTCTTCCATGTTGGATAGCTGTGTTCCAAGTAACTGATTGTTTTTCCTGTGCTGTATTTTCTTATTAATAAATTCCTCTTAAACATTAGAACCTTTAACATTAGGACCTGTAGAACAAAGTTCAAACACTTCAAGAATGGAGCTACAAGGACTGGTGGAATCAACAATAATAATTACAAATGATAGATTAACAAACTTATATAGAGAATTATGTTCCACAGAATATAATTGTTTGGTCAATCACACACCTGTCACTGAGTCCAACTTAATCTTTAGGGAAAATAAATACCCCCAAAACTTCTATAAATCCTCATATTGATAACAGAGGGAAGAGTAGAATAGAAAACTCAAGATATGTATCTAATTACAAAAGAGGTAACTCTACCACCTTGAGTCCAATAAACAAACAAACAAAAAAGTTTTGATAACAGGGTAACTATTCCCTAAATTATTTTACTCCAAAAACAATATATAGTAAAATTGATTTAATTAAACTGAGCTGCTTCAGACACCAGAGAGGATCCAAAGTTAATTAGCTCTGTAACCCTAAGCACTTTAGCTATGTGAAGAAATAATTTGGTAGCAAAATGCATTTTTATGTATTGTAATCTCAAAAGGCTAAGCTAACAATCGCTAACTATTAGCAGTGCTTTTGTCACTATTTAGACATTCACATGTCAGAACAGCTATATTAAATCAATACTTGATATTTTATTATGTAATATTTTTAAATCATATTGTTTGAGAAGGGAGGGGGCACCTGTCCATTTAAGGAAATACCAAATGTTTATGGCCAGTTATTACAAATCCTTGTCATTTTTTCCTCATCTCTATCAAGCATCATAGGATCTCCTTCTTCACTTTAATTAGGATTTCTTCATTAGAATCACGCAGTTGAAACTAAAAGAGATATTGGAAATTATCTAGTCCAATGCTTCCATTTTACAGGTAAGATAACTGTGGCCAAGAGAGTTTAAATAACTTTCTCATCTTGACTTACACAGGTTGTGAGTGGCAGAGCTGAGATTTGAACCTTGGTGGTTGTTGTCATTTTTAAATACTGAAAATTCACATACTTTTTTTTTACTATGACATTATACTGTGGAAGTCATGATACTACTGAGGCATACAGTTCAGTCTTCACCCTCAGGGAGCTTATATAGAAGTGGATATAAGGTGTACATGTAAAATAATTATAAGACAACTTTTAGGTAATAGATGAGTATTACACAGCTTCAGCACTGGGGGGAAAATCAGAGGAGAGAGAAAAATACTGATCCAAGAAAATCAATCTACTCGTATTTATTAAGAAAAGAGAAAACAAACATTTATTAAGTGCCTAATATGTGCCAGGACCTTTACAAATACTATCTCATTTGATCCTCACAACAACCCTATTTATTGGGTTCCATTGTTATCTCCATTTTAAAATTAAGGAAACTGAGACCAAGGTTAAGTGACTTGGCCGGGGATACATAGCTAATAAGTATCTGAAGCTGGGTTTGAAATCAAGTCTTCATGAATCTAGGTCCAGTGCTGTAGCAACTCTAGCATTTTACCTTTCTGGATTTCCTATTAAATCATGTGTTAAGTGCTTACTGTGTTCCGCGTTCTGTGGATACAAACAAAAATAAAAGTAAATAGTCTTTGGGGTTATATCTAACAATGGGGAAAAATGCATTTCAAAGACACAATATTTGAACTAAATCCTATGGTGTTTGTCTAATTTCCTCACTCCCCACACATAACTGTGCATTTATCTATGATCCACATCCCCACCAGACCATCTTCCAGCCACCATTCCTGCTCCTCTTAGCCCATGCAGAGTTTATCAAGGCCCTAATGAACAAGAAGCCAGGGAAATAAATGGTGCAATCACAAATGCTGCATTTCCAATCCTTTCAACTCTGACGGTTGTATACTACACCGTCCTTCGAATGTGGTGAAAACATTGACATCCTTCCCCTCCCAGAGATGACATTCACTCTGTTTTGGAGAAAATTAACCAGATAAACATATGTTCACATAAAACCGATAGTTGACATATCACATCTGAAAGTGAGTGCCTTGTCAAAAAGGAAGATATACCATAAATCCTGGCATCTGTAAAATGTAAATTTAGAGGTTATAAAGGTCCTATGTAATAAGACATAGCACAATCTAGTCAAAAGAGAACATAGGGTATATTGAAAGGATTTATGTGTTCACTGTAAACTTGAAAACACTAAAACTTAAGTACCAGATTAAAGTATCTCTATCCCATCTTCCATTTGAAAATAGGATGGATATTAAAGAGAAAGATTCCACCAGGAAATATTCTCTTTCCCCTTTTCGTCATCAGGGATGAAGAATAAAGTCTATCAGGCTGCGAATTAAATTTTAAAATCAGAGGCAGCATTGCATAATGAATAGAAAACCAATTCCAGAGCCAAAAAGATCTGGATTCCATTCCTGCCTACCATAGGAGCTGACTGTGTGACCCTGGGCGTGTCATATTAGTTCCTGCTGCTCTAGAAAATTATCCAAGACTATAAGTTTCATGATTTCACCATTCTGGAGAACAGTTTGGAACTATTTCCAAAGGGCTACAAAACTGTGCTTATTACTTGGCCTAGCAATACCACTACTACATATATAGAGATTAAAGCAAAAGGAAAATAACATACATATATATATATATATAAGAACTCTCTTGTGGTGGCAAAATATTGAAAACTGAGGGATGTTCACTAATTGGGGAATGGTTGAACAAGTAGCAGTATATGATTGTGATGGAACACTATTGTGGTGTAAGAAAGGATGATCAGAACTCTTTCAGAAAACAAACAAACAAACAAAACCTGAGAAGACTTATGTGAACTGATGCAACCTAAAGTGAACAGAACCAGGAGAAAATTGTAGGCAGGAAAAAGCAATATTGTAGAACAATTAACAGTGAATGACAGCTATTTTCAGTAATACAATGATTTAAGGCAGTTCTGAAGGACTAATCTTCAGACGAAGAAAAGATGAAACATAAGTGCAGATCAAAGCATATTTTTGTAAATAGTATATTAATTACACATAAATACAGTTTTCAACATTCATTTTTCTAAGATTTTTAGTTCTAAATCATTCTCTCTTCCTTACCCTCACCCCTCCCCAAGACAGCAAGGAATCTGATATAGATTGTACATGTGCTATCAAGTTAAACATATTTCTACATTATTCATATTGTGAAAGAAGAATCAGAACAAAGGGGAATACCACAAAAAAAAAAGTGAAAACAGTGTGCCTCAATTTGCATTCAGACTCCATGGTTTCATTTTGTTTTGTTTTGTTTTGTTTTGTTTTCTGTTCTGTTTTGTTTTGTTTTGTTTTTCCCTGTGGATATAGATAGCATCTTCTATCATTAGTCTTTTGGAATTGCCCTTGGATCATCATGTTGCTGAGAAGAGCTAAGTCTAACACAGTTGGTCATACACAGTATTGTTCTTACTGTGTACAATGTTCTCCTGGTTCTGCCCACTTCACTAAGCATCAGCAAAACATACTTTTTAACCTTTTTCATTCTTAGGATTTTGGGTCTTTTTTTTTTTTTCATTTGCAGCATGACTAGTAAGGAAATATGTTTTGTATGACTGTGCATATATAATCTATATAAAATTGCATGCCTTTTTTTTTCAAGGAGCGGGCACAGTAGGAAGTGAGTTTAAACTCAAAATAAAAAATGTTAAAAAATTTGTTTGCATGTAATTGAGGAGGAATAAAATAAAATATATAAATTTTTAAAAAGACCTAGTTTTAGAGGAGACAGCCTATACTTATGGCTCATCATCTGAGAGTTACATATATCAATGAATAATAAGTCTATGCCAGATCCCCCAGGTGGCAGTTCAGTGCAGTGCAGTGAATTACACTATATCAAGGAACTGCATTCAAATTTGACCTCAGATTCCCACTAGCTATGTGACCCTGAGCAAGTCACTTAACCTCTGCCTGTTTAGTTTTCTCATCTACGCAATGGGGATAATAGTAGTACTTATTATTGTTGTGAAGTTGAAATGAAATTTTCTGAAAACCTTTAACTACTATATTTATACATACATATAACATAATGTAATACAATGTAATATAATATAATAAAAATTATGTTATATATTATGATATATGATATATAACATATCATATATTCTAGAATTATTTTCATTACATATTCAGAGTCATAAGAAATTTGTCGATTATCCCTTTTTTGGCATTTCAAGTCTCATCTATCTATCCATCTATCTATCTATCTGTTTTTTTTAATTTCCATTCCTCCTATAACAATACTCCCAATATCTTTCATGTTATTAGCCCTTAATTCAAAAAGATTTCATATCAGTCATTTTAAGACTCTTTATAGAACTTGCACCTTAATATCTTTGGTGGTGATTTGAATTTTAAGTTTTGTTTCATTTTGTTTTCTAGACAATTGTTTAGTTACCTGGAATCTCCCCTCTGCCTTCCCATAAGTCAATTCCCATACACACACAGAGGTAAAAACAGAGACAAAACATGAAGTAAAATGTGTTGTCCACTATTCACATAAAATATGCTAAGGAAAATCTGGCCATTACTTTCTTCTCAGTTCTCATTCTGTATTGTTATATTCTGAAAGGAGGACAATTGTATCTAGCAAGACTGAACCCTTTCCTTCTCTGTAGACCCAGCTAAGAGAGGGTGGCTAGAAGTTGCCTCTTCTTTTAGTCAACTTGTAATTGCCCTACTTCTGTCCTGAAGTGGGACTTGGAAGAAAGATCAAGGAATAACTGAGGGTTAAGCATGTGATGCTAAAACTCTTTTTGAGAATTAGCCTTGTATGATTGGAAAATCTAAAGATTTCTTTATTGCTCAAAAGTTCAAACAACAAATTGTCAAGTCTTTGGAATTCTTCAAAGCTTTAAGAGAAGCTCTGCGAATCCACTCCCTTGTGATGGACCCTGTGGATTAATTCACCCTAGCAACTAAAATATAATCCTTTCATGCAAATCCCGACTTTCATACAAAGCTTAGTTCAAAAGCCTTTTTCTACATAACATTTTCTAATCCTGGTATATCACCTTCATCCATTAATATGATTAATATACATATATATGTATATATATATATATATATGTATATATATATATGTGTGTGTATATACATATACATGTGTGTGTGTGTGTGTGTGTGTGTGTATTGCCTCTTCCATAAAACATAAGCTCTGTGAGGGCATACACTGTTTTAGTTTTGGCTTTCTATCACCAGAGTTTAGCACATAGCTAAGACCTTTATAAATGCTTTTGGGTTGATTCTCTCTCTTTACCTTCTCTGTTACCACTGCTGTATACCCACATCTTCCCTCCATCCCCCACCCTCCTACACTACATGGAGACCATGAAGGAGAAGAAAAGCTCATAGCAAACCCTATGGGAAATCCAAGGACTCTCATCTTCTGAACCTTCTACCAAAGGAATACCCTCAAAATATATTTATCACAAGCACTGGCTAAGGTAAGTCTCCCAAATTCTCCAGATACTCACCTATACCTCTTATACAATTGTCATGTTTGGCCAAACTGCAGAGGGTTCTTAACTAACAAAAGTTACCCACAGACACATTTTGGTCTTACATAGTCATCTCAGTCATAACTTCTAATTCTAACTGATGCATGTCTATTTTTTTCTTTTCCTTTTTTTCAATTACACATAAAAATGGTTTTTACATTCTTTTTTTTTAATTTTGAGTTTCAAATTCTCTCTCCCCCTCCTTTCCTTTCCTCTTCCTTGAAAAGTCAAGCAATTTGATATAAATTATACTTGTGCAGTCATACAAAACAAAATCTGACCAAACAACACAAGAAAAAGAAAATTTTAAAAAATGCCTTGATCTGGATTCAGAATCCATCAGTTCTTTTTCTGAATGTAGATAGAATTTTTTACCATAAGTACTTCAGAATTATCTTCAATCATGTATTGCTGAGAATAGCTAAGGCATTCACAGTTGATCATCATACAATATTGCAGTTACTGTGTACAATGTTTTTTTTTTTTTCTGATTCTGCTCACTTCCTTTTTCATTGACCTCTTTGGGGTACAGACCTAGTAGTAATATTGCTGGATCAAAGGGAATTCATAGTTCTATAGTCATTTGGGTATAGTTCCAAATTGGTCCCAAGAATGGTTTGAACAGTCCATAGCTCTGTCAACAGAGCAACAGTGTGCCAATTTTTCCATGTCACCTCCAACATTTGTCATTTTACTTTTTTGTCATATTATCTAATCTCATAAGCATGAGGTAGTACTTCAGAGGTATTTTAATTTGCATTTATCTGATGAATTTTTCAATATGACTATAAATAGCTTTGATTTATTCTTCCAAAATGTGCCTTTTCATATTTTTGTATCATTTTTCTCAAGCTGTTAAAGAAAGTCACCCTGTGGGTGAATTGCAATCATAAAATGGGAATTTAAGGGTTATTTGAGGTTATATAATTAAAGCCCTCTGCAAAACTATAGACAATTATACAAATGTGAACTGCTGCTTCTACCTTTTATACCAACTGCCTTATTGGAAAAAAAAGTTGGAAAGAAAAATTCTCCAATCCAAGTGGCAGCACCTATGTAAATGATACCCTTCCTGACTTCTCCCTCCACCCTTCAGTATTCCAATCCCATGATAATTGTGGCATGAAAGGCCTTGTCTCTGTTTAATGAATTTCAGTTATTGAGGAACATTTAGCCCATTGGTCTAGGCCTCAACTATTATCAATTGCATTTTGCCATGAAACAGCAAGAAATTAACTTCAAAGTAGGTTTATATCATTCAGGAAAAAAGAAAAAAAGAACTAAATATTTGTTGCTTATTTAAATCTCAACCAAAAGAGCATATGTAGTCTTGTGCCTAAAAATTATGCATAATACAACAAGATAGGAAATATCCTTTTCCCATTAAATTAATAATTAACTTATTTTAAAATAAGAACTCAATTAATTCCTAATATCAAACTCCAATAAAATCTTAAATAAATACTTTGCACTCACGTTTTTTATAAGAGCAGAAGCACACTTAGTAGGAGGTACAAGTGAAGGCTCTACTCCTAGCTCTACTAACTTGTGTTTTTTTGCAAAGTCATTTAGTTGAGAGGTGGCCTCAGCACCAGCCACAGGAACTTTCACCTACTGGACAGTGTGGGGAGCCAGGCATATGAGTTGGGGAAGATTGAGGGAAACTCTGCTGATAATGATCGCCAGCCCCAGCTGTGCTTTTGAGGTGCAGCCACAGACAAGAAGAAACCAACACCTGCTTGGTGAGAGCAGAAATAGCCCTGGGTATGGGCACTTATAGGAGGGCAAAATTCTTGTTTTCCATTCTAAACTAGAGGGGAGAAATAAAAGAGGATCTGAGGCCAGAGACACAAGTCCCCCATATCCCAGGGGGAAAAAATGGTGACTACAAAGAGAAAATAAGTTACTAAAAATAAATTGTTAAAAAATGAGCAGGCAAAGGAGAAATAATCCAACCATAGAAAGTTACTATAGGAAAAGAGAACAGTGGGATTCATCTTCAGAGAAGGACACTGAAGCAAAAAAAAAACCTTCTTCTACCCAAAGAATAATGTCAAATATTCACCTGTCCAAAAATAATTACTAAAAGAACTTTAGAAGGACTTTGAAATCAAATAAGAGATATTGAGAAGAAGAAAAAAAAGAATAAGCCAAGAAAAGCAAAAAGCATTATTAAAAGAAAGTTAACCAACAAGAAAAGGAGACCTGGAAGCTTACAGAAGAAAACAAGTCCTTGAAAATTAGAATTGGGGAAAATGAAAAAAAAACAAATAAATAAACAAACAAATAAACAAACAATTAAATAAGTGAATGAATAAGTAAATGAAATAACAAATAGCTAGCTAAAGAAATAGATAAATGAATAAGTAAATAAATAATTAAATAAAAAGTTGGAGAATGAATAAATAAATGAACGAATGAAAAGATAGATAGATAGATAGATAGATAGATAGATAGATTAGTGAATAAATAAGTGAATACATAAATAAATAAATAAGTTTAGAATTGGGTGAGGGAAACCAGTGAAGTTATGAGTGCCCAAGAAATAATAAAACCATATATGAAAAATGAAAAAATAGAAGAGAATGTGAAACATCTTATAAGGAAAATAACTAATTTGGGGAACAGATCAAGAAAAGAAAACATAAGAACAATTGGACTACCTGAAAGCTCCAATAAAAATTAAAAACAACAAAAAATTTGATGCAATAATACAAGAAATAATTAAAGAAAATTGTCATGAAGTATAAGAACAAGAAGGGAAAGTAGAAATAGAAAAGAAATCTGATCACCACCCAGTTGCTTATCACCATAGAAAGAGATTCGATGGATAGACTTCCACTTTCAGAAGCCAAGATGGCAGACTAAAAGGTATTTGCCCTCACCCACCCCTATCAACTTCTGAAAGCCCAGAAAATATTGCCCTAGGAAAAACCCTGGATATTACAGTAAAAGAAACAAAAACTTATTACACCAGAGGGAAAAAAGGGAGGGATAAGAGCACTGTTTGAACCTTATTCTCATCAGATTTGGCTCAAAAAGGGAATAACATAATCATTTAGGCATAGAAATCTAACTTGCCCTATAGGCAGTAGGAGGGAAAAGAGGAAAGAAAAGGGAGGGGTGGTTGAAGGGAGGGAACAAGCAGTAAGGGTAAAAGGGAAGAAAAGGGAAAGGGCTAATACAAGGGAGGAGGGACTGAAGGAGGCAGTGGTGAAAAGCAAAATACTAGTGAGGAGGGATAAGGAGAAAGGAGAAAGAAAAGCATAAATGGGGGGGGAGAATGCAGCAAAACACACAGATAGTAATCATAACCATAAACGTGAAAGGGATGAACTCTCCCATAAGACAGAAGTGGATAGCAGAATGGATTAAAAACCATAATCCTACAAAATGTTGTTTACAGGAAACACATGTGAAAAAGAGTGACACACACACGGAAAAGGTAAAAGACTGGAGCAACATATGTTATGCTTCAGCTGAAGTAAAAAAAAAAAGCAGAGGTAGCAATCCTGATCTCAGACAAAGCAAAAGCAAAAATAGATCTTATCAAAAGAGATAAGGAAGGAAACTATATCCTACTAAAAGGCACCATAGACAATGAAGTAATATCATTACTAAACATAACATGCACCAAATGATATAGCATCCAAATTTTTGGTGGACAAGTTCAAGTTGTTACAGTGATAAATAGACAGCCAAACTATACTAGTGGTGTACCTCAACCTCCCCCTCTCTGAACTAGATAAATCTAACCACAAAACAAATGAGAAATAAGTTAAGGAGGTGAATAGAACATTAGAGAATATAGGTATGATAGGCTTCTGGAGAAAACTGAAAGGGGATAGAAAGGAATACACTTTTTTTCTTGGTGGCACAAGGCACATACACAAAAATTGACAATGAACTAGGGCATAAAACCTCATATTCCAATGCAGAAAGGCAGGAATATTAAACACATCCTTTTCAGATCATGATGTAATAAAAATTTTATGTAATAAAGGGGCATGGAAAGATATACTAAAAATGATTGGTTAAAACAACAAATCATAGAAACAATCAATAACTTCATTCAAGAGAATGACAATAATGAGACAACATACCAAAACTTATGGGATGCAGTGAAAGTAGTTCTTAGGGGAAGTTTTATATCTCTAAAACCTTACAAAAATAAAATAGAAAAAGAGGAGATCAATGGATTGGGCACAAAACTAAAAAAAAAGCTAGAAAAAAACAAATTAAAAATCCTCAATTAAAGATAAAATTAAATATATTGAAAACCAAAGGAGAAATTAAGAAAATTATTGAACTAATAAATGAAACTAAGACCTAATTTTATGAGAAAATCAATAAAATAGATAACCTTTGGTTAATTCGATTTAAAAAAAAAAGAAAGAAGAAAACCAAGTTACTAGTATCAAAAACGAAAAAGGTGAATGTACCACCAAGGAAGAGAAAAATAAAACAATAATTAGGAACTATTTTGCCCAATTGTATGCCAATAAATCTGACAATCTTAGTGAAATGGATACATATTTACAAAAATATGAATTGCCCAGATTAACAGAAGAAGAAGTAAAATACTCAAATAAACCCATCTCAGAAAAATAAATTGAACAAACCAATGATGAACTCCCTAGGAAAAAATCTCCAGGGCCAGATGGATTTACATGCAAATTCTATCAAACATTTAAAGAATGATTAATTCCAATACTACATAGACTATTTGGGGAAAGAGATGAAGAAAGAATCTTACCAAATTCATTTTATAATACAAATGTGGTGCTGATACCTATACCTGAAAGAGTCAAAACAGTGAAAGAAAATTATAGACCAACTTCTCTAATTAATATAGATGCAAAAAATTTAAAGAAAATATTAACAAATAGATTACAGCAACTTACCACAAGAATAATACAGTACCAACCAGATAGGATTTATAAGAGGAATGCAGGGCTGGTTCAATATTAGGAAAGTTATCAGCATAATTGCTCATATTAACAATAAAACTAACAGAAACCACATGATCATCTCAATAGATTTAGAAAAAAAACTTTTGACAAAGTACAACATCCATTCCTATTAAAAACACTAGAGAGAATAGGAATAAATGGAGTCTTCCTTAAAATACTAAATAGCATCTACCTAAAACCTTCAATAAGCATCATATGTAAAGGGGACAAGCTAGAAGCATTTCTAGTAAGATCAGGGGAGAAACAAGGATGTCCATTATTACCATTGTTGTTTGGTATTGTACTGAAAATGTTAACTTTAGCAATAAGAGAAGAAAAAGAAATTGAAGGTATTAGAATAGGCAAAGAAGAAACAAAGCTATCACACTTTGAGGATGATATTGTGATATATTTAGAGAATCCTAGAGAATCAAGTTAAAAAACTACTTGAAATAATAAGCAACTTCAGCAAAGTTGCAGGCTACGAAATAAACCCACATAAGTCATTGGCATTTCTATATATTACCAACAAAGTCCAACAGCAAGAGATAGAAAGAGAAATTCTATTTAAACTTAACCATAGAAAATATAAAATATTTAGGAATCTATCTCCCGAAATAAAGCCAGGAATATATGAACACAATTACAAAATACTTTTCACACAAATGAAGTCAGATCTAAATAATTTGAAAAAAAAGCAGTTGCTCATGTGTAGGCTGAGCTAATAAAATAAAAAGGATAATTCTACCTAAGCTAATCTATTTATTTAGTGGAATACCAATCAAACTACCAAAAAATTATTTTATAGAGTTAGAAAAAATCACAACAAGCTTCATTTGGAAGAATAAAAGGTCTAGAATATCAAGGGAACTAATGAAAAGAAGAGCAGGGGAAGGTGGTCTATCAATTCCAGATCTTAAATTGTATTATAAAGCAACAATCAAAACTGCTTGGTACTGGCTAAGAAATAGAGTGGCAGATCAGTGGAATAGCTTAAGTTTGCATGACACAGTAGTAAATGACTATACTGACCTATCCAAAGACCCCAGCTTCTGGAATAAGAACCCCCTCTTTGAAAAAAAAAATTGGCAAACCTGGGAAAAAGTATGGCAGAAACTAGGCATTGATCAAAATCTCACACCACATACCAAAATAAATTCGAAATGGGTTCATGATTTAGATATAAAGGCTGGTACTGTAAGTAAACTGGGAGACTAAGGAACAGTTTACCTATCAGATTATTGGAGAACAGAAGAATTCATGACCAAACAGGAGATAGAGAACATTTAAAAAAGCAAAATGGATAACTTTGATTACATTAAATTGAAAAGTTTGGTGGTTTTCTTTGTTTTGTTTTGGTTTGTTTGTTTGTTTGTTTTACACAAACAAAGCCTATGCAACTAAGATTAGAAGGAAGGTAGAAAATTGGGAAAGAACTTTTACAAGCAGTCTCTCTGGTAAGGGCCTCATTTCTAAAATATATAGAGAATTAAGTCAAATTTGTAAGAATACATCATTCCCCAATTGATAAATGGTCAAGGGATATGAAGAGGCAGTTCTCAGATGAAGGAATTAAAGCCATCTATAGTCATATGAAAAAAATGCTCTACATCGCTATTGATTAGAGAATTTAAATCAAAACAGCTCTGAAGTACCACATCACACCTATCAGATTGGTCAAGATGATAAAACAAGAAAATGATAAATGTTGGAGAGGATGTGGGAAAATTGGAACACTAATGCATTGTTAGTGAAGTTGTGAAATGATCCAACCACTTTGGAGAGTGATTTGGAACTATGCCCAAAGAGCTATAAAAATGTGCATACCTTTTGACCCAGCAATAGCACTTCTAGGGCTGTATCCCAAAGAGATCATGCAAATCGGAAAAAGGACCCACATGAACAAAAAATATTTATATCAGCTCTTTTTGTGGTGGCAAAGAATTGGAAATTGAGAGGATGCCCATTAATTGGGGAATGGCTGAAGAAGTTGTGGTATACGAATGTAATGGAATATTACTGTGCTATAAGAAATGATGAACAGGCTGACTTCAGAAAATCCTAGAAAGACTTGCATGGTCAGATGCTGACTGAAGTGAGCAGAACCAAGAGAATGTTGTATGCAATAACAGCCATGTCATGCTATGACTACTACTGATAAACTTAACCCTTCCCAGCAATACAAGGATCTAAGACATTTCCAAAGGCCTTGTGATTGAAAATGGTATCCATATCCAAAGAAAGGAAAATGTAGTTTGAATGCAGATCGAAGCATACTGTTTGCTATTTTTTTTTCTCCTACTGAGTTTTGTTTCCTATTTCTGGTGGCTTCTCTTATTGGTTCTAATTCTTCCTTACAACATCAATAATGTGCAAATATATTTAATAGGAATGCATATGTACAGGCTATATCAGATTTTGTGCCATCTTGGGGAGGGTGGTGGGAAGGAAGGGGGAGAAACTTTTAAACTCAAAAGTGTATGTAAGTGATTGCTGATAAATCAAAATAAATTAATAAAAAAAGAAAGAGATTCCATGAGGAAAACTTATAAGGATATAATTGTCAAATTCCAAAACCCCCACCTCAAGGATAAAACATTATGATCAATGAGAAAAAAAAATAATTAAATATGGTAAGATAGGAAATGATGAGTTGGTGTATAAGTTGGAAAGACTCAGACTTATGAGGGAAGAGGCTATGCAGCTGAGAAATAGGATAAATAAGTATAGTATGGTCTTACATAGATGCGTATGAATGCATATGACTATGTGAGTATGATTATAGATATCTAAGTGTATGCATATGTAGGTGTATGTGTGCATGGGTATATGTATGCGTTCACATGTGTACATATTGTGTATATATGAATGCATATGTATATATGTTTGTACATATGCATTTGTATATGTGTGTGTGTGTGTGTGTGTTTGTGTGTTTCCATGCTTAATTTTACCTTCTTGGTGGAGGAGGGAAAGAAGAGGAAATAAAGAACAAAGCAAAAAGGACACAGTAAAGAAATAATTGTAGATGATATAAAATATTTGGTAGTTCCACCTGCCAAGACAAAGCCAAGTAATATCTGAACACAATTAATGAACACTTTTAACACATAAGTGTTATCTAAATAATTAGGAAAAATATCAATAGTTCATGGGTGAGCTGGGATAATATAATCATTCTACCTAATTTATTCTGCATAATTTAATTCTACCTAAATTAATTTACTTATTCAGTGCTAAACCAATCAAACTAAAAAATATTTCATAGAGATAGAAAAATAATAACAAAATTCATCTTGGAGATCAAAAGATCAAGAATATCAAAAGAATGAATGAAAAGCAATGCAAAAGAAGGTGGCCTAGCTACACCAATTCTAAAATTATAATATTAAGCAACTGTCATCTATCTGATACTGGTTAAGAAATAGAGTGGTGGATCAGTAGAATAGATTAGGTACACAAGACGCAGTAGTCAATGAATATAGCAATCTACTTTTTGATAAACCCAAAGACTCCAGTTTCTAGTATAATAGCTCACTATTTGGCAAAACTGCTGAGAAAACTGGAAAACAGTATGGTAGAAACTAGATATACACCAACATCTCATACTGTATAGTTTAGATATCAAGTGTGATATTATAAACAAATTAAGGAAGGATGGAATAGTTTACCTGTCTGATTTATGGAAAAGGAAAAAAAATTATGACCAGAAAAGAAATACTACTAAATTGCAAAATGAATATTTTTAAATACAATAAATTAAAAAGGATTAAAAAACCAAAGCAACCAAGATTACAAGGAAAGCAGAACACTGGGAAATATTTGGTTTTTACAATCAGGGTTTCTTATAAAGCCCTCATTTCTCAAATTTATAGAGAACTGAGTTAAATTTGTAAGACTAGAAATCATTCCATAGTAATCTATCATTTGATAAACCCAAAGACTCCAGCTTTTTGGGTAAGAACCCACTCTTTGAAAAAACTGCTGAGGGAAAGAGTATGGTAGAAACTAAGCAGAGATCAAAATCTCATGCCATATACCAAAATAAAGTCAAAATGGGATCATGATTTAGATATAAAGGCTGATACTATAGGCAAACTGGGAGAGCAAGTAATAGTTTACCTATCAGATCTGTGGAAAACAGAAGAATTCATGACCAAATAACAGATAGAGAACAATACAAAAAGCAAAATGGGTAATTCTGATTACGTTAAATTGAAAAGTTTTTGCGCAAACAAAACCAATGCAACTAAATTAGAAGGAAGGTAGAAAATTGGGAATTTTTACAACCAGTCTCTCTGATAAAGGCCTCATTTCTAAAATATATAGAGAATTAAGACAAATTTATAAGAACACAAGCCATTCCCCAATTGATAAATGGTCAAAGGACATGAACAGACAGTTCTCAGATGAAGAAATTAAAACCATCTATAGTCATATGAAAAACTGCTCTAAATCATTATTGATTAGAGAAATGCAAATCAAAACAACTCTGAGGTACCACATCACACCTATCAGATTGGCCAACATGACAAAACAGCAAAATTATAAATTTTAGAGAAGATGTGGGAAAATTGGAAAACTAATGCATTGTTGGTGGAGTTGTGAAATGATCCAACCATTTTGAACAGCAATTTGGAACTATGCCCAAGGGGCTATTAAAATGTGCATACCCTTTGACCCAATGATAGAACTTCTAGGGCTATATCCCAAAGAGATCATACAAATGGGAAAAGGACCCACATGTACGAAAATATTCATAGCAGCTCTTTTTGTGGTGGCAAAGAATTGGAAATTGAGAGGATGCCCATCAATTGAGGAATGGCTGAAAAAGTTGTGGTATGTAATGGAATACTGTTGTGCTATAAGAAATGATGAACAGCCTGACTTCAGAAAAACCTGGAAAGACTTGTATGGTCTGATGGTAACTGAAATGAGCAGAACCAAAAGAATATTATACACAATAACAGCTATGATGTACAAAGATTAATATTGATAAACTTAACCCTTCTCAGAAATACAAGGATCTAAGACATCTCCAGAGGCCTTGTGATGGAAAATACTATCCACATCCAAAGAAAGAACTATGAAAATTGAATTGCTATTTTGCTATTTTTTTCTCTTCTGTTGAGTTTTGTTTCCTCTTTCTGATGGTTCCTCCTATTGGTTTTAATTTTTACTTACAACACCACTATTGTGAAAATATGTTTAATAGGAATGTAAATGTATAGCCTATGTCAGATTGTGGGCCATCTTGGGGAAGGTGGTGGGGAGGAAGGGGGAGAAAAATTTCAAACTCCAAAGCATATGGAAATGAATACTGATAAATGAAAATAAATTAATAACATTTTCTAAAAAAGAAAAAAAAGAATATAAGTTATTGCCCGATTGATAAATGGTCACAGTACATGAACAAGCAGTTTTCAGAAGAAGAAATTAAAGCTATCTATAGTCATACAAAAAAATGTTCTAAATCGCTATTGACTATAGAAATACAAATCAAAATGACTCTGAGGTACCACATCACAACCATCAGATTGACCAACATGACAAAACGGGAAAATGATAAATGTTGGAGAAGATGGGATACTAATGCATTATTGGTAGAGTTGTGAACTGACTCAACCATTCTAGAGAGCAATTTGAAACTATGCCCATAGTGCAATTAAACTGTGCATACTCTTTGATCCAGCAATATCATGACTGGGTCTGTATCCCAAAGAGATAATAAAAAAGTGAAAAGAACCTATATTTACAAAAAATATATATATTTATAACAGCTTTTTTGGTAGTACCAAAGAAATGGAAATTGAACAAATGAACATCGGTTGAGGAATGGCTACACAAGTCATGGTATATGGATGTAATAGAATACTATTGTACTATAAGAAATGATGAGTATGTGGATTTCAGAAAAACCTGGAAAGACATACCTAAACTGATGCTGATCAAAGTGAGCAAAACTAGGAGACCATTTTACCCAGTAACAGCAAAATTGTGTGATGACCAATTGTGATAGACTTAGCTCTTCTCACCAATACAATGATCCAAGATAATTCTGAAGGACTCATCATGGAGAGTGCAGTCAGTCACAGGGTGGGGTCAAGATGGTTGACCAAGAGTGAAACTCCTCCAAATACCTGTAAAAAAAGGCTCTAAACAAATTCTAGAGCAGCAGAACCCAAAAAAAGACAGAGTGAAACAAATCTCCAGCATATGACAACCTGGAGGGTTGATTGGAAAACTCTACTTAGCCAGGCTAGGACAGGATCTCAGTTCAATGTGGGTGTGCAGGAAAAGACCAGGCTTCAAGGATTTTGGAGCAGTCCTCAGGGGACTGAATCACTGGCAACCATGGTGTTTTCTAGACTCCTCAACCCACAAATGCCAAAGATATCTTAGATCAGTAGATAAGTTCTGTGACTGTGGTGGGAGAGAAGCTCAGTCCAAGCCCCAGTCCCTGCACAGCACCAGGGTGGCGGCTACTTTCACAGTGGTTGGCCCACAGACTTAGGGGTAATCAAGTGGCTTATCAGAGGGGGATTGCAGGGATCTCTTTGCTGGTGCTGAGGTAGGAATCTTTTGCTCCAAGAAAAATATGAATTGTCCCCAGGCCTTGAAAGAGCTCAAAAAAGTTTGTGAGAAGAAAGTAAGGGAAGTAGAGGAAAAACTGTGAATAGAAATGAGAGGGATGCAAGAAAATCGGGAAAAAACAAGTTAATAGCTTGCTAAAGAAACCTAAAAAATATTGAAGAAGATAACACCCAAATGGCAAAAGAGGTACAAAAAGACATTGAGGATAAGAATGGCTTAAAAAGAGGAACTTGCCAAATGGGAAAAGAAGTCCAAAAGGTCATTGAAGAAAATACTTCCTTAAAAATTAGAATGGAGTACTGGAAGCAAATGACTTCATGACAAATCAAGACATAGCAAAACAAAACCAAAAGTATGAAAAAAAAGTATAAGACAACGTGAAATATCTCATTGAAAAAATAACTCATTTGGAAATCCAGGACAGAGAATTTAACAATTATTGGACTACCTGAAAGCCATAATCAAAAAAGGAGCCCAGACATCATCTTTCAATAAATTATTAAGAAAAACTGGCCTGACATTCTGGAAACAGAGGGTAAAATAGAAATGGAAAGAATCCACCGATCACCTCCTGAAAGGGATCCCCAAAGTAAATCCTAGGAATATTATAGACAAATTCCAGAGTTCCCAGGAAAAAGAGAAAATATTGCAAGCAGCCAGAAAGAAACAATTCAAGTATTGTGGAAACACAATCAGGATAACACAAGATTTAGCAGCTTCTACATTAAGGGACTGAGGGCTTGAAATATAATATTCTGGAGCTGAAAGGAGATAGGGTTACCACCAAGAATAACCTTTCCAACAAAAACGAATATAATCTTTCAGGGCAAAAAAAAAAATTGGACATTTAGGGAAACAGAAGACTTTCAAGCATGCTTGATGAAAAGACCAGAGCTGAATAGAAAACTCAACTTCCAAATACAAGACTCAAGAGAAGCATGAAAAGGTAAACAGGAAAGAGAAATTATAACAGACTTATTGAATTTGAACTGTTTACATTCCTAGATGGAAAGATGATTTTTGTAACTCCTGAGATCTTCATCAGTATTAGGGTAGTTGTAGGGGGGAAAATTATATGCATAGATAGATAGATAGATAGATAGATAGATAGATAGATAGATAGATAGATAGATAGTTGATAGAGGGCACAGGGCGAGTTGAAGATGAAGGGTTGATATCTGGAGAATAAAATTAAGAGGTGGGAGAGGATTATACTGGTAAAAAGAGAAAGAGAGAGGTAAAATGGTCTAAATTACCTGACATAGAACAGGCACGAAAAGGCTTTTACAGTGGAGGGGAAGTGGGGAAAGGTGAGAGGGAATGAATGAATCTTATTCTCATTGGATGTGGCTTAAGGAAGAAATAATGTACACACTCAATTGGAATGGAAATCTATCTTACCCTACAGGAAAATGGGGTGGGGGGGAAGGGGTTAAGAGAGTGGGGGGAATGACAGAGGGGAGGGCAGATTGGGAAAGGGAGTAATCAGAAGCAAACAATTCTGAGGAGGGACAAGGTCAAAAGAGAGAATAGAATAAATGGGGGACAGGATAGTATGAAGGGAAATATAGTTAGTTCTCTACAATGTGACTACTATGGAAGTGTTTTGCATGACTACATACGCATAAACTGTATCAAGTTTCTTGCCTTCTCAGTGAAAGTGGGTGGGGAGAGAGGAAGGGAGAAAATGTGGAACCCAAAGTTTTAAAAACACTTGTTAAAAAATGTTTTCATATGCAACTGAGAAATAAGATACACAGGCAATGTGGTATAGAAATCTATCCTGCCCTACAGGAAAATAGAAGGGAAAAGGGAGAAGAGAAGTGGGGAGATAGAAGGAAAGGCATATTATGGGAAGGGGTATTCAAAATACAGACCATCTTGGAGTGGGGAAAGGGATGAGTTGGGGAGAAAAATTGGAACTCAAAGTCTTGTGGAAGTAAATGTTTAAAACCCAAAATTAATAAATTAACAAAAAAGAAAGAAAGAAAGAAAACAATAAAAGAATTGAATTTTCAAAAAAAGTTAAAGAAAGAGAATGCTATCCACATTCAGAGAAAGAACTATGGTGTCTGAATACAGATTTCAGTATATTATTTTTCACTCTTTTTTTTCATGGTTTTTCTGGGTTTTTTTTCTGATTTCTGACTAATGCGGAAATATGTTCAACATGGTTGTACATGTATAACCTATTCCATATTGTTTGTTTTATTGGGAAGGGAGAAAAATTTTGGAAATCAAAATTTTTTTAAATATGAATTTTGAAAACTATATTTACATGTAATTGGGAAAAAATGCTATTTTAAAAAGACCCTAATGTTGGGAAATACGGAAGGCAAAAGAAAAAAAGGATGGGAAAGTATGAGATGGGTGGAAAGTGTCATGGAAACAAGGGATATTAGATTTGAGAGGTAATGGAAATTAGAAAGGTCTGGCATCCTATGGGGCTTATAATGTCACAACGAGTTGGATATGACTGATCAAGTGAACAACAACTACAACAATGATTACATGAAATTTAAAGGAAGTATTAAGCATCTAGCCAACTGTTCTTAAGCTTATAATTTAGAGTTGTTAGGGTATGTGATCATTGTTTCCTGACTCAGAGATCTGCTTCCTAGCCATCATACCAAATGTTTATAAAGTCAGTTATCTTCCCAGTTCAATGCTGAACAAAAATCAGCTTTCAATAAATATAAGTTACATTTAATTATAAAATAAAAACAGATATCTCTGGTAAGAGACTGTGAAACATTAATGTCACTTTGGTTTGAGTCAGTCCATGACAATTTTTAAGCATTTATTATGTGCCAAATCATGTGCCAAATATTGTGGTAAGTACTGGGGATACAATGAAAGACAAGACAGTCCCAACAATCTAATGCAAGAGGCACTATGAAAACTGACTACATATAAAGTACAGATATAGACATATTGATATGATAGATAGACTGATGTGATATGATATCATATATGATAGTGAAATTATATGTATGACAAATGAAAGGTAATCACTAGAACAAAGACCCTAACATTAAGAAAATATGAGGAAAGAAAAAGAAATGGGTTTTCATAGGGAAGCCAAGTAATGAGGAAGAGGAATGAGAATATTCACAGAATTGGAAAAGGCAATAAAAATGCCTAGAAATTGAGTGTGTTCTTCTAGGAACAACAGAGTGGCCAGCTTCACTGGATCACAGTTTGTGTTGGGGAGAGTAATGTGTAAAAATAATGGAAATGTGAATTGTGTCACAATTGTAAAGGGCTTTGAATCACAGAGAATATTGTATTTTAACCTGGAGGTGATAAGAAGTTACTGAAATTTATTTGGTGACTTGGTCAGATCTGAGTTTTAATAAGATTAATTTTTTAAATTTTTAAAAAGTTTTTTGAATTTATTTTTAGTTTTCAACATTCACCTGCACAAGGTTTTGAGCTACAAATTTTCTCCCTATCTCACCCTTCTCCCCACCCCAAGATGGCATGCGTTCTGAATAATCCCTTCCCCTAAGCTGCCCTCTCTTCTATATTGCCCCCTTTCTCTTTTCCCCTTCCCCTTTTGTTTTGCTATAGGGCAGGATAGATTTCTATACCCCGTTTCCTGTTTTTCTTATTTCCCTGTTGCATGTGCAAACAATTTTTTGAACATGTGTTTTTAAAACTTTGGGTTCCAAATTTTCTCCCTTCCTCCCTCCCCACCCAACCTCACTGAAACGGCAAGCAACTTGATATAGGTTACACGTGTAGCTACGCAAAACACTTCCATAGTAGTAGTGTTTTGAAAAACTAACTATACTTCCATTCATACTACCCCCCATTTATTCTATTCTCTCTTTTGACCGTGACCCTCCCCAGAGGTGTCTGCTTTTGATTACCCCCCAATCTGCCCTCCACTTTATTATTCCTCTGCTCTCTTGTCTCTCCCCCCCCATTTTCCTGTAGAGTAAGATAGATTCCCATACCCAACTGAGTGTGTGTTATTCCCTCATTAAGCCAAATACTATGAGAATAACATTCACTCATTCCTCTCCCCTTCCCCCACTTCCCTTCCAATGTAAAAAACTTTTCTTGTCTGTTTTATGTGAGATAATTTACCCCATTCCATCTTTCCCTTTGTTCTTCTCCCAGTACAATCCTCTCTCACCCTTCATTTTATTCTCCAGATATCACCCCTTCATCTTCAACTCACGCTGTGCCATCTATCTATCTATCTATCTATCTATCTATCTATCTATCTATCTACCTACATATAATGTTTTCCTCTCCAACTACCCTAATACTTACAAAGAGCTCATGAATTACAAATATTATCTTTCCATGTGGGAATGTAAACAGTCCAACCTTAATAAGTCTTATGATTTCTCTTTCTTGTTTACTTCCTCATGTTTCACTTCAGTCTTGTATTTGAAAGTCAAATTTTCTATTCAGCTCTGGTCTTTTCATCAAGAATGCATGAAAGTCCTCTATTTCCCTAAATATCCATTTTTTTCCCCTGAAAGATTATACTCAGTTTTGCTGGGTAGGTGATTCTTGGTTGTAATCCTATCTCCTTTGACCTCCAGAATATTATATTCCAGGCCCTGTGGTCCCTTACCTTAGAAGCTGCTAAATCTTGTGTTTTCTTGATTGTGTTTCCACAATACTTGAATTGTTTCTTTCCAGCTGCTTGCTATATTTTCTCCTTGACCTGGGAACTCTGGAATTTGACTACAATATTCTTAGGAGTTTTACTTTTGGGATCTTTTTCAGGAGATGATTGGTAGATTCTTTCCATTTCTATTTTGCCCTCTAGTTCTAAAATATCAGGGTAATTTTTCCTTGATAATTTCTTGAAAGATGATGTCTAGCCTTTTTCTTTTTTTTTTCTTTTTTTTTTTGATCATGGCTTTCAGACAGTCCAATAATTTTTACATTTTCTCTACTGGAACTATTTTCCATGTCATTTGTTTTTCAAATGAATTATTTCATGTTGTTTTCTATTGTTTCATTCTTTTCGATTTGTTTTACAGTGTCTTCATTTCTCATAAAGTCACTAGTTTCCAATTGCTCCATTCTAATTTTTAAGGAAGTATTTTCTTCAGTGAGCTTTTGGACTTCCTCGTCCATTTGGCCACTTTGCTTTTTTAAGACATTCTTCTCCTCATTGGCTTTTTGGACCTCTTTTGCCATTTGGGTTAGGCTATTTTTTAAGGTTTTATTTTCTTCAGTATATTTTGGGGTCACCTTTAGCAAGCTGTTGACTTGTTTTCCATGATTTTCTTGCATCACTCTCATTTCTCTTCCCAGTGTTTCCTCTACTTCTCTTACTTGCTTCTCAAAATCCTTTTTGAGCTCTTCCATAGCCTGGGACTGATTCATATTTTCTTAGAGGCTTTGGATGTCGGAGCTTTGACTTTGTTGTCTTTTTCTGGTTGAATATTTTGATCTTCTTTGTTACCAAAGAAAGATTCGATGGCCTGACCTTTTGTTGTGAGGCTTGGTCATGATCCCAGCCAATTACTTAAGTTTTAAACTCTTTGTTAAAGTAGGGGTTTGCTTCCAGTGTGGAGAATGTAGTGTCACAAGCTTTGGGTGTTTTGTACAGCTTTTTTCAGAGATACTTCTAGGGACTTGTAAATTTTCAGTTCTTCCAAGGTGGTATGATAAGGAGTGAGGTTTTTACTCCTTTCCTGGCCTGGGCTCTGGTCCATGAGTGACTACAATCACTCTTTTCTGCCTTGAAACGCTGAGGAGGATTCTCTCCTCACCACCACTACAAGCTCCACCACATCACCATTCCTCCTTGCCCAAGTACCACTACCCAGAGCTGTGACCCAGATCCAAGCATGGACAAAGCAAGAGATTCCTGCCTCAGCACTAGCAAAAAGATCCCTGAAATCCCACTCTGATCAGCCACTCAATTCCTCCTCAGTCTGTGGGCTGGAAGCTCATGAGGCAGCCACTGCCTAGGGGTCATGCTCAGGGACTGGGACTCAGACCCCATTTCTCTCTCTCACCATAGTCACAGACCCTTCCCACTGACCCTCTAATTTGTCTTTGGCATTTGTGGCTTGAGAGGTCGGGAAACAGCCATAGCTGCCTGTGATTCAGTCCTCTGAGACCTGCTCCAACACACCTTTCTGATAAACCATCCAGGTTGTCTTAGGCTGGAAATTTGTTTCACTCTTTTTGTGGGTTATCCTACTTTAGAATTTGTTTAGAACCAATTTTTCTCAGTATTTGGAGGGTTTTGGGGAGAGCACTGCTTTCTCTCCTCCATCTTGGCTCTGCCCCCTCTAATAAGATTAATTTGAAAGATGAGTGAGGAGAGATTTATGGCAGCAAAATCAAAAAAAAATCTATTTAATAGTCGAGGCATGAGATGGTGAGTTCCTGCACAATGGCAGTATCAGAGGGGAAAAAGGAAGGCACCTGATAGTAACAGGAAAGTTCAGAAGTGGGCAGAGTTTTGTTTTGTTTTGTTTTTCCACATGGGAGGGGGTTAAATAATGAATTTAGCTTTGAACATGTTGAGTTTAAAACATTTACAGGGAATACAGTTTGAAATGTCTAATAAGCAGTTGGATATGTGAGACTGAAGGTTGGAAGAGAGTTTAGGACCAGATAAATAGAACTAAGAACTATCACCAAGGGGATGATAAATGAACCCATAAGAGCTGATGAAATCATCAAATGAAATAGTAGAGAAGGAGAAAAGAACAGGACTCAGGAACAGAGCCCTGGGGGACACCCACTTTTTGTAGGTATGACCTGAATTAGAAACAAATTAGCTGATAGATAAAATTCTCATAAAATCTAAGATTTTTTTAAGCCAGTCTTAGGAGTGCCTGGAAGAACCTATTAACCTTCTCTAATGTATGAGAAACATGAGTTTTCCTAGTTTATACTGACCACCTAACTGTAGGTCAGATCCCACAGTAGAATTAGGCCAGAAGCTCAGAGCAAACACAAGTCTAATGAGCTAAAAAAGTCTGGCTTTTTATCTAAGCAAGCCTTTTGTTGCCATAAAGCAACCTCAGTAAGTAGCTGGTTTCTTAAGGAGTCAGCAACATCACACTGCTGTGCTTCTGTCTCCATTTTAGCATAGAGGAATGATTTTCAAACCAAATGTGAAGCAGCCTAAAAATTTCAACCAATCTCCCAGTTATGGGAGCTACCAAAGACAACATGGCAGCTCTTCCATTTGATGGACTCCTGCTGCGTTATAAAGACAACCTCTCACTAGTATTTTTTTTTTAGCTATAACTAAAGGAGGTTTACCTGTTGAGATAATAGAAATTGTCTTAAAAGAACAAGGTAATGATCAAAAGGGAGTGAGATAAAATATTTATTTGGTAGTTTAAACTCAAGTTGACATAACATTTTAAGACTTGGAAAATGCTTTCCCTACAATGTTGAAAGGTAGGTAGTGAAAATATATACAGATGAGATCAGGTACAATAGGTAGAGATGGACGTGTTATAATCTCCCTTGCTGGAGTAGAAAAGTACATCATTTGATCTATCTACACTTGTGTCTGTGTCTATAATACACACATATAAATACATATGCACATATTTGTGTTTGTTTATAAAATAAATGAGGAAACTGAGGTTCAGAAAGGTAAGTTTCTTTTCCACAATTACATAAATATTCATCATTCAATAAGCCAGTATATGCCAGGCCCCAGGGATACAAATATAAATACTGGAACAACCCTTGCTCTCAGTGATCTTATTTTCCAACTAGTAAATATAAGATCCAGAATTCAAATGGGGTTGTGATTTGACTACACTATACTTCCTCTTCCTGAGAGATAAATTATTTATGTAGGTTAGGTTGGGGACTGAAACTGTGATTTGGAGAACTGCCTAAAGCACTGAGAAGTTAAATGATCTTCTCTGGATCACATCGCCATTATATATCAGAGGTAATACGTGAACCCAAGTCATTTACACTCTGACCTCTGTTTTCTTTCCATTGTGTCAAGCTTCCTTTCTTTATATTTTCTGTCAGATCCTAAGTGGGAAATTTGTGGGGCTTCCTAATCTAAGGTTTTAAATGTTCTCTACCAGTGGAAGACTTTTTTTTCAAAGTTGAACAAACTTTTCTGAATTTGAAGGCAAGTACCTCCAAGACTTATTGCTTAATCATTTTTGGCTGCTTTTTTGAATAGTTTTTCTTTATTTTCTATTTGATATAAAATATATGTGTGTGTGTGTGTGTGTATATATATATATATATATATATATATATATATATATATATATATATCAATCACAGCTATACAATTCCTGGTGTGTAATATGAATAACTCAGTTTTAAAGTGTAAGTGTGTCCTTATTCTAAAACAGTATAGGTACTCCAAGTAAACTTAGAAGTGAAATGAAAGGTCATCTTCCTGGGATAGCAAACCAATTATCAAGATCGAAATCAATTGGTATAAAAAAATCCTTCCTTTCATCAATATTATAGAAGATGGCTCAAGGACCCTTTCATAATTTTTAAAGTCATGATGTATAAATCATTTTATTTTCTCTGATAAATACAAAGTTCTAAATGCTTAATTTAAAAGAAGAATTGAAAAAAAAACAAAATTAACTTATAATTTATGGTGCTATTTGTAAGGCACTAGGCTAAATGTTGAGGAGGATTTCTTACTGCAATTTTTTATACTTTCCTTTGTCTTCTTAGTTTATTTTGTATAACATTTAATCATCAGCCATCTTATTCTCTGATACCCTACCCCACTAAACTGTCAGCTTCTTGGGGACACATCTTACACTGATTTCTTTCCTTTTTTTTGTCTCTCTATCTCCTAGAACAATATTTTGCATGCATGTTTTGGATAATTAGAAATAAAATTTCCAAAACTAACACTAATATAAGCTAAAATGTGGAAATGTAATAATAAAGGACGTAAACAGCTGTGCCGTAGTACTTCCCTTGGTATAGTAGAAAAGAGACTAGACTGGGAGCCGAGAGACCTGGATTAAAGACTTAATTATCTCACTTTCTAGCTGTGTAGCCTTAGCCAAACTTTTCCTTTGGTGGCCTATTTCCTAAATCCAGAGGTGTGATGGAGATAACTTGAACCAGCTCCCAAAAGCCAAATATTAAATTTTCGATGTGAGTATTTACAGCTCAAAAATTGCCAAATGCTCACAAATCAGGGCTTGATTTATTATTTTGTTAATTGTGTAGACAAGAAAGTTATGGAGAAAATTATAATAATAAAGATTAAACTTAAAAGTATCATCTGTACTTTTTTTTATTTTCAGAGAGCTAGTTGTTAAATTTTTATTGGCACAAATTTGATAATATTTCGGAATTGGAAGTGTGACCTCTAAGATCTCTGAAATGGATCTTAGTGCCATTAACTTCTGTTTTTGTTAATATATATCAAGTATATAGCACAGAGCCTAACACATAATACGTACTTAATAAATTGCTTTTTTATTCATTCATTTTTAATTTAGTGTGGTCTCAGCTTCAGTTCACTCCTGCCATGTGGTTTCTTCTTTAATTTCACTCTTGTCTGGCCCCTCATCCATTTGTGTCTTACTTTTGGCTCTCTTTCTAGTACCCTCAAGTCTCAATGAGTATTGGAACCCACAAAGATAATTGGCTTCTCTGAATGCCTGAAAATTCTCTCTTCTCTTGGTTTTGGAGTTACCACACTCCTATGGGTCTTCACCTTTCTAGGTTCCCACCATAAGATTATGGAGACTTTGGAAAACTTCTCTAGAAACATAGAAAATGTATAGGGAATTTCCTGTTATAATAGAGATATTTAGAAAAATTATCCAGAAAGATAAAGTCTCCTTTAGCTACACTGTTTGCAGGCGTTCAGATAAGCACAAATGGTGCAATGGAAAGAGAGTTGGACTCACATTCAGAAAGACCTAAATTCGAATTCTATTTTGCTTACTAGCTATATGACCCTGGACAACCTACTTAAACGTTGTTATCCTCCATTTCCTCATCTATAAAATGGGAATGATAATAGCACCTATATCACAGGAGATCAAATGAGATTATACTGTATAAATATTAGCTTTTGTTATAGTATATTAAACTACAGAAGTCAAAAAATATGAGACCTGGGGAAAAAGTCATTGAGTTTGACAATCAATGTTATTAGTAATCTTTGAAAGAGAATTTTAAATAGACTTCAGTTAAATGATACTAAAACACAATTACAGGAGATTGAGAAGAGATTAGGCAGTGGGCAGTTAATATTTTGTAGGCAGATAATATTTTGTTTATACTTTTTAATATTTAAAATTAAATGGAAGAAAGGTGAAGGGATAGTAACTAGATGGAATTTGAAAAAAAGCTAAGGATTTTTTTGTTTGTTTTGTTTTTTTAAGGTTGGAGAAATTTAGGTGTGTTTTTAGATTGATGGCAAGGAATTGATATTTAAAGACAGAAAAAAATAACTAAAACAGGGAGGATCACAGCTTGAAGTAAGAGAACACAACAAAGGATGGACATAAGGAGATTTATATTAAAGGGTGTTAGAGGTAGCACTAATGTCAACATTCTCTTAGTTCAGGTTTAGTACTGGGCTGAAATGAAGTACTGGTAAATCATTGAACAGTTAACAAAAGTTTTTTTTTTTTTTCAAACAGAGTAAGGATCTGTAACAAGGACTTAATTGTATTTAACTTCTCTAGACATAATCCCTTCAGTTGCATATACAAACCTACATGCTTAGTAGGACAGAGTATCAAGATAGGATTGTAACTGATGCGGTCTTCTGAAATCCACCCATGTAAAGAGGCCTCATATGGGTAGAACTTTTCATGTTCTTAGGTGAATAGGAAGCTACATCAGGGAAACAGGGATCAATCAACTTCTGGGATCACTTTGTCATGTTTTAAGGAAAAACAGTACCTGCGCAGGAGAGATGACTATAACTCATGGTGTAGGGGAAAGCTGGTAGGTATTAGTCCTCTCAAGGAAGGTTGTAATGAATTGGCTTGTTTCTGTGAGAAGAGAGAGAGAGAGAGACAATACTGAGAAAATTTGGAAAACAACTCTAATATTGATAATCCAGATTCCATAATATTGAAAATACCACTCATAACAGCTCAGTTAGTGTTCTCTTCCTCTTCAAACTATCTCATGTTTAAATGAGTTTCTCCAAATTCCTAGAAATTCTCTGTACCCTTGGCTTCATAATTATTGTAATAGCTAGCTAAGTGTTCTCTTCTTCCTTCCTTATCTGGTTATATGTTTTATTACTTCAGATAATTCCAATTATAAGCAGGAATTGTTAATGATATATGTGTATGTGTGTGTGTATCTGTGTGTGTGTATGTGTGTGTGTGTGCATTCCCAGTGCTTTCTGCAGTGTTTTATTTCTAGCAGGCATTTAATAAATGCAAAAATCAGTTACAAGCATGCAAGACATTTATTTTTAATGATTCAGATGTTTTCTCATTGCAGTTATATGCCTGCAAACATTTAATTAAAAAAAATTATATTGGCTATTACATAATTTAAAGGCAGTGATTCTTTCTTACCAGTACTATGCCCATTGTGATGTGCTCTGAAGCTATATATAACTGTGGAATCCCTACTGTTTGAGGTTAGTTGTTTGAATTCCAGTTTCTCTTCTGTCCCATTGGCCTCAGTTTAACCCTTTAACTCTAGTGAATTTTTTTTTCTAATTTGTATTTTGAAGGGCTTTTGTTTCCTCATTTATTTTATCCGATTTCATTATAATCTTTTTATAGTAAGGAAGGTAATCCTGAAATCTTTAATTAACTCTACATTTATTCATGAATTGTTACTAACATAAAATACCATAAAACATGATATATCATTTCCCTGGGTTTTTTGGCCACTTATTACTCAAGTAGTACTACCTCTTCCCAAAGCACCTGCTTTCTTGGCTGTTCCCTCACCCAAATTACTTAGATCACATGTTAGGAAACCCTCTGCGTAACTTTCAGGCCAGATTTAAAATGCTCGTGCTGTTCAAATATACTTGTATTTTCAGTAAATGAAAAGTACATTTATTGTATCACAAGTTGTGTTCATTTGGCTTTTCTTTTAAATCTAGAGGCCAAATGAAGTGTTTTAGGGTTTTAGGTGTTTTCAAGTTTAACCTTCCCAAGAATTTGAAGACATGGTACTTTGAAATAATGACTGTGTATCCTGATAATAACCATCAGATTATACATAATGACTGCCAGAAAGGAAAACAACAGCAAAGAGTCTGTTTACCTTGTAGTTAAAATAAAATTGGGGCAGGTAGGTGACACAGTGGATAGAGCACCAACTCTGGATTCAGGGTAACCTGAGTTCAAATCTGGCCTCAGACACAAAACACTTACTAGCTATGTGACCCTGGGCAAGTCACTGAACTCCATTGCCTAGGCAGGAAAAAAAAAGGAGAAAAAAAGAAAATAAATAAATAAAAATTACATGCTTCTGCTGCTATTTTGATAGAATAAAGAATCTAGGTTGGAAGGGAATTCAACAGACATACATTTAAATCCATATCTCATAAAATTGTTTAAAATTTGCTTACTATAATGGTCATATTTTGTATCAATTAGGAAATTCTATTCTTACATTGGAGTATATCTTATTAGGGCTTATGGAGTTAAACTCACCTAATTTATGATTTAATGAATCTTCTTTTTTCTTTTTCTTTCTTTTTGAGGAGGAAACTGAGGGCCAAAGAGATTTAATGATTTGCCCAAATTGCACATTAACCTGTCTGATAAAAGTCAGAGCTGGAACCCTGGTATCTTAATGCCAGTTTTCTTCCTAATATGTCCTAATTCCTCCCTAATGACTTCATTTTCTACATATCACTTTAAAAGGAAATTTGAAGCAATCAACTTGAAATGGGAGGCAATCCGTAAACAATCTAATTTGCCCTTATTAGGTGCTCCTCAAATCTCCTTTTCTATATGCATTGATAACTTTGAGTAAATTATAAGGAAAAAAAAGATACTTCCTCTGCAATTTACTCTGCTGAGATTAAATCTGGAATATTGTGCTTAGTCCTGCCTGTTACATGTTTGGAAAGACAATAAATAGGAGAAGATGTGGAGGAGGGCAATGAATACTTTTAATCTCATGCCATATGAAGATTAGGTGAAAAAACTGGAGACGTTGAATCTGATGAAGAAAAGACTGAAGAGGAAATGAAAACTCTCAAGAATTTGAAAGATTGGGGGGCAGAGCCAAGATGGCAGAGTGAAAGCAGTGACTTGCGTGAGCTCTCCCCCAAACCCCTCCAAATATTCATAAAAAATGGCTCTAAACAAATCCTGAAGTAGCAGAACCCACAAAAAGACAGGGATGAAAGAAATTTCCAGCCCAAGACAACCCGGATGATTGATCAGAAAGGTGTATCATGCTGGGCTGGGAGCGCAGTACAACACAGCATGGGCCCCCAAAACTGGAGCAGGCCTCAGAGGATTGAATGGCTGGCAGCTGTGGAGATTTCCAGACTCCTCAATCCACCAATGCCAAAGACAACTTAGAAGGTCAGTGGGAAAAATCTGTTTCTGTCAGTGCTGAGAAAGGAACACGGGGTCTCAGCTCCACTCCCCAAGAGCACGGCCATGGGGGGTGAGGGGGCAGCTGCTTCCAGAGCTTCCCACCCACAGACTGAGGGGGAATCTGGTGGCTGATCAGAGAGGGATTGCAGGGATCTCTTTGCCAGTGCTGAGGCAGGAATCTCTTGCTTTGCCCATGTCTGGATCTGAGCCACAGTTGTGGGCGGCAGTGCTGAGGTGAGGAAGAACACTGGTGTGGTGGAGCTTGCAGTGGCTGTGGAGAGAAACCCCTCCTCACAGTTACAGGAGAAAAGGAGTATGTGTAGTTACAGGTCAGGAAAGTAGTAAACACCTCGCCCCTTATCATACCACCTTGGAAGAACTGAAAATTTACAGGTCCCTAGAAGTATCTCTGAAAACAGCTGTACAAACCACCCGAACCATGGGACAGTACATTCTCTACATTGGAAGCAGATTAGTACCTTAACAAAGAGTTTAAAACTCAAGTAATTGGCCAGGATCATTAGCAAGCAGGGCAAAAAGAGTCAGACTGTATTATCTTACTTTGGTGAAAAAGAAGATCAAAATATACAACCAGAAGAAGACAACAAAGTCAAAGCTCCTACATCCAAAGCCTCCGAGAAAAATATGAATCAGTCCCAGGCCTTGGAAGACCTCAAAAGAGATCTTGAGAGGCAAATAAGTGAAGTAGAGGAAAAACTGAGAGTGATGTAAGAAAATCACGAAAAACAAGTCAACAGCTTGATAAAAGAGATCCAAAAAGAAAAAAATACTGAAGAAAATAACACCCTAAAAAATAGCCTAACCCAAATGGCAAAAGAGGTCCAAAAAGCCAATGAGGAGAAGAATGCCCTAAAAAGAAAAATTGGCCAAATGGAAAAGGAAGTCCAAAAGATTACTGAAGAAAATACTTCCTTAGAAATTAGAATACAGCAATTGGAAGACAGTGACTTTATGAGAAATCACAACACAGTAGAACAAATCCAAAAGAATGAAAAATTAGAAAACAATCTGAAATATCTAATTGGAAAAACAACTGACCTGGAAAATAGATCCAGGAGAGAGAATTAGAAATTATTGGACTATCTGAAAGCCATGATCAAAAAAAAAAGAGCCTAGATATCATCTTTCAAGAAATTATCAAGGAAAACTGCCCTGATATATTAGAACCAGAGGGCAAAATAGAAATTGAAAGAATCCACTGATCTCCTCCTGAAAGAGATCCCCAAACTCCTAGGAATATTATACCCAAATTCTAGAGTTCCCAGGTCAAGGAGAAAATATTACAAGCTGCCAGAAGGAAACAGTTCAAGTACTGTGGAAACACAATCAGGATAATACAAGATTGAGCAGCTTCTACATTAAAGGACCGCAGGGCATGGAATATAACATTCCAGAGGGCAAAGGAGATAGGATTACAACCAAGAATCACCTACCCAGCAAAACTGAGTATAATGCTTCAGGGGAAAAAAATTGTCATTCAGTGGAATAGAGGACTTTCAAGCATTCTTAATGAAAAGACTAGATCTGAATAGAAAATTTGACTTTCAAATACAGGACTGAAGTGGAACAGGAAGAGGTAAACAGGAAAGAGAAATCCTAAGAGACTTATTAAGATTGAACTGTTTACATTCCTGCATGGAAAGATGATACTTATAACTCAGGAGACCTTTGTCAGTATTTGGGTAGTTGGAGGAAAAAATTATATGTATGTATATGTAGATAGATAGATAGAGGGCTGAGGGTGAGCTGAAGATTAAGGGGTCATATCTAGAGATTAAGGGATGAGAGAGGATTATACTCGAAGAAGAGAAAGGGAGATGTAGAATGTGGTAAATTTTCTCACAAAAAAAAAAACAGAAAAGAAAATGTTCTTACACTGGAGTGGAAATGGGGAAAGTTAAAAAGGAAAGAGTGAATCTTATTCTCATAGGATTTTGCTGAACAAGGGAATAACATACACATTCAATTGGGTGGAAATCTGTCTTACCCTACAGGAAAATAGGGGGAGAAGGGGACAAGAGAGCAGGGGGATGATAGAGAGGCAGGCAGATTGGGAAAGGGGGTAATCAGAAGTAAATACTTCTGAGGAGGGACAGGGTCAAAAGAAAGAATAGAATAAATGGGAGGGCAGGATAGTATTAAGGGAAATAGAGTTAGTTTTTTACAACATGTCTACTATGGACGTGCTTTGCATAACTGCACATGTAGAACCGATGTTGAGTTGTTTGCCTTTTCAATGAGGGTGGGTGGGGAGGGAGGAAGAGAGAAAATTTAAAACCTAAAGTTTTAAAAACATATGTTTAAAAAAATGTTTTCCCATGCTACTGGGAAATAAGAAGTATAGTAAATGGGGTACAGAAGTCTATCCTGCCCTACAGGAAAATAGAAGGGGAATGGGATAAGAGAAGAGGGAGGGAAGAGATAGAACAGAGGACAGACTAGGGGAAGGGATATTCACAATGCATGCCATCTTGGGGTGGGGGAGGGGGGAGATGGAGTGAAAATTTGGAACTCAAAAACTTGTGGAAGTGAATGTTGAAAACTAAAAATAAATAAATTTATACTTAAAAAAACATTTGAAGGATTGTCATATAACAAAAAGAATATAATCTCCTTGAGGACAGGAACTACTTTTGTCTTTCTCTGCATGACCGCTGTTAGCTCAGCCCCTGCAATGATTGATAAATATATACTGACTGTTAATCCACAGATAAGAAAACTAGTGTAGGAAAAATGAGTGGAAGTTATAAATGGCCAAATTCAGAATTGTTGTGAAGGAATTCCACAAATTTTGAATAGGGTGCCACATAAAGTAGTTAATTCCTGTTCATCAAAAGCTTTTAAGCAAAAGTTCACAAATATTAATTGGGTAAACTATGAAAACAATATCATTTTCAAGTATGAGTTAAGCAAAATGTCTGAGACTTTTTCTGAAGTTAAAATTCTATGATTCTGTAATAAAAATTGACAATCCCTTAATAGTCTAAGTATTCAGAAATACTTTTCGTAAACTGTTTTCAATGAGGTGTATTTTTTTTATTAAATTAGTATTTGTAATTCACAAACATCAACATAAATTGCTTAAGCCAGTTCAGTCCATTTCTGATCAAGTATTTTTTTTTTCTAGTCACATTCACATTCTACAATCATGGATTAGCAGATACTTCTTGGAGAGGCAACAACAACAATTGTTGAAATTGGTTTGATCATATAGCCAAAAGCCACAAGAAATATCATGCTTGAAAAAAAGGTGCCCATGATTATGGAAAAAAAATATTTTTTCCCCCAAGAAGTATCCTAATTAAGCATGTCCAGGCTCATGCCTGATAAATTTGTCTTTTTGGTCACCTCCATGACAACCCTGTATATATGTGTCTGTGTGTGTGTGTGTGTGTACATACATACATATACACATAGATATGCATATTCATATATACATACAGACACATATACTTGTATGCATATATGTACATATGTATACATATGTACATAATACAATACATACGTATATGTGCATATGTGTATAGTGGATGCATGCACATGTGTGTATATGTGTGTATGTGTGTATATGTATATATGTGTGTGTGTATATATATGTGTGTATATATATATATATATATATATATATATATATATCTTTAGTACTATATGACTTCCTTCTGTTCCTATTTTAATGGTGGTAGAGTAGCAGAAAAAGGGGGCAGAGAATGTTAGTACTTATGTAGTATTTAAACCATCTTTAATCTTTTCACTTAGCTTTTGGTATAGTGAGATCCTTTCTCAATAATCTACAGCTGGATATACTAATAAAGGGACAAAGCCATATCAGTCATTTTATTCTCACTATGGAAGAGAGGGAGAGAGAGAGAGTCAGACAGAGAAAGAGGCAGAAACAGAGTTAGAGACAGAGACAAAAAGACACGGAAAGACAGAGACAGAGGGACACACACAGAGAGACAGAGAGAGAGAAAACAAAGAAAAAAAAGTTTTTTCATTAGCTCCTCCTTAGAAAGGGAATTGGTGGTGTTGGTTTTTAACCACATACTCAGAGGCAACAAGAATTAAAATTTCATGGAATATTTGGTCATCTATTATATTGTCCATGGTAATTATGTGTGAAAAAATAAAGATTACTGGAAAAATAATTTCACCTTAGGAAGTAACATCTACTGCCAATAAAGATAAATTGTGTGAAGATCTTACATGACAACATTAAAAGAACATACCCCTTGCTACTTAGTGATTTCACTGCTAAGGTGGGAATAAATGAAGATATTAAGAAATATATTTTAAAATATCAAGGGAATATATTGAAAAATGTGGGTCAAGGATAAGATAAGAGAGAAGTAAAAGATATGTAGACTGTAAAGAAAACTTTAGTCTCTATATTATAAATGTTCTTTTCAAAAAATGGAAGCAATAGATTCTAAATATGGTAAAACACCAAGAAACTCACAAAAATAAAATTTTGTATATTTGTACAAGAAAGGCATTATTGATATTGGAGCCAATCCTGAATCAATTGTCAGCATATAGCCAGATGACTGACTTTTTAAAGCAAAGATCAAAATTGCTATAAAGCTAGAAAAAAGAATAATGATGAGGGGGAAAATCATGAGTTAATAAGTTAAAAAAAAAATCTATGCCTAACAAACTATTGACAATTTAAAATTAGTAATTGGCAATTGATTGTAGAAAGCACATTAACAATGACTTCAACAATTTCAGACAAAATTGTAACCAATATAAATAGCTATAATAAGAACAAAATAGACTTTTAAAAGCATCTTAGTCAACAGTTACCAGACAAGCCAAAAGAGATAGAGACCAATGACACTGCTAGTTGAGAATTCAAGTTAAATTTTAAAATTTTGCAAAGAAAAATATTGGTTTATTGAGAATAGTGGCACTTAAAAAAAAAGAAAAAAAGTAATAAAAGGGCCAGCTAAGTGGCACATGGAATAGAGAACTGGCCATAGAGTCAAGAGTACCTGAGTTCAAATCCAGCCTTAGATTAGACACTTGACACTTACTAGCTGTGTTCCCATAAACACACAGGCATATATGTTGATAAACTTAGTGTGCATGTTTACTATATACATATGTGTGCATGTGTATATAGGTACTATATATATACATATATGCATATGTGCATATACGTACTTTATACATATATATGCATATGTATACACATTTTTGTGTGCATAGTCATTTCTTTTTTTGTTTTCTTTTGTTTCTTTTTACCTATTTATGAAGTTCAGTTATCTATTGGAGAATAGAAAATTGTATGTATTTTATTTAAATGATTATTTGGCTTCTAAAATTTATGTGAAAGTCAAAGGGCTAAATAGTGTCTTGCAAGTCTAATAATAGGCAAGAGAACTTACACTGTAAGGCCTAGTTGATTTGGGAGGAAGGTGGCAGGGGTAGAGAAAGATTTTCAGTCTCCATTTTCAGAAATATTCACTTATTTCCAACACAAATTGTTCTTACAAACTTTAGAACTGCATTAAACTGCTATATTGCATGAAGAAGACAATTTTTATTTTTCCTATTTTATTTATGCATACTTTCCTTTGCTAATGTGCCCTCTCAGAGCATTTGGGCAGCACTTGAAAATAACAGATGCCCATGCCTAAAGAGAACATGAAACTATTTTTGTTTTATTTTCCTGGAAATTTATCCATTCTTAGGAAATGTGGAGATTGATTGAATTTTATGCTTCATGCTTCTTAACTGTCATTCCCTAATTTAAGTATTTTTAAAATAAACAAGAGTAATTATAAATTTTATAGTCACATCTCCAGCTAAAAAATCCTCGTCAACCAACCTTCACCCAACTAGTAAAAAACAGTTGAAGCTGGAAATAAAACATTGGAAATTGGTTCATTTACAAATTGTTTTGCTAATTTGTACTGATTATTGCATCTGTCTATATGGTAAATTATCCTTTTTGAAGAATTTCAGGGTGGGGGAAGAGTTAATGAGAAACTTTATGAATAGTAGATGCTTAATAAATAATGAGCAATTAAATCAATGAAAACAATGCTATGTGGGCATATGTAGATTGACAGACATTTTTTATTAGCTTAATTACTTCAGACTGAATAAAAGGGGACCATTAATCTCCAAATGGGAAGCCAAAGACTCAGTAGGAGGAGCTAATGTTCTACTTTTTTCAACAAAAGTGGAAATAAGGAATACAATATTCTCTGTTGGAAGAAGAAATACTAAAACCACTGTTCTTTTTGGAATGGCTTCATCTTATATTAACATTTTATACCTTCCAGTTCCTAAAAGAATGCTCTACTATGAACAATTTTTAAAAATGAATTCCTTCATGTTTCCATTTGTTAGACTTTCAAAAGAGTACTTATGGGAGATCATGGTCAGTAGTTACTCTATGCAAACATAGATAGGTTGGGAGTACCTGAGTTCATTAGATCACACATCTATTAAGGGAAATATTGAAGTACAAAGTACATTAGATTAGTATTAGAAAAAAATAGATTCAATTCCTAGCTCTACTACTTACTTCTATGTAACTATTATTAGATTTATCTTATTAGATATCTTATCGTTAAAAGGAAAATATTGTATTATATGTCCCCTTATTACCTTCTACAAACAAATCTATGAGTCTTGTAAGTTTGCACTCAAAGCAGAAATAAATCCTAATGAATGGATAAAAAATATGATAATGGCAGGTAGGTGGCACAGTGGATAGAGCTCCAGCTTGGAGTCAGGAGGACTTGAGTTCAAATCTGACCTCAGACACATGATACTTACAAAGTATGTGACCCTGGGCAAGTCACTTAACCCCATTGCCTCACCAAAAGGCAAAGAACGAAACAAAAATTAAAAGAAATGATAAGCAGAACTTTTTTTCTGATAATTCAGAAGTCTCCCTAAGTTCTTAGTATTTCTCAGGGTTATTTGGAATATATCCTAATTAAAGGAATATATAATTATATATATATAATATTAAATGATTAATATATTATGTTGGCTTAATGAATAAGATCCTTTGTAATTATTAATAAATAAGATCCAATGTTGTCATTAGAGAAAATATATTTTTATCTCATTAATAATTGATAGAAATGAGATCCTTGGTGTCAGGAAGACAGTAGTGTAACTCCTCCTGGTGACATATACAGAATATTTGACCATGAACAAGTTATATAATTATTCATTGTCTCAGGCAACTCTGTGGAAATATAAGTTGTAGAACAGGGGATGATTTACACTGACAGAAGGAGTGTACTCAAGAGGAGTTGATATCATAGGTCCTACTGTGAAAGATGATGGAGGTAGTGATGATAGTGATGATGATGATGATGATGATGATGAAGATGACAATGACAGGAAAAGAGCATTTTTATCTTCTACTATGTACTAGACACTGTGCCAAGTACTTTGCAAATAATATCTAATTCAATTCTTACAAAAACCTTAAAAAATAGGAATAGCAATAATAATAACAATAATATCGACACGAAAAGTTTCAAAGGTTGATGCGTATCTATTCTAACCCTATGATATAACCTATAAAAAGTATATTTGATTGCATTCTTGTGATCACTTTGTTTATTGAATTTTTTTCTCTCTAATTAAAGCAAAGTTTATCATCTGAAAGTATCAGATATTTGAAATTTCCAGTTTAGATTTGAGATTTAAAAAAAGATAGGAATGTTCTTACTCATGAGCAATAAATTTGTTAATAAAGAAGATGTTTAATAGAAATTTTAATTGCCAATTGAATTTCCATTTTTTGGGTTCTGAAGATTTGATTCAATATAAACTAGTTGTCTAAAGGTCAAACCTCCATTGATTTAGAACTAATGGTCATTTTGTTAATTTCACCAATGTAATTGACAGATAACATATCTTTCAACTTTTACAGTCGTAGAATCATAATATGGGAAGTTAGGTAGAGCTTTAGAATTTAAATTTCTCATTTTATGGACGAGAAAATTAAGGCTCAGATATACTTAGTAAAAAGTGATTTTCCAAATAGTAAATGGCAAAATAAAATATAGGCTGAAGAATAGCAGAGGTAGGTTTCAGCTTATTAGTGAATGATGAAAGGGCTGTCAAAAAAGTGAGAAAACAGATCAATAGGCAAATATATAAATTAATGTAAGAATAAATAAATTTATGAATTGGTAATTGGATTAATGAAGAAATAATTAAATGCGAAAACATCTTTTCTTAGAGTGGGCCTCACGATATGGAAATATAAGCAATTTCCTACATTTTGTTACATTTTTTGTTGCTCTCAACTTCATTGAACTTCATTCCATATGAATTTATTTTGTAACTTATTTATATTTTATTTTTCCCAATTATATGTGAAAATGATTTTAACTTTTTTTTCCATTTTCCAATTTTAAGTTCCAAATGGCATAGCAGTCATACATAACACATTTACAGGTTAGTCACTCTGTGAAAAGAAAACATAGACAGAAAGAAAGAAAGAAAGAAAGAAAGAAGAAGAAAAGAAAAGAGAAAGAAAGAAAGAAAGAAAGAAAGAAAGAAAGAAGAAAGAAAGAAGAAAGAAAGAAAGAAAGAAAGAAAGAAGGAAAGAAAGAAAGAAAGAAAGAAAAGAAAGAAAGAAAGAAAGAAAGAAAGAAAGAAAAACAAAGAAGGAAAAATTAAGAAAGAAAAGAAAAAAAGTATCTTTGCTCTGCATTCAGCCTCTACCAGTTCTTTCTCTGGAGTTGGACAGCACCTTTAATCATAAGTTCTATAGAACTGACCTTCATCATTATAATGTGGAGAATAGCTAAGTTCTGCATAGAACATCATCAAACAAAATTACTGTTACTATGTACAATGTTCTCCTGGTTCTGTTTATTTCACTTCACATCAGTTCATGGAAGTGTTTTCATGTTTGTTTGTTTTTATTTTTTTTTTTCTGAGAGCATCCTGCTCATCATTTCTTAAAGTACGACAGTATTCCTTCACAATCCTATACAACAACTTGTTCAGCCATTTCCCAAATGATGGACATCCCCTCAATTTCCAATTATTTCTCATCATTAAAAGGGTGGTTATAATTTTTTTTTTGGACACATAGGTCATTTTCCTTTTTTTTATCTCTTTGGGATACAGAACTAGTATTGATATTGCTTCATCAAAGGGGATGCATGATTAAAGGGCATAATTCTAAATTGCTCTCGAGAATGATTGAATCAGTATACAATTTTACCAATAATACCTTAGTGTTTTAATTTTCCCATATCCCCTCCAGCATTCATCATTTTCCTTTTCTGTCATATAAGTCAATCTCATAGGAGGGAGGTAGTAGCTCAGAGTTGTTTTAATTTGCATTTCTCTCAACAATAGTGACTATTGTTAGCCTTGATTACTTTCTCTGAAAACTGCCTGCTCATATCCTTTGGCCATTTATCAACTGAGGAATGGCTCTTATTTCTATAAATTTGACTCCATTTTCTGTGAATTTGAGAAATGAAGCAGTGATTATTATCAACTATATATTTTCCTCCATCATCTTTCTCCCCTGTTTATCCTACTCACTCTCTTTCCACCTTGTCCTTTCTCAAAAACATTTTACTTCTGAATTTTACCTTACCCAAACTGCACTCTCTTCTATCAGCAGTCCCCATTCATTATCTTATCACCTTCATCTCCTACTTTCCAGTATGGTAAAATAGATTTCTACACACAACTGAGTGTGTATATTATTCCCTCTTTGAACCAATTTCAACAAGAGTAAGATTCAGGTGCTTCCTACTGCTTCTCCCCCATTTGACACTCCAATGTAAAATCTCTTTCAGGCCTCCTTTATAACAGATAATCTATCCCATTCTACTTCTCCCTTTCCCCTTCTCCAATAGAATCCTTCTTTTCAATCCCTTGATCTATTTTTTTTTGATAATCGTACCATTATATTCAACTACTCTTCTGCTTTCTGTCTATGTATACTTCTTTTTACTGCCCTAATAAGAAAGTTTTAAGAGTTATGAATACCATTTTCCTATGTAGGAACATAAAGAGTTTATCCTTATTGAATCCCTTATGTTTTCTCTTTCCTGTTAACTTTTTATCTTTGTTTTGCATCTTGCATTTGAAAGTCAGATTTTCTCATCAGTTCTGGTCTTTTCATCAGGAATGCTTGAAAGCCTCCAATTTCATTGAATATTCATTTTTCCTCTGAAGGATTATACACAATTTTGCTGGGTATGTGATCCCTGGTAGTAATCTTGGTTACTTTGCCCTCCAGAATATCATTTTCCAAGTCCTGATCTTTTAATGTAGAAGCTGCTAAATCTTGTGTTATCTTGATTGTGGCTCTATGGTATTTGAATTGTTTCTTTTTGGCTGTTTGCAGCATTTTCTCTTTCATCTGGGAGGTCTGAAATCTGGCTATACTATTCCTGGGAGTTTTCTTTTTTGGATCTCATTCAGAAGGTGATAGGTGGAGTTTTTCAAGTTCTATTTTACTTTCTGGTTCTAGGATATCAGGGCAGTTTTCCTTGATAATTTCTTGAAAGATTATGTCTAGGCTATTTTTTGAATCATGACTTTCACATAGTCCAATAATTCTTAGATTTTCTCTCCTGGATCTATTTTTCAGTTCAGTTTGCTTTACCAATGGGTTATTTCACGTTTTCTTCTATTTCTTTCATTCTTTCAATTTTGTTTTATTGGGTTTTTTTTTGATGTCTCATAAAGTCATTGGCTTCTACTTGCCCAATTCTAACTTTTAAGAAATTATGTTCTTTACTGAGCTTTTGTGTCTCCTTTTCCATTTGTCCAATTCTAATTTTTAAGAATTGCTTTTCAGTGAGTTTTTATATATCTTTTTTTCCCCCATTTGGCCAATTCTGCTTTTCAAGGCATTGTTCTCCACTTTGACTTTTTGGACCTCCTTTGCAATTTGGGTAGGTCTATTTTTAAGGTGTTATTTTCTTCAGTATTTTTTTTTGGGGGGTCTCTTTTAGCAAGCTGTGAACTTGTTATTCATGATTTTCTTTTATCACTCTCATTTCTCTTCTCAGTTTTACCTCTGCTTCTCTTACTTGCTACTCAAAATCCTTTTTGAGCTCTTCCATGGCCTGGGACTGATTCATTTTTTTTTTGAGGCTTTGGATATAGGAGCTTTGATTCTGTTATCTTCTTCTGGTTGTATGTTTTGATCTTTGTCACCAAAGAAATATTTTATGGGCTGACATTTTTTGCACTGTTTGGTCATGTTCTTAGCCATTTACTTGAGTTTTAAACTCTTTGTTAGGGTAAGAGTCTGCTTCAGGGGTTTTGTATACCTATTTTCAGAGAAACTTCTAGGGACCTGTAAATATTCAATTCTTATAAGGTGTTATAATCAGGGGTGAGGTGTTTACACCTTTCTTGGCCTGTGCTCTGGTCTGTGAGTGACTTCAAACACTCTTTTCTGTCTTGGAACTGTGAGGAGAATTCACTATGAGTTCCACCACACCAGCACTCCTCCTTGCCCCAGAACCACTACCCAGAACTATGACTCAGATCCAAGCAGGGCAAAGCAAGAGAATACTGCCTCAGCACCAGCAAAGAGATCCCTGTAATCCCCTGATCTATCACTTGATTTCTCCTCAATCTGTGGGTTGAGAGCTCTGGAAGGAGCCACCATCCCAGGGTTTTTCCAAGAAGTGGGGCTGCTACCTAGCTTCTCTTTCACCATGGTCACAGATTTTTTACTAGTGACCTTCTAAATTGTCTTTGGCCTTTGTGAGTTGAGAAGTCTGGAAACCACCATAGCTTTCCATGATTCAATCCCCTGAGGCTTGCTCCAGGTTCTCTGAAGCCTTGTCTTTGCCTGCCTGCCCAAGATGAACTGTGCTCCTCTCTCACCCTGGCACAATAGACCTTTTCAATCAACCATCCAGGTTGTCTTGGGCTGAAAGTTTGTTTTACTCTGTCTTTTTGTGCATTCTGCTCCTGTAGAATTTTTTTAGAGCCATTTTTTACAGACATTTGGAGGGGTTTTGGGGAGATCTTTTACTCTGCCTTGGCTCCACCCCCAACAATATTTTTTACAGATTATTTCATACAGGAACCCACAGATTATTTTTTATCCCATCCCCTCAAACTTGGGTAAGATTAACCACATTTCTAATAATCAGAAAGCTAGAATGACAAATGCAGTCACATTGTTGGGTTTAGAAGTATGTGGAGTACCTGCCCATCAACTAGTCAAGCCATGTATGTGCTTTCTGTCTTGCTTTTACAAGCATTATATTCATTAAAAGAAAAATAACAGTGGGGGCAACCTCCTGAAATGAATCGATTTAATATATGTGTCACTAAAGCATGGCTGTTGTTGATGGCTAATATGGAGTACTTCACTCTATTTGAGTTGTGCCTCTTGGGAACAATTCAAAAAGTGTGACTTAAGTGGAGTCACTATAAATGAGTCTAAACAGGACTGGCTCTAAGTATGTCATGTGAAAATCAAGCTGTTTGTGTCAGAGAACAGATGACAAACATTAGCAGTACACTGAAGTGATGAATTTTAAATGGGAAGTTGCTGCAATTTTAAAGCACTTGACATCATTTCTCTTTCTGTATTGTTTATAGCTGCTATTCATATTTGTTCTTTTGAAGTAAGAATACTTTTCTGTTAAGAACAACATCATTTTCATAATAGAATAGATGACATGATTTTTGACATGCTGTATATATATTTCAATTAACAACATGACGAAGTACTCTCATGGTAAATGCTCTTTAAATAACTTTATTCACATGATCTTTAAAGTGAGATGGATTTTTTTTTCAGCAGCCAAATCAGTACTTGGATATCCAAGTGACTAAATGAGTTTATATCTACTAAGTAGGAACACTGAAAGCCTATATTCTTAATCCAACATCTTTCATTCCTCAAAATATTTTTTGGATTTATGCCTACCTAGTAGGGCTCGCAAAACATTTTTATAAGCCGTGAAAGAAAATAACACTGGTTAAATAATAGCCAAACTTATTTTTTATACTCAATAGCATTTATCAGTTAAATAAACCATTGCATTTACCATAGTTGGCTCTGAATTAATGACAAATTCAGAAATATTATAATCATATGTCCAAGTTGAAGAGAGCTAACTGCAACTTGAAATCCATGGCTGTTCCTTCAAGCTACAGGAGAGAAATGAGGATAATCTTCTGATGCAGATAATTTGTAGGATAAGTGTGGTCAGCAAAGTGACTTCTATGAATGTACAAGAAAATGAGGAAGAGAGCAAGGGAGGATGGAGTGTGGATGGAGAAACATCAATTGTGGAAATCAGAGATTAGTTAGGCAGAAACAATTATTTAGAAGCAGAAGCTGTGACAAACACTATATTTTATGAGTAGGTGGTGAAGTGATCAGGTCCATAGCTCCAATAATTTAAATATGTCAGGAATAGATGTCCTGTGATTTATGAATGACTCCAGGTGAGAATATCTGATATTTGAATTGGTTGGTAAGTTGAACCATGATTTAATGAATGTAAGCCCTGTGGTAAAGTATGTGGTAGAGACAGATGCCTCTACATTGTGCATCTTACTAGGGAGATTGAGTAAGAACTGCTCTGAGAGATTTATGGACTGATTCTAGCATTTGTGTCCAGTAATGACAATGTCTAACTATGTTGAAATTGAACTATTTTCAGGTTTTAATAAAAAATTCATATAGAAGGGAACATCTAGCAAAAGTGGTTGGTGCAAAAGAACTACATACTGGAGCACTGGAAAGTAAATATGAATGAATGCATTGGGATGACTTTTGGGTATTTGAAAAGTAAAATCCACTCTTCCACAACAGAAGAATTTGACAGAGATATGCTATACACTCTGAAAGCAATTCCAAATCAGAAAGTTCAGAAATGTCATGAGCCTCATTACAATATAAGTACAGTTTCTCACAGGCTTTTTTTAGGGAAAAATTTAAATTGGAGGGTTAAGTTCCACATGTTTGTCACATTTCCTTAGAGACATAAATACCAGGTATTACTTGGAAAAGGTTCTTGGTCTTTCTGGGAACATTTAATGAATTTGACAAAAATATGTTTGCCTAAAATACTATTTTATATGAAACCCATGAAAGAAAGTTACTCACTGTGACTATGTGCAAGTCACTTAACCCCGATTCCCTCACACACACAAAAAATAATAACAAATAAATAAATAGATAAATAAACAGATAGAAAAAAATGAATGAATGAATGAATAAGTAAATAAATAAATGGGAAAAAAGAAGGGTACTCACATGATGGTCAGAATCATTACAAGAACACTCTCAAAGTCTTTCTGAAGAACTTTGGAATCATTTGCACAGCATGGGAAATTCTGGCAAAAGATCACCCAGCATAGTGCACCCACATTAAAGAAGATGCTGTGCTCTATGAGAACAAAACCGAACTGTAGCAGCACAAAAGAAACTGGAGCAAATTTAGAGACATCACCACCCCTAAATGTTCATGTGGATTATTTGTGCCAGATTTGCATTTAGAGCATGTATTGGTTTCAACCACAGTTGGACACACTGTACCTTGAATCCAACATAGTGCTATAATTTTGGTCCTGTTTGAGAAGGAAGAATGACAACCAATTAATTTGATATTCTCTTGAATATATACTGGATTTTTTTTTCATTCTTAATCATAAAGTAAGTCATTGAGGCATCCTTTTGAGAAAAAAATATATCTAGGGAAAAAAAATAAAAACAAAAAACCTCTCACCAAGTGTCCACAAAAATCTTTAATAAATTGAGTTAAGAAATCCAACAAGTTGGCCACTTTTTCACAGAAGTCTTATACCAAAACATGATCATGGGAAGTGAGGGTATTCTATACATGATAAAGAGAATATCTAGGAGTTGTTTTCACTTTGTTGTAGTAGTTGTTGTTGTTTTCTGTTGTAAAAGTAGAAGAATCCTTTATCTTACTGGCACTCTGGTTTAACTTTACATGTTAATATAAAAATGAACCCTTTTTCTTAAATCCTTCCACATATGTGTAGTTTAATTGTGAAAGATTTTAGTGGTAGTAGGAAAATAAGAAGAGTGATTGAATGAACTCCCTATCTCCCTAGGTTTTATGGCTTCACACATTCTTTCCCAATACATGCTGTCTTGCCTAATGACTTCCATTCTCAAATACTCTCCCTTCTCCCACATTGTCCTACCTGTACGTAATTTCATTTCTCAATCCTGGAGTCTCATCAACGATTAAGGAACTATACCAAAAAATTGTGAATTTGTAAGATTTCCAAAGACGCTATTTATATCTGGTAGGCAGAGCTGGCAAATCTATTTTTTCCCTCCCACATCTTCAAAGGTTCTGATTTCTAATTTTCTGCAATTTTTGTAAGTAAAGGGAGAAGCTGGTGTTTTAGTGGGAAAGTACAAATTTGGTTCTTAGAGAACCTGGATTTGTATCCTGGTTTTGATACTTATTAGCTGTTGAATACTTTCTTCAACCAGTTTTTACTACTGAAATAATTTTCACCTACATATAAGAATATGAAAATGTTATTGCTACTAGGAAAAAAAACCTTTAAATATAAATTCTCATCCCAATGGAAAGGAATCATTACTAGAATACTTCATATGATGAAAACAAATTTGTGTAACTTATTTATTGCAGAAGTTGATCATAGACAAGGAAAACTGATAACAATATAATTTGGATAGTGTGTGATAAATATGAATTTTACTTAAATTAAGAACTCTTTATTTGATCAGAATTTCTAGAATAACTTGAAGTCTAGAATAATTAAGGATTCAGACCTTACACTATATTACATACGTGCTTATATAGACACACACACACACATATACACACACACACAAATTTAAAATGAAGACATTGATTGAAAATAAAAGTTCATAGCATTAAAAGAATCAAGAGAGAAGCAGATAATATACCTTTCAAAGATATAGATAAGGGATTGATTGTTAACCAAACAAGGGATAGAAAAAAATAAATTTAAAAAAAATAGATAATTTTGACTTAATAAAATTTAAAAGATTTTGAACAAACAAAATTATCATTTCGAGCATAAGAAAGAAAACAATTAACCAGTAACAAATGTCTTTGTTTAAAATATCTCTGACATGAGTTTGATAACCAAGACAGCTAATAAATATGTAAAACCAAAAACTATTTCCCATTAGAGATATGGTGAAGGGATATGAATGAGCAGTTCTCAAATGAGTAATTGCAAACTACTTATAAGTAAGTGAAATAATATTCTATATGACTAACAATAAAAGAAATAGAAAATAAGCAACCCTGAATTTGAACCTCACAATCAAGAAATTGGCAAAGGAAATAAGAGATGGGAATAGTCACTGTTAGAAGAGTTGTTAAAATATCAGAAAGGAATGTGTTGTTGGGAGCTATAAACTGGTTGAATCATTAGGGAAGACAATTTTTAATTATACAAATAAAGAGACTAAAATATCCATGCTTTTTTTCCCCAAACCCTACCATTAGGCAAAAGCCCCAAAGTAGTCATTAACCAAAAGGAAAAAAATAAGATACAAAGACAAAATTGATAAATTAAAGTATTTATTTAAACTTTTTTTCATGGAAGCAAAGAAATAGAAAGAAAGTAGATTCCCATACATTGGCAAATGACTAAACAAATCATATTGCATGAATGTAGTGGAATATTATTGTGCTACAAATAATAATGACAGAATTCATACAGAAAAAAAACATAGAAATACATGAACAAATGCAAAGCAAAATAGGCCAATTCATGAAAAAAAATGCACACAACTATAACAATATTAAAAAGAAAAGACAAAGAAAAACAGTCAAAAATGAATGTTATGAAATTATGAAGAACAACATAGCCCCCCAAAAAGAGTTAAGATATAATATCCCCTTTCTCTTTCTTCATGTAGGACCAATGTGTATGGGACATTACATATATTCATAACATATTCTATTTTTTTCAGTGTGTTGATTGACTTTACTAAATTTATTTTATCTCGTTTTAAAATTATCATCACCACCATCTCTATGGAGGGAAAGGAAGAATACAGAGGAAAATTGAGGTGATGTAAAAACTAATGTATCAGTACATATCTATATAAGGAAGAAAAAAGAAACTAAGATCATCACTATGTCATAATGGGGAAGCAAAAGAGAACCAACAAAGAAATCCATGGGGATAAAAATTCATGTCCTTCCATAAATGTCTCTAAGCACCATACCATGGTAAACTAAAGTCCATTTTGAAATGAAGTGAACTTTTTTATAATATTTGGACATTGTCAGAGTCTATGTGGTAAGATTTTATTTAATCATGTGTCTTCATGTAAAAAGTAAAGAATTATAATGAGAAAAGATGGTGAATTATAATGAGAAAAGCTAATGATGTTACAGTGTGTTGAAATATGAATTAACAAACATTAATGTACCACAAAGGGCTAAAAAGGAACACCATTTGCTTTTCCTCCAAACTTAATATGGAACACATAAGTGACAGGGAATTCAGTCTGTCCCTGTAATTTCATTGATATAGAATTTTCAGATGAGGATATACCTTCTACTAATGCAAGTCAGCACCTCCTTTACAACTTATAGTATAAGAAGGTTGACCAGGGTACTAATAGGTTGTTTGTATACAAGTTTGTGTAAAAGGCAAAACTTCAATTAAGATCTTTCTAGCTCCTGTACATTTCTTCATCTACTGCCTCTCATATTTAACAAATTATCAGTGAAAAAACCTGGATTTTTAGATGAGTATCACTTGGCTATTTGAGAAGATACTTTTTTGTGGATATGTGAGTAAATATTGCTGGTCCTCTCAATGTATATAAATGATATATTGAACAAATTTTCTTATTAAAAGGTATTCTTTACAGAGTTCACTATAATGTTTTTAATTTCATTTAACAATCCGTTGATGTATGGACCTAAAATTTACACACACACACACACACACACACACACACACAGACACACACACACACTTTTACTTTGATGTGAATTCTGGTTAAAGAAAAGAACAATACAAGACTCTAAGAAATTCCATGGAATTTAATAAAGTTAACACCATATTTTACTAGAAAAGATATGGTTTTTGGGAGAAAAAGAACCAATATAACTAAATCATAATACACTGTGAAACTGAAGCATTCTGTCTCAGTAAGTGGTTTGAAAATAAATATTTGGGCCATTCTAAGAACCAATAGGATTTCACAAATTTGTAGTGGTCCCATAACTTTCTCCAGTAACATCCAGAAGCTTTAGAGTAGAAGAAAAGAAGGAAATAAGAAGAAATGTAGAGAATAAGTGAGGTTTATAATATGGTACCTAAGACCAGAGATGGAAAAATCATTTGCCTTTCAAGCAGAGGAATAAACAAATTATGAAAATCATAGAATACTCAGTTTCACACAAATTCCACATTCTGTGGTAGAATTAATTTTATAATATGTAAATTTTATCCCCCAATTACATGTTTTGGTTTTGGGGTTTTTTTGGGGGGGGGTTGGGCAATGGGGGCTAAGTGACTTGCCCAGGGTCACACAGCTAGTAAGTATTACGTGTCTGAGACCGGATTTGAACTCAGGTCCTCCTGAATCCAGGGCCGGTGCTCTATCCACTGTGCCACCTGGCTGCCCCCTCCAATTACGTGTTAAAACAAGTTTTTTTTACATTTTCGTAAGATTCAATTTCAAATTTTTTCTTCCCTCCTCTCTCCCCTCTCTCAGATGGACAGCAGTCAGATATGGGTTATATATGTGCAATCAAACAAAACATTTCCATATTAATCATTTTGTGCAAGAAGGCTCAAATAAAAGAAAAAGAATGAAAAAAGAAAGGAGCAATAGTATGTGTTAGTCTGTGCTCATATAATATCAGTTCCTTCTCTGAAGGCAGATAGCATTCTTCATCATGAGTCCTTTGGGATTATCTTGGATCATTGTATTGCTGAAAATAGCTAAGTCACTCACAGTTCTTCACCATACAATGTTGGTGTTACTGTGTACACCATTGTCCTGTTACTGCCTCCTTCACTTTCCATCAGTTTATGCAAGCCTTTTCAGATTTTTCTGAAATCACCGCACTTGTCGTTTCCTAAAGCACAATAATATTCATAAAATTAATTATTAACAGAGTGACTCATAACAGAAAGAATGGTTATGAAACAATGTGGGATCATTAACCAAAAAATCATGTCAGAGTAATTTCTTCTCATTATTTTACAGGTTCATTAAACTGGTAAATCAGATGGAAGGTATAGAAAAGATAAACATGCACTTCAACAAGATAGTCAACAAAGTTGGTCATGATATTCTTCTGGAAAATATGGAAAGACATAGACTAAGTGATAGTAAAGTGAATTAGGAATTCGTTGGATATATGGACTCAGTGATTGTTGATTAATGAATCTACCTAGAAGAAGACATACAGTAATTGAACATGTCTTTCTTGTTCTCTTAAAATTCTTCTGCTCGTTTTTTATTAGTGATTTGAATGAAGTCACTTCAAAATGGCACAGTTATTCAACTTTTAGATGACTCACCAAAATGAGGGATGGTTGACATGTTGGATGCCAATATTGGGTACCAAAAAGGCCTAAATAGGATGGGCAAATAGGTCAAATCTAAGAAGATATAATTTAATAAGTATAAATATAAAAGTTTAAAGTCCTGCAGTTTGATTAAAATAACTAATTGCACAAGAACAAATTAGGGGCAGATGAATAGATAATTCTTTCTGTAAAAAGGAGCAGGGAGATTTAATGGATTGTGTACTCTATGTAGAATTGCATTCATAATACACAGCATTGACAAGCCCCGATAAGGGAAAGGATAGCTCCATTGCAACCTGTCATGGCCAGACTATATCTAAGATATCTTGTTGAAGTTCAATATTTTATGAATGATATCATAAAATTTGATCTGATACTTTACTTATGAGGACACTGAGGTACAGGAATGGTAGTAGTTGCTATTGTAGTTTAGTTGTTTTAGTCATGTCCAATTCTTTATGATGTCATTTGTGGGTTTTTTTGGCAAAGATACTAGAATGGTTTGCCATTTTCTTCTCCAGCTAATTGTACAGATGAGGATGCTGAGGGAAATGAGGGCAGCTAAGAGGTGCAATGGATAGAGTATGGAGCCTGGGGTCAGGAAGATTCATTTTCCCAAGTTCAAATCTGACCTCAAACAAGTAAGTGACTTGAGAAAGATAATACAGGGTATCAGAGCCAGTGTCAGGATTTGAAAGTAAATTACCTGACTCTAGAGACAATATTCTTTGTCCTATAACATGCTGCTTCCCCAGGACAATGAGAAGTTGAAATTCATTCAAAAGGGAGTACCAATATGGACACCAAAACATGTCAGAAAAACAAACAGAGATGTTTAATTCAACTGTAGGGAGTCAATAGCTGACTTCAAATGTTTGAAGTTACTTGGAAAACAAGTATACTTTTTACTCCCAGAAGGAAGGACTAGGACCTTATAATGGAATTTGAGGAAGATTAATTTGAAGATAATATAAATTATAGTTTTCTAATTACTTAAAACTAAGATGAGCTGCCCAAGGAAGGAGAAATTTCCATGCACAAGAAAGTTTCAAACAGAAGCAGACAAGCTCTTGCCAGATATATTTTAAAAGGTAGGCATTTTTAAAAAGATTTTAATTAATATCTTTTGTTTTTATATCTGCTTGATTTCTCTACATGTCCTTCTCTGTGTCCCCTCCAAGAAAGATATACCTCATAATATTTTTTAAGAAAAAATAGGGGAGGGGGGCAGAGCCAAGATGGCAGCGTGAAAGTGGTGACTTCCTTGAACTCTCCCCCAAGCCCCCCCAAATACCATTAAAAATGTCTCTAAATAAATTCTAAAGCAGCAGAACCCACAGAAAGACAGAGTAAAACAAATTTCCAGCCCAAGAGAGCCTGGATGGTTGATTGGAAAGGCATATCAGGCAGCGGGTAGAGGAGTGCAGGAGCACAGTTTGGGGTGGGCATTCAGGACACAGTGAACCTAGAGCAGGCCTCAGAGGACTGAATCATGGGCAGCTGTGGCAGCTTCCAGACTCCTCAATCCATGAATGCCAAAGACAACTTAGAGGGTCAGTGGGAAAACTCTGTTTTTGCAGTGTGAGAAGAGCCAGTTCAGACCCAGTTCCAGAGCACAGAGCATGGGTGCCAGGCGGTGGCTATGTCCTGAGCTTCCGGCCCACAGAGTGAGGGGCAATCAAGTGGCTGATCAGAGAGGAACTGCAGGGATCTCTTTGCTCATGCTGAGGCAGGAATCTCTTCTTTGCCTCTGCTTGGATTTGGGCTACAGATCTGGAAAGGGGTCCTGGGGTAGGGAGGAGTGGTGGCGCAGTGGAATTTGTAGTGGTGGTGAAGAGGAAACCCTCCTCACAGTTCCAAGAGAGAAAAGACTGCTTGTGGCTGGTCCCTCAAAGACCAGAGCTCAGGCCAGGAAAAGAGTAAACTCCTGGACCCTTATCATACCACCTTAGAAGAACTGAAAATTTACAGGTCCCTAGAAGTATCTCTGAAAACAGCTATACAAACCCCCAAAGCTTGGGACAGTACATTCTCCACAATGCAAGCAGACTTTTACCTTAACAAAGAGTTAAAAACTCGAGTAGTTGGCTGGGATCATGAGCAAGCAGTGCAAAAACAGTCAGACTATATTATCTTATTTTGGTGACAAAGAAGATCAAAACATACAACCAGAAGAAGAAAACAAAGTCAAAGCTCCCACATCCAAAGCCTCCAAGAAAAACATGAATCTTTCCCAGGCTTTGGAAGGGCTCAAAAGTGATTTTGAGAAGCAAGTAAGAGAAGCAGAGGAAAAACTGGGAAGAGAAATGAAAGTGATGCAAGAAAATCATGAAAAAGGAGGCAACAGCTTGCTAAAGGAGACCCCAAAATATACTGAAGAAAATAATACCTTAAAAGATAGCCTAACCCAAATGGCAAAAGAGGTCCAAAAAGCCAATGAGGAAAAATGCCCTAAAAAGAAAAATTGGCCAAATGGAAAAGGAAGTCCAAAAGATTACTGAAGAAAATACTTCCTTAAAAATTAGAATAGAGCAATTGGAAGACAGTGACTTTATGAGAAATCACAACACAGTAGAACAAATCCAAAAGAATGAAAAATTAGAAAACAATGTGAAATATCTCATTGGAAAAACAACTGACCTGGAAAATAGATCCAGGAGAGAGAATTTAAAAATTATTGGACTATCTGAAAGCCATGATCAAAAAAAAGAGCCTAGACATCATCTTTCAAGAAATTATCAAGGAAAACTGCCCTGATATATTAGAACCAGAGGGCAAAATAGAAATTGAAAGAATCCACTGATCTCCTCCTGAAAGAGATCCCCAAACTCCTAGGAATATTATAGCCAAATTCAGAGTTCCCAGGTCAAGGAGAAAATATTACAAGCTGCCAGAAGAAACAATTCAAGTACTGTGGAAACACAATCAGGATAATACAAGATTTAGCAGCTTCTACATTAAAGGACCGCAGGGCATGAAATATAATATTCCAGAGGGCAAAGGAGATAGGATTACAACCAAGAATCATCTACCCAGCAAAACTGAGTATAATCCTTCCGGGGAAAAAATGGTCATTCAGTAAAATAGAGGACTTTCAAGCATTCTTGATGAAAAGACCAGAGCTGAATAGAAAATTTGACTTTCAAATACAAGACTCAAGTGCAACATGAAGAGATAAACAGGTAAGAGAAATCCTAAGAGACTTATTAAGGCTGAACTGTTTACATTCCTGCATGGAAAGATGATATTTATAACTCATGAGACCTTTGTCAGTTTTAGCATAGTGGGAGGGGAAAAATTATATGTATGGATAGATAGATAGATAGATAGATAGATAGATAGATAGATAGATAGATAGATAGGTAGATAGACAGACAGAGGGCACAGGGTGAGTTGAAGACAAAGGGGTGATATCTGGATAATAAAATTAAAGGGTGAGAGAGGGTTATATTAGGAGAAGGAGAAAGGGAGTGGTAGAATGGGGGAGATTATCTTGCACAAAACAGACAAGAAAAGGTTTTTACAATGGAGGGGAAACAGGGCAAGGTGAGAGGAAATGAGGGAATATTATTCTCATAGGATTTGGCTTAAGGAGGGAATAACATACACATTCAATTTGGTGTGGAAATATGTCTTACCCTACAGGAAAATGGGGGAGAAGTGGGACAAGAGAGCAGGAGGATGATAGAGAGAAGGGCAGATTGGGAAAGAGGTAATCAGAAGGAAGTACTTCTGAGAAGGGACAGGGTCAAAAGAAAGAATAGAATAAATGGGGGGGCAGGATAGGATTAAGGGAAATAGAGTTAGTTTTTCACAACATGTCTACTATGGAAGTGTTTTGCATAACTGCACATGTATAGCCTGTATTGACTTGCTTGCCTTTTCAATGAGGGTGGGTGGGGTGCGGGGAAGGGAGGAAATTTGGAATCCAAAATTTTAAAAACACATGTTAAAAAAAAATGTTTCCTGTGCAACTGGGGAATAAGAAATACAGGAAATGAGGTATAGAAATCTATCCTGCCATACATGAAAATAGAAAGGGAAGGGGATAAGAGAAGGGGGGTTGAGAGATAGAAGGGAGGGCTGACTAGGGGAAGATGTATTCTGAATGCATGTCATCTTGGGGTGGGGTGGGGCAAGATGGGGTGAAAATATGGAATTCAAAATCTTGTGGAAGTAAATGCTGAAAACTAAAAATAAATTTATATTAAAAAAAGAAAAAATGAAAACAGAAAAGAAAAAGAAAAATAGGGAGGGGCCGCTAGATGGCCCAGTGGATACAGCACCAGCCCTGGATTCAGGAGGACCTGAATTCAAATCCATCCTCAGACACATAACACTAACTAGTGTTATGTGTGTAGTATGTTACTATGTTATGTTACTACTTGTGTGACCCTGGGCAAGTCACTTAACTCTGTTGCGAAAGAAAGAAAGAAAGAAAGAAAGAAAGAAAGAAAGAAAGAAAGAAAAAAAGAAAGAAAGAAAGAAAGAAAGAAAGAAAGAAAGAAAGAAAGAAAGAAAGAAGGAAGGAAGGAAGGAAGGAAGAAAAAATAGGGGAAAATGTTAAGCAAAACTGGTCAATGAAAAATCTAAAATGATAGGCAACATTCCACACCCATGTACCCTACCTGCACAATACCTCTACAAATAAGTAGGGAGAGTATCTTTTCTTATATCTCTTTTGTTTTTTGAGGGGGGAGTAGAGTCAAACTTACTCTTTGTAATTTTGCAACATCCGTTTTTTTAATGTTTTTTTTTCTTGTTACTGGTTTTAGGAATTCCCACTTAAAATCCTTCCAGCTCTAATATTTCCATTTTTTTAGCAGCAGAACCAGGCCTAGAATAAAAGTCTTCTTCCTTCATATCCCAGTGTCCCGTACACATTGTTTCCATAATGGAGAAGTCAAATTTGACTGAGATTCTGTTAGGGAATAAGTTGGTCTCCAAGTAGAAAAGGCTTTCTCCCAAAATTCCAGCTTAAGACATATAAAAAAGAAGAATGTAGGTGACAAGTGGTATTAAGCCTAAGGATACTGCCCATGAGGTTGCAGACAAGTTTTGTTATTGGTAAATATACTTTCTCTTTCCTGTGTTTCATGATCTTCAAGTGAAAAATTATTGATTGCAGTATGGATTCTACACTATGCATGAGTGTTTTATATGAAGAGGAATACTAATTATGCATTTTCTTTCCCAGGCTTCTTTGGGGCCAGTGGTGTGTATTTGCAAGAGAAATGTTAGTTTGGGAGGAGGGTGAAAGAAAAGACAGTGAACTTGAAATAAAGCAAAGGAAACTGGTCTGGTCTGAAACTTGAAATTCATGTCTTAAATCACTGAGTTCACTGGGCTACACATATATGAAAATGATAATAATGCTCATAACAATAATTAAGTTATCTTTTCATGAATCGTATTTTCAGAGTAGAACTGAATTGTAAGTAAAGTAGAAGTACAATCAACTTAATCGTCAGTGTGAAACAGTTAATGTTCCATCAACAATGATAATACTAATAGAATAACCCCAAAGCCATTTCTATTTGGGAAAAAAAAATTACATAGTCAATTTATTTTCTAATTGTGTGTCATGTTTTGTGTGTCTGTGTGCACTCACAGATATTTATGTAGTAAGTATTCTCTGGTTGACTATCCATAGCCGGGTGACTACATCCCACCTCCCGGCCAACCTTAAGGTTATATTTGGATCTCTGAGGATTTGGTAGATCTCTTCTTTAATGCCAACTGCTCAAAGCCTCTCTAGCTGTGTTTCCAACTATTACCACCAATGAACCCCTGGTACCTCCTTTCCAACTAACCACTTAACATCAATTTGTTTTTGCAAAGTAATCTTTACTTTAATAAGACAGGTACAACCCTCCCCCCTCCAACCCAAAATTGGGTTTTGAAGGACAGTAGAATCAGACTTTGCACAATTTATACACAGCTCTAGAATCAACAGGGCCATGTGCAAATGTGGTATTACTGCTGAATAAATCCTTCTTCCAACTATCACTGGGCTGGGTTCCAAAGGGTAGATTTTTTTTTCTTTTTTCTCTAAAGGCACTAATGATGCGTGACTGTAAAATTTGTCTTAGACTTGAACTCGCAGTATCCCTGAATTTAGAACCTTGGTGGCTCACTCTCCTGATTTTTTCAAACTTATAAAATTGTATTGCCTAATGTCCTTTACTTAAAAAAAAAAAAGTAAGAACAACCAAGAGAAAGAAAGAGAGGCTTGGCAGAGCACTTGTAGGCTTTCAGTGAGAATGTGGAGGGGGTCCAACACTCTTCCCCTTAGAACATTGTTTTTTAATGAATGTTATCAGTGAAGGAGCAAAGCTGAAAGAAGAGTTGCATTGAGAGAGAGAACAGAGGAAAATGACTGATTCTCTGGTTAGTGCCTTATGAAAATACCCCCAGTTTGGCTTACATAACCAATTAAAGAGGCTTATATTCACCATGTGGTCAGCAGCCTGGAATCAGTTACAGAATGTCTATACATGCCCCAAGGTTTCTTCAGGGCACTTTCATTATGTATAATGGCAGTTATTTAAGATGCAGCCTCCTTGGTCTCTTCCATATGGGAAATAACATCATACTGCTCTCCAGATTTGCCGTTAATTTGCATTTTCCAAGAATGGAGTTCGAAGCAAACCAGAACAAAGTAGTATGTAATGATTCAAAAAACACTGAACTAGTAGTCAACATATATGATTGGGAAAATAATATGAAGATTATATTAACTAGTGAATTTCTTTATGAGCAAGAGTTGTCTGTGGCCTGGGAAATCTGATTTCAGGGAATGCTAGATGATAATTCTGTTCATTCTATCTTTACCTTGGACAAGTTACTTTTCTTCCCTCTAGTTCTTAGTTTTATACTCAGTTTAAAAAAAATAGAAAAACAAAAAACCTTGACAACTTTTATGATGCTTTTTCCATTTCTAAAATTCTGCAGAGCAGATTTACCACAAAGTGAACACCAATATCAATCACACTTATCCCTTTAAATGTTTTTCAAAGAGTTATTTGGTTTATGATTTTTAAAAGGGCAAAATATTTTGTAAACAACTGAAGTACTTGAGAATATCATTGTTTTATATTTAAACAGTCAGTGGGACAATAAAAGTTATAGCAGTCCTGAGATCCTTACCGCATAGTCTCAGTGTGAGACCAAGGTGTCAAGGAAGGATGTTAAAAGCCAGTTAGTTCTTGGATGAAGGTTCAAGAAAACAGGAGGAAAAGGCAGCTACTTCTTGGGGGTCCAGAACTGCAAGAAATAATGCATAGGTTAGAATCTACATGCATCTGACACAGAAACACTATACAAAACATTGAAAGTTCCTATTTTGGGTGAATTAAGTGTGTGAACATATAATTCACTCTAAGATGTGAATTAACTGTAAATTATAGATAACTATAATTATTATTAAGTGTTCTGGATGGTAGAAATTGAAAAGAAAATATAAAGCAAGCAAGCTATTTTAGGGAGACTAGAGGTGGGAGGATAGGATGTAAATAACTTAAAAGGCATTCACATGCCTTTGATTGTATGTAATATTCCTCTAGTATTTAAAAAAAAGAGAAGCTTTTACTAGGGCATTTGTATGTGTATATATATATATATATATATATATATATATATATATATATAAAATTATGTGTTCATACAGGGTTACATGCATATAAATATAAATATACATATGTATATATGTATACACATATGTTTATATGTGAACATTGTATTGACTTGTAAGTTTTTATATTAGCAAGGGCACTTGTCAGTCTGTTAAATCTCATTTTAGGGAATGCTGGAGTCGTTTTCAGTAGACTTAGATGATAATCCTAGCTATACCTATAATTCTGTCTTTAATCTTAAGTAAGGTTTCTATCCACATATCTCTATTTATCAATCTATGTATCTCCGTGCAAATACCTATCAGTCCATACTATTTTTTGAATTATTTTGTATTTTAATGTTTTAAGAAAAGTAGGTTATTTCATAAACACAGACAGTAAAATGAAAATAACACTGTTCATAAGAGAGCTCATTAAATTCTTTGGTGCTAGCAAATTGATCTGCTCTAAAGCCTTCCCAGGAGTTTGCTTTGACAGATGTCAGCTGATGGACATTTGAACAAAAGTATATGAAATACCATATTTTACACCCAGTGTCAGTTGGCATATTGCTTTTTCATACACTATGTTTCCATTAAATGAGGTTAGAAACAAAGCCTTCTATTTACTGAGAAAGCTCTTCCCTGCATGAAATAGTGAACAATTAGACCCATTTACTCTGTCAACCATTGCCATCAGTTCAATTAACATCGCCCACAAAATGAATTCTGAATCCTATTCATACAGAGTGCAATCTGACTCCACAAGTTACATCACTGTTGTCAATCCTTTAAACACATTTGGAAAGGTAAGGCAAAGTCTTGTTGTTTTTCTCAGATAAATACTTCTTGCAGTGGTTGTGGGTTCTGAAATGCTGAACCATGTACCCCATGGATTCTTGGCAGGGTGTCATTTCCTAGATCAAAAAGAGAATGATTTAAATAACTTAGCCAAAAAAAAAAAATCCTTCATGAACATCAAAGCAATGTTACACATGCATGTTTTGATTAAGTACAAATGAAAATGAAACATACTAGTTGGCAGTTCTTAAATCATAAGATATTTTGAAATGAAGAAGGAAAAGTCTATACACTGAAATTCAACAAACCCCAAACAACAGGAATCAGAGAGTCACTGACGCATTTTAAACTCCAATTTAGAACTACTATGATCAAACCATATTTATAACAGTCTTAAGAATCATTTATTTTCATATTGTTAACCATCCAGCACCAAGCAAATTTTATAAATAATTAATTAATTTATTTTTAGTTCTCAACATTCACTTCCATAAGATTTTGAGTTTTAAATTTTCTCTCCTTTCCTCTCCTCCCCACCCAAGACAGCATGCAATCTGATATAGGCTCTACTTTTACCTTCATATTAAGCATATTTTACCATTAGTCATGATGTAAAGAACAATTAGAAGTAAAGGGAGGAAGCACGAGAGTAAAGCAATAAAACAAAACAACAAAGGAAAAGTAGACCAATTAGTATGCTTCCCTCTGCATTCAGACTCTAGTTCTTTCTCTGGATGTGGATATCATTTTCCAATAAGAGTCTTTGGACTTGTCTTAGATTCTTGCATTGCTCTGAAGAGCCAGGTCTATCAAAATCAGGCATCACACAGTGTGACTGTTTTTGTCGTTGTTGTTGTTTTTGGCAAGGTATTTGGGGTTAAGTAACTTGCCCAACATCACACAGCTAGTAAGTGTCAAGTGTCTTGTCTGAGATAAGATTTGAATTCAGGTCCTCCTGACTCCAGGGCCAGTGCTCTACCCACTGGGCCTCCTGGTTTCCCCTTTAGGTTTTTGGTTTTGTTTGGTTTGGTTTTTGTGTTTGTTTCATGAGGGAATTGGCCCTTGAATCAGGAATATTAAACTTCTAAAGTCAAATCTGGCTCTTCCTTTTAAGACTATTGTGGCTTACCTCATTTATTTCTGGTCCTGACTTATCATGTTAGTGGAGCATGTCATCTATTCATGCTTTTGCTTCTTTGCTCCAAGACATTTAATGGCTACCAAGTGCCTGAGGGACACAATTCAAATTCCTCAGTTTTTGATTCAAAGTTTTCTTGAATCTGCTAACACATATCTTCCAGGGAAATATCTGTCTCTATCTCTCATCATGAATCTGACCCTTAAGCAAGATCTTTTGCCTGCCAAATTATATCATTTTATTCAGATTGATGTTATATGAGACATAAAGAAAGACAGATGTGGGGTCTCCCTAACAAATATGGTTTTGAAAACAGGATTTGTTTTTAATGAATGTAGTATGTTCCCTGAAACTAAGTCTTCAAGAAATAGCTGAATTTCTACTTTTCAAGTGTTAGACAAGTGTTGTACTTATTGACCTCTAAGATCCCAACTAATTCTGTTTCTATAATTTGCCATGCCATTTTGAGGTTTTGTAACAAAAAAATTTAGAGAGAAAAAAATCATTCATGGCTATAATTTTTGCAAAGTGTTTTCATGGTTCATATACCTTGTTCTGCTATTTTTGTCTCACTAATTGGACTCTCATTTCCTTTTTTTATATTAAATTGCAGCCATCACTAGAAGTTTTTCACTTGTTATTCTTTGACTTTAATGCCATCTGAGAGAGTCCATCCATTCACACCATTTTATCTACTTGTTTGTTGTTCAGTCATGAATCACGCTTCGTGACATCATTTAGGGTTTTCTTCGCAAATAGTACTGGAGTAGTTTTCCATTTTCTTCTGCAGAATCAGGGTTAAGTGACTTGTCCAGTGCCACAGAGCTACTAAGCATCTGAAGCCAGATTTGACTTTAGAAGTTGAATCTTCCTGAGTCAAGGGCCAGCACTTCATCCACTGCACCAACTACCTGCCCATTTTGAACTGCCACTTCTAGCTTAATGATATCTAAATCATAGAGTCTATAACTAGTAGGAGCCTCAAAAGTTTTCTAGTTCTATCAAGACATGAAAAGAAATACCTTCTACACAATCTTGAAGTAATCACTATTCCTTTTTTCTGAAGACCTTGATTAATGGAGAATCCTCTATAACCTGGGGTAGACCATTCTACAATTGGATAGCCCTTATAATTAATATTTTCCCCATACACAGAGGAGAAATCTCTTTTTCTATAATTTGTACCCATGATCTTTAATCCTACCTGCTATGGGCAAACAGATTGGAATGCTACTTTCATACGCCTGTCTTAAAAATAATTGAAATTAGTTATCAGTTTAGAAAGGACATGGTGAAGTGCAATAAGTCTTATAGTCTCAGTTCTTTTACTTACTTCCTGCCCTCAACAAGTTTACATTCTAATGGAGGAAGATAATATATAAAAGGGATACTAAAAGGAGAAGGAAAAGGAAGGAAAGTCCTTTAGAGATAAGTTAGCAATTTATCCTGGAGATATTAATAAAGACATTTATCATCAAACATCATTTTACTGATGTTGTTCACCTACTAAAGGACAACAATGCTGTCATTTTGCCTAATTTCAAACTCCATATCATTAATGGATGATAGATTTAGATCTGGAAAGTACCTCAGAGGCCACCATATCTAACTCCTCCATATTTCACAAATGAAGAAACTGAGGTTCAGGAAGGTTAAACAACTTACCTAAGCTCACATAGATTTTTAGGCATCTGAGATGAGATTTTGAATCCAAATCTTCCGGACTTCAAATTCAATGACCTATCCACTATTCCATATATCCGTTAGCTTTTATTTATCTTTTGCAAAATATGTTTTTGCTTTTGTCCACCAGCATCACTTATTTGTATAAAACAAATAATGAATATAATAATAAAATTCTCAGAGTCTACCTTGAGGCTTATTTCTACCGTGACAATTTTCTTACTAACCGTCTTTCATTTGGACCTTTGCCTTTCTTAGAATTTCTCTCAGCATTTGAGTCTCTGCTACATAATCAGATGAAATACACATTTTTGCTATGTGGCAGAATTGTCCCCTTGTCTTGATCTCCCAAGTAGATTATAGATGTGATAAAAATGAACCTTTCTCAGTTTCTTTTTGTGTCTTGTCTCAACTCTAGGCCCATAGGAAGTGACAATTAAATTTGGTTCAAAACTATGATTGCCCATTTCTACCTAAGTAACATCAATCAGTAACAATAATAAACACAAAATTTTTGTAGGGCAGAAAAGTCAACCTGGTTTTTTTAGGAGGGGCAAGTTCCCCCACCCTGGATGGCTCCAGCCCTGGCCATCTGCTGATTAAATAATAATAATAATAATTATCATCATCATCATCATCATCATCATCATCACTCTTCTTGTTTTAATGCATTCTTATCTAAGGGGAAGGAGAAAAATAACGCAAAGTAAAATAAAACAAAACCCTACAGTAGGGAATCAGAAGGTTTTTTCAAAACTATTTGAATGACTGCAGAGTAATATCTTAGTTATATTTTTATCTCTTTCAAAGGAATAAGAAATCTTTTGAAAACCTCAAAGTGATTTTTTTTTTGTTTAGGTGGAAGTAAAGATTGTGAACATTTTGTCCAATCCAGCCATTTTTTTCCTATACATTTTCAAATATAAATGGCATTTGAAAATAGATCCTTCTTCACTTTTAGGCCGTCTTCTAATAAATGGTTCTCAGATTGTAGCAAGCGTTAATTATACTTCACTAAGAAATGGGGACTCAGATTCTTATAATCTAGCCAATAGCTCAGTGATGTTCAGATTCCTTAACAATCTGGACAATATGGCAGATGTTCTATTAAACCCTGATTCAAAGAAGACTTGGGTCAAATTCATTCAGGCGGGACCCACTTGTGATTTTGGGGTCCCAGCACCCCCTAAAGTTCCAAACCTCAACATCTTGGAGGCCCATATGGGGAAGATGTCTAACCCCAAGTTCTTCTCCAGCCAAGACTGGAAGGTATTTAAGCCTCTACACCATTCTTTGTTGCCCTACAGTTGGGTTCACTATCCAAGCACCTAGGAAGGGTTGGAGATGCTTTTCGGGCAGACAATTATGAGGCTGTCTTGCACTAGGCTCACTGTTTACTGGTTTGGTTCCAGACCATGGACCTAAGTACACCTTCTGCAGCATAGAGGACAAATACAGATGCCTTATCCATATGTGTATGTCCAATTCTGTCCATTCTCTTGGCACTAGGGAACTGGGAAAATTGCAGGTGCTTTTTGGTTCCCTGAGGCTTACTGATTCTTTTGTTCCCCACTCCTGGATCCTCCTTCGTGCAAGCTATAGGGAAAAGTTAGAACAGCTACAAACATCTTAGCAGATTCTGGAGGTTTTGTGCTTCATCATTAAGAAGTTTTGAAACACCTCTTACAACCATGGTCACTCCCTTCCCTTGAGTCAAGATGGTATCCATTAAGCTTTCTCATAGAAGAAGAGAATTTCACCCCAGTTCACTGGCCACTTCCATCCAGATCCTCCATAGACCCCTCCTCCAGTCACCCCAAACTACTTGGCCACTACTAGATGCCTCCCACAGTCTTTCTGTATATAAGGTCCTTTTTGTCCCTATTAAGATACTCATATTCTTATAATGTAGCCAAGGGTTCAGATTCTTAAAATCTAACCAATAGCTCACTAATATTCAGACTCCTTAAGAGTCTGGCCAATATGGCTGATGTCTTAAAAACCTTGTCTTTGGCTGAAAAAAAATGAGCTAGAACCAGGAAATGTCCAATTTGTTCAAGACATCAAAGAATAATGCCATTCAGATTTTCAGATGGATTCTAAAATTCTACGTCTTCTTTCCTCAAAATGTAATGTTTCATATGGAATTTTCTAGTGATGAGCCTCTTTTAGTATGCTGTACAGTTTTCATTAATTGCATATTCCAAAGATGATACTTTTGTCCCTGGAACATTTCAGGCTGCCCCCTTTCTACATGAAGAGAAACCCTTCTAGTAGAGGCATTGGATGATTAGGATTATGATTGTGGTGATATAAACTAATTGTCCTCATTTCAAGTGGATTTTCATGGTACAAAGAAGAGAGTCCTTGCAATATATCTGTGAACTTTAGCTGTGAGAACTCTGTTATCCATATTAGATTCACTATTTCATACATGTGTATAGGAATGCAGCTTTGGTGTTAACACATTGAGAAGAAACTCTATGAGGATATTGTTGGGGGGAGTTCTTTTGTGGGAGAAAGTTTATTTTTTCTTTCCCCTGGGGAAATTTCAAAGTCTCTGACAAAATAGAATCAAAGAACTGGGATATAACTTGAATATATCATGCATATATTCTAGGTGTTTCTGATGTAGTGCAAAGACTGTTGGTCTTAAAGTCAAAAGATGGGTGTTTGGGCTCTAGTTTTCACATTTATTAGCTATGTGACCCTGGACAATTCATGTCATTTATATTAACCACAATATATCTGTCTGTTAGATAGGCATAAAAATATTTCCCAGGAGTTTTGTTGAAAGTGCTTGTTAAACCTTAAAACTTTATGTCATTTTGAATTATTCATTATTCTCACATTTGTGACTCTTACCAGTCTTCCTAATTTGACAATATGTCCCTATCTTAATGCCCTAGGAGTGTCAACTATCTCAATATTAGTTGTATTTGGATTCTCAATTCAAATAGAGATATTGAAAATATTTCATGAATTGGTAAGTTAATTTTCAAACAAATGGAAGAATAGTAACAGAAAGCATACCTTTTAGAAATATTGTCGAAGAGATTTGTGAATTGCTTAGGGGATTACAATAGATGACCTTAGAAAGTTTCTACCAACAACGATATGATTCAGCCTGTAAATCACAAATTAAGCATCATTTGTATTCACTTATTTGCATACATATATTACCTCTCACTTAATATAAATTCCTTGTGGGCAAAAACAGTTTTATTTCATTTTTGTATTCCAGCACCTTGAATAAAACTTGACAAATGCAATCATTTTGCATTAGCTTTGTTTTCTTATCAAACAACGATAATATGCTTGTTGAATTCAATTATAGGATCTTATACCTGCAGCTAAAGAGGCCCATAAAAGTCATTTATTCCAATCCCTTCATTTTACGAGTGACAAAACTGAGGCCCAGAAAGATTAAGTGACTTTTCCAAGGTCACCCTGGTAATTATAGGCAGATCTGGGTTTACTCTACATTCACTGACTCTTTGTACTCTTTCCTCTACAGCCTAATATGGTGATGTTTATGATGCATTCCCTAATCTTATCAGTGCAAAATGATGATGTGATTTATTTCTTCTCTGAACTCCTGTAGCTGTGATTGTACCTTTCTTCTGGTGCTGAGCACAGATTTAGATTCATGTTTTATAAAATCTGAATATAAGCTCCAAGAGGAAAAGAAATAGGTCATATTTTTGAACCCTCTTGATTACCTCCATTCAGCCTGGTTCAGTATCTTGTTTAACAAGGATTTGTTAACAAATTGTGTTCAGATTGAAAAGGAAACAAAACTGAAGAAGAGTTTAGAAAGTAGATTAGATCATGAGTTTGAAAAGGGCCAAGGATACCCTTAAACTGATGTGGTGAAATTTCAGAAACTTAGTAGGTAAGAATAGAATGGTATTTCAGCAAAAGAGAGTTAGAAAGCACCTTCTGCTAGGTAGTCAAAGGAAATGATGGCTAACATTGTCAAAAGTGACAGGTAAAATATAAAAAGACTTTTAAAAATATTAAGATTATTAACAATATTTGAGAGAAGTATATATAAATACACACACACACACACACACACACACATATACACATATGTGTGTCTTTGTTTTCTCTCTAGTTAGAATCTAAGTTCCTTGGAGGGATGTATGGGTTAGGAGGACTAGTACATCTGGTGTTAGGGCTTGCCAAGCCCTTCTCAAGGCTGCTATCCACTTTTAGTGTCCACTTTTCCCCCAGCTCTCATCTGTGACTCCAGAAGCTATAATATGTACAGCAGCCACACCTCGATAAATTGTATCAGCAGATGGGATAAACCAGGTTGAAGATGACAGGCCTCAAACCTGTCAGTGATTTAGGGGGATGACTACTTCAAACATGTGAAGATTTCCCTCAATGGAATGGGCAGATGTGAACAATTTCTTCCAACATCTATGAAGGTGGCCAAAGTAGGCATGGGGGAGTGCTTGGAGCTTGGTCAAATATTGAAGATGTCAAGATCATCCACTGCATCATGGACCATCACTAGTCATCCTGATTTTTGTTCTGCCATTGGACTTAGATGACTCTGGAAAAGAGTAAGGTTGACAACTTTGTGCAACTCTGCCTCACTTAAATCCAGTGCATGGGCAAGTCAAGACATCACCACACGATGCTATTGGTCCTTTTTGAAAATGATGGACTATTTTAAGCTATCAGCAGTCATTTACACTTTGGTATGAATGAGAAGTCTGTAAGAAGCCTCATTTTAAAGAGAAAGAAAAGAATATAAGTGTTTGGGGGAAAAAAGAGAACAAATACAGAAAGGGCAATTTGGAGTTACTGAATAAAAATTATAACACTGTCAATGTCTGCCTTTTCATATATGTTCTTTATACATAAATGCATTTTAGTGGAGATTTTGCTTTTGTAAATGCAACTGTCAAACAAACCCTAAAGGCTAAGTTATTAGGAAGAAAAAAAGTATGAAAATCTTTTGGTGCTAATGGGAGACCTGAATGATCTCTTCTTCTCTAAAATTGCCTTTACTAAATGGTGGAATATGGGATGGGGCAATGCTCTAGCATAAGTGCTGCCAGAAGCTCGAAGAGCTAAGGAAACCTTGGACACATCAAAGTGAGCATCAATCCCACCAATCATCTTAATGAATAGAGGTGAAGAGTCAAGACCAACAGTTTTAAATACTTGTTTAGCAATTTAATGTAATTTATTTCTCTGATTTCTCCTAACCATTAAGTGGTGTGCCTTTTGTTTTCTCTAAAAATAATAAAATAAATAAAGCATGGGAATTCTCCATAACTCTATGTGAACTCAGATTGAGTACTCAAGAGAAAGATTGATTTTTTTTTAAATCAGAGCAGTTCCTAACACAAATAGCTTGCCAATGAACAGTTGGAATAATTGGCCGTTTTATTTTCTCCAGATAAGATTGGGAGATTGGAATATGAGATAAGAACTCTCACTGCATGATTTCTTAAAAATATTTGGTTAGGATGCCAGGAAAATAGACAAAAGCCTCCAAGTTAGAAATAATCATTGGTGTGAAATAATGCAACTAAATCAAAAAAAAAAAAGGAAAGAAAAAAAGGAAAGAAAGAAAAAGAGAGAAAGAATGTCAGAAGGCAATGTCTGCAAGCTAATTCAAATCAATTTACATTTATTATTTATGATGTAAGATAAACAAAGTTAATGAGATCTGTAAAATTGGCTATAGTTATTGCACAGTATTAGGAGAAATTAGGCACATGATACCAGTTCCATCTAAAGCACAATTTTAGAGGGTCCTCAGAATGAGAGTTTAGCGGTTTTACCATGACAATTGAGAACTTGTAGAATTGCAACTGTGATTAAAAAAAACACTTTAATTCAATGTTTGCTGCCTTTTTATGTTATGGCACATTTCTTTTTGGGTATGTTCTATTTTCCCTTTTTACCTAATGACCTTTACCTTGCAATAAAATTATTTTATTTTCAATTCCAGGAAACTAACAACATATTGAATTTATCTAACATTATATGAAAGCTTTCACAACTATAGTCCTCCATCTTTCAATAAAAGGAGGTAGGTATATTTTTTCATTTCATCTCTAAGCAAGCTTAGACATTATAATCATGCAATGTTTCATTTCATTTAAAGGTTTTTCCACTCAAATTGATGTACTCATTAAAGTAAACAACATCCTGTTTACCTCATTCTGTGTCAATCATGTGTCTTCTTAAGTTTCTTAAGAATTTTTATTATTGTCATATCTTAAAGGTATAGCAAGAGTCTGTTACTTTCATATATAACATTTTTTAAACAATTCTTCAGGTGATTGGTTTGTACCCTTTCCTACCAGAAAAGTCCTATTATGCATATTTTGGTGTATATTACAACTTTCTTTCTCTCTTTGACCTTTTTGTTATATATGCCTAATAGCAGGATCACTAGATTAAAAAGTGTGAATATGTAAGTTCATTTAAAGCATAATCCCAGCTTTTTTTTTTCAGGAATAAGTGGACCAATTCATAGCTCTACCAAGTGTTTCAGTTTGTCTATGTCCCAAAAGAACCTCCAATATTTACTATTTTCATCTTCATGTCCCTAGTATTTGTTGAGTATTAGTGAAATCAGAAAATGATTTTAATATACATGTCTCATATTTGTGATTTGGAATAATTTTTTAGTTTCTTCATGGAAGAATTGGGTATTCAGTTCATTTCAGGGATTTTCTTTTTGGAAATAGCATTTGATCATGTTCAAGAGATGGACTGAATAGAGACTGAAACTAAGATTTCATTTGGTATATAAAAATCATGAATGAGAACATTCTTTCTACCTAAGTGTGATGGAAACTTAGAGTGGTCTAGGATAATGATAGTTTATGTAGCTTGCCCAAGGATATATAGTTACTATAAGTCAGAGACAGAACCTGAATTTAGATCTTCCTGGCACCAAGGCCAGCTCTCTATTCAATAAGCTATACAATCTCTGATCTTATATATTTATGAAATATAATACATATGCATGTTATTAATTTTTACATATTATTTTTCTCTATATATTTTGTGTATCAAGTTGTTATCAGAGAGAGTGGATATAATTATCATTTTTCCTCCAGTGGAAGATCCATTTCTTATACTAACTACATTGATTTTGTTCATTTTGAAGTTTTTCTGTTTTATGTAATTAAACTTGTCTTTTTCTTCTTATCTCTTCTATCCCTTGGTTGGTTAAAAATCACTTCCTTAATAATTATTAGGAAATATAACTAAAACTATTTCCCAACATTTAACAACATAATGTGACATTTCATGTTATGTTGCTTATCCATTTGGAATTTATTTTGATAATGATCATTTTTTTATACCAACTGTCGACCAGTTTTCTCACCAGTGCTTGTGCAATAAGAATCTTACCTCAGGTACTTAATATTCTTGGAATTATTGAATGTTGGAATCTAAAGTCTATTTATTTTCTGTTCTTGCTTACCTAGAAGGTTCCACTGAGCTACTTTTTTTTCACCAATATCAAATAGTACTAACAAGTACTGCCTTATAAAATAGTTGAAAATTGAAAGGTCTATTTTCTCTTTGTCCTTACATTCTAAAAATTCTTTCCCATGAGATTGCAGACATTTTACTCTTCCATAAAGACTTTATTATTTTATTTAGCTATAAGAAGCAATTTATTAGTTATTTAATGTTTATATCTCATGAATACATAGATTAATGATTATGATGTACTATGATTATTTTATTTTGACTGAATCCAACCATGAGCAATGAATATCTTCCGATGTTGCTTCCTTTAGTTCATTAAAATGTCATAAATAAAATGATTTGTTTTGAGTATTCCTAATTAGATCACTTCCTAGGTATATTTTATGCAATTTTTAGTTATTTTGAATGAGATTTCCCTCTGTATTTGTTTCCTCTGGTTTTGGAGCAATGTAAGAATGTCAATTATTTTATGGATTTGTTTTATATCCTCTTCTTATGACACACTGCAAAATAATAATAGAAGAGAATACAATATTCATTTTCTCCTCCATTACTTTCATTTCCTAAAAACAAAAGAACAGAATAAATGATGATCATGCCAATTGTTTGTCTTATGTACTTTCCTCTGTATTTCATAAAGACATTAGGATTCTGAAAAATTCCTTGTCTATTCTCACTCTGTTAGATAAATACTGACCAACTTTTAGTTCTTACTAATTATTCAAATCAATATACCTTTCTAGATATCTCTTGACTTCCACATTTGTAGTTAAATATTTCTGCTCAGTTCTGACATTCATTCATAATGCTTGAAAGTCTACAATTCTCTCTATAGTAAGATTTTAAGTTTTGGGGGGAAAGTCAATCTTGGTTTTAAGGCTTTATTTTATTTCTTTTAGAATATTCTGAGTTTTTATTTTCTTCTTTGTTGTGTAATTTGTTCTCAAGCAACACTGATTTTGCTACTTTGGTATTTTTATTTACTATTTACAATGTGTGTATATGTGTATGTGTGTATATGTGTATATGTGTATATGTATATGTATATTTTCTTTTTCCTTCACAGATTTGGTTATTGTATATAGCAATCCTGTGTATTTTTGGTTTGGTGATTTTTAGGAAGGAGATTAGTGAATACTTTTTATTTTTGGCTTTTTCTAGTAGATCTAATATATTTGGTCAGTTTTCCTTTAATATTTATTTTTATATGCTCTTTCTTTTTTATGTGCTTATTTATTTTAACATTCTTTTTTATTTTGAATTTAAATTATTTTTCCCCTCCAGCACTGTTTATCCATTGAGAAAGTAGACAACCTGTTCCCCATTTTACATGTGAAGTCATGAAAACCATTCCCATGTTAGCCATATTGAAAAAAAAAGCAAGAAAACTAAAGTAGAAAAAAAAGTTTTAATCTACATTCAGAGATAATCAGTTCTTTCTCTGGAAGTGGAGAGCATTTTTCATCATAAGGTCTTTGGAACTATTGTGGATCAATGTATTTATTGATCAGCGCAGTTGTCTTTCATAGTTAATCATTACAATATTGCTGTTGTTGTATGCAGTGTTCTCTTGGATCTTCTCAGTACACATTTCATTAATTCATATATGCCTTCCCAGGATTTTCTGAAATGATCCCACTTGTCCTTTCTTATGCCATAATAGTATTCCATCAAATAATCATATACCACAACTTAAACAACCCTTTTTTTAATCAATGGACATCCCTATGATTTCCAATTCTTTGCCACCACAAAAAGAGCTACTATAATTTTTTTTTGTCCAAATGAGGCCCTTTTCCATTTTCAATGATCTCTTCAGGATATTGCTGGGTCAACGGGTATGCAGAGTTTTCAAGCCTTGTGGGCATAGTTCCAAATTGTTCTCCAGAATGGTTGGACAAGCTCACAACTCCAACAGTGCTTTAGTGTCCTTATTTTAACACACTCACTCCATCATTTGTCACTTTCCTTTTCTGTCATGTTAGCCAACCTGATAGGTGTGTGGTGGTACCTCACTGTCATTTTAATTTTCATCTCTCTAATCAATACTGATTTAGAGCATTTTTTTAATGTGACAATGGTTTTGATTTCTTCTTAAAACTTCCTGGTCCTATTATCTGATCATTTATTAATTGGGGAATGCCACATTTTTTGTTTTTTACAAATTTAACTCAGTTCATTTTGCATCTGAGAAATAAAGCCTTTGTAAGACAAATTCACTGTAAAAAATTTATATCATTTTATTGTCTACATTATCTTTTAGCAAAATATAGGATCCATGATTATCTCTTTTAATTTAGTCTATTTTAGCTTTTGCTTTGTCTGAGTTCATGATTGCCATTTTTTATTTCAACTGAAGCTCCTTATTTTAACTCTGTGTGTGTTTTTTCTGTTTCAGAATCTCTCTTGTGAAAAAAAAAACATTGTTTGGATTGGATTTGAAAATTAAAAAAACCAATCTGCTATTTCTTTCTGTTTTATGGATGAGTTCATCTCATTTGCATTCACAGTAATGATTATTGTGTATTTCCCTCCATCCTATTTTCTTCTATTTTTCCTTCTCCATTTTTGTTCTGTCCCTCCTTAAAAATCTATTTTGATTTTGACAATTGTCTGTCTTAATCTGTTCTTTCTTTTATTATTTCCCCCCAAGCCCTATATCTCTTGTCCCCTTCTCTTATTTCTTTATTGGGTAGGGTAGATTCTTCTACCTGAGTGTGTGTTTGCTCTTTTATACAGCCTTTTTCTTGACTTTGAACTTGAGGTAAGACATCAAATTTAAGGAGGACTGGGAAGATTTAAATTTAAGTGAGAATGTCAGGAATTCAGGGAAGTGAGGACACAGAGGTTAAAAAAAACAGGAACAAATTCCAAGCATGATGGACAGCTAGTAAAATGTACAAAAGGCAGAAAATGAGTTTCTTATTTTAGGAAAAGCAAAGAGGCCTGTCACTGGATTAGGGACCATGTAGAGGGAATGAAGTATAAACAGACTAGAAAGGGAGGAAGAGGACAGGTTTTTAAAAATATTTAAATGCAAAATAGTATTTTAGAGTAACTAGGGTGTTCATTGAATAGGAAGTGACATGGTAAGATCAGTTAACTGGAAGACTGGCAAGAGTGGGGAGAAACTTAAGGCAGGGAAACCAATGAACAGATTACTTAACTCATCCAAGGAACCAGGCATTTGGTTTTGAACACCTGCCCTGGGGTTGTGACAGCATCAGAAAAGAGACAGAGGTATATTGAGAGATGTTGCCAAAGTAAAATTAATTGGACTTTACAATAGACTGACTGTAGTGAGAGTGAGTAAGGAGTATAGGATGACACCTAAGTTATAATGCAAATGATGAGGATGTTAGTTTTGTCTTCAACATTAATATTTAAGTTCAGAAAATGAGAGGTTTTGAGGTTAAAGATAAAGAGTTCAGCTTTCAACATGCATTTCATGATGTCTGTTAGACTGCTGGAGATGTGTGAACAGAAGGGTTAGTTCTGGAAAAATAGATATGAGAATCATTGACACAAAGACAATAATTCAATGCATCAGAGCTGATAATATTATTAAGCAAAATAGTATATAGAGATAAGAGAAGAGGGAACAGAACAAAGCTTCAATATATATCTACAGTTAGTAACTTGGGTGATAAGCTAACAAAGGAGATTAAAACAGTGGTCAGATGGGGGGATAAGAAACAAGAGAAATTGGGGTCATGAAAATTCAGAGAGATAAGTGTATTGTGGAGAAGATGGTGATTGAGAATGCCAGTGGCTATAGGGTGGTCAAGATAGATCAGGATGAAAGAAAGGTCATTAGATTTGATGATTAAGAGATCTTCAGTAACTTTGGTGAGAGTAGTCTTCTATGAAGGATGACATCAGAAGCAAGAATGAGTAGTTAAGAATAGGGTGAGAGGAAAGGAAATGGATGTACCAACCGCAGATGACCTTCTCAAGGAGTTTAAATGGGAAATGGAGGAAAACTATTAACTATAATAGCTAGTGAGAATGAAAAGTATTTTGTGCTTTGTGTTTTTTGGATGAGGGAAATATGGACCTATTGGTAGGTGGCAGGGAAGAAGTCAGTAGACAAGATAAGTCAAGATAAAATTGCAGATTCATGAGGGAGTGAGGATGATAGAGAGAGAATTCCTCTGAAAATGATAGCATGAAATAGCAGGGGTGAAGGAAGAAATTATAGGTGAAGGTATATGGATGATGTGAGAAGAGGAGAGGAAAATAGGAAGTTCTTAGTGAATAATTTCAACATTTCCATGAAATATGAGGCAAGGTATTCTTCTGAAAGAATGGGGGTAAAAGGAGAAGGGTATCTATGAGAAATTTTAGGGAGACAAAAAGGTTTAGAAATAAAAAAGAAAACATCATAATGAGCAGGAGAGTGGATTAAGAATGTTTTAAGAGATTGCCTTGAAGTAGTGAGGACCCAAAAGGTTGTTACAGTAGGCAGAGAGCCAGGCCTAGAGTCAGGAAGACCTGATTTCAAATTTGGTCTCAGACATTTATTATGTGATTCTGAGCAAGTCACTTAATCCTTTTTTTGCCTCAGTTTCCTCATCTGTAAAATGAACTAGAGAAGGACATAGCAAACCACTCCAATATCTTTGCCAAGAAAACCCAACTGGGATCACAAAGAGTCAGACATGAAAGAAATGACTAAACAACAAAAAAAATTAATTTTTAGTAACCCTGAAGGACACGGTTGAATGATTTTCTTCAGCTCTAGCTTTGCTCAGTAGCATGTGAACAGGAGTAAAAGGGAGCAGATAGGAGCAAACCAAGGCCAAGGCTTGGCAGGGCAATATTGGTGATAGGAAAAGGAGGCAAAAAATACAAAGAAGACAACAAAGTGGACTTGAACTGGTTCACCAAGGGGCCAAGATGAGGAAGAGAAGTGCCTACTCAGTCAGTGAAAGGTTTCTTCTAAAGTCTGTGCCCAAATAGTTCCATTAAATCTTTCCTTCTTGAAAAAAAATATTTTATTTTCCTTTTTTAAGGCTCAGTACTGCCAAGACTTTATGTGTAGTACTTTAAATATTCCAGCAGGCCTAGTTCCAAACAAATTTGGCACATAGCAGACCTATTAAAACAACAGCTCTATGTGAAGAGATGAAAGGTTGAAAAGTAGAATAAGAAAAAAGATCCTGGACATAGAGAGGCAGAAGAAAATGGCACACATATGAGAGAAGTAGACTGTATTATTTAAAACACGAATCACTGACCACTAAGAGTATTTGATAGTCCTGAATAGTGTGATAATGGAATATGAGACATGATCTTAAAGTTTGATAGCAATGCCTAGATGATTGGGAAAGAGTAGAAAAGGGGAGGGAGGAATTCCTACTCTTTTCAGTCTATGGCAATAAATTCCAATTGATTTGTATTCAAATTGTTCTGCCCAGCCTAAAGTTGACTGAGAGAGCTCTAGTCTACACTTTGTCTAAGTATGAAAAACAAATGAGTTTCCCTGACTCTTTGGAACTTTCCCATTTACTTGAAACTCATCTGCAACTTTCTCTTCCTTCAGAGCCTGTTCAAAAAATAGACACACACTGACAAATGATGACTCTGATGTAGATGTTATGATTTCACAAAAAAGATGTGAGGTGTCATACAGTATAATTCTAGTTGTTGGATTCAAAGTTTCTTCACAAAATTATCTTTAAAAGAATAGTTGTCAGTTATGAGTAATAATAAGGAGTGCATATCACTAATACTTTCCTTCCTTCTTTCTCCATTTGTCTAGATTCTGCCTCAGACCCCCATCCCTATCCCATGAGAATATTCAGCCAAATGTTGTATTCACAAATGCAGTGTAAGTTTTGTCTATAATCCTGGTCCCATATATATTTGAAAATGAAGTGCCAGAGCTAAATAATAACAGTATAAAGATTTTGAAGCTTTTACGTTTCCCCAGGAGTAGGAGGGTGAGGAGGGAGAACCACAGGGGGAAATGGACAATTTATGTGCACAATTTGCTACTTATTTATGCTTGAGAAATAGCAATTAGACAACAGATCCATGTCTTTGTCCCCGACCCTAATTAGTACCATCCCCAGAGAGAAAGGAACACACACAAAAACAATGTGCAAATGAGTTTTCAGCCTTCTACAGATTACTCACTTTTAATCTCTGGGGTTTTATTTTATTATTATTTTTCTCTCTTTTTACGCAGCAGCTTTGTTGCCTTGACATCCACACTCAAGAGTTATTGGTATCAAACCAAGCTGTATAAAAAGCTATCAAGCACTTCTCTGTTTCTGCACAGTTCAAAGCCAAGTTGGCTGCCATCCAGCAGTGAAAGATGAGCTTTACCCCTAAGGGGGTGACTGAGTAGTTCTGGGTATACAGAGGACAGTGTGGGCTGAGAAAAGAAAAACAGACAACTTCAACCCCTGAAGGAAGAAAGTTAGATGTTTCTTCATTGACTTTGATGTAATAATTCCCAATTCAGAGGGAGCAAAAACAGCCTCAGTTTCTTCATTTGCAAAATGAGAGGATTATTTGAAAGGTTTCTTCTAGCCTCGACATCTCATAATTCAATGCTTCTGTAAACTATTAATTTTCCACATTAAACACTAGAACAGAAACATCATACCCCTTAGGAAAGGAAGCAGTCGTGTTTTAAAACAAAAGATTAGTGTGTTATCTTTGTTAATGGTCTGCAACTATCAAGGATTTTATATTAGTCTATCTGTCAGAGAAAGAACACCTTCACTTTCTGAACCTGACCAAATGCCAGGTAGTTCACAATTCATCCTCCTTTCTTTGGTCCAACATGAGTATGGCAGGTAGAGTGGAAAATGTGAGGGAAATAAAGGGATGTCAGAAAGGGTAAATCCAACTTTTCATACGTAGAGTTCGCAACCTTTTGGAAACTCTTTATGAATGACTTCATTTTTAGTAAATAGGATAGTGTTATTATGTGGCAGTTAAGAGTGGATAGAGCTCTAGAAGTCAGGAAGACCTGAGTATAGTTGCTGCCTCATACAATCACTGGTTGTGTGACTCTAGGTAAATTATTTAATCTTTCTCAGCCTCAATTTCTTTATCTGTAAAATGGGGATAATAACTGCAACTACTTTTTATTTTAATTTTATGGAATAAAACAAGTGTTTCCATAACCTAGTTTAATTTTTAAAAAAAGATTGCACATGAAACTATAATCTATTATGCATAACTTTCTATTGCTTCTAATAATAAAATTACCATGTAAATTTCTTCTTTTTCCTTTTTTTCCTTTTTCTCTTCCCTCCCACCTCAAAGAGGGCTACCATTACACACAAATATGTACATACATGTAAAATCATTCTGTATTTACTTCTATTTATCAGTTCTTTCCCTGGGTACAGATAGTGTCTTCCTTCATGGGTCCCTTGTAGTTAATTTGGGTATTCGTAATTGTCAAAATGACTTCATCCAAAGTTGTTCTTAAAGCAATACTACTGTTAAGGTAGTTGCGAGGATAAAATGTGCTTTGTAAATCATAAACCTCTATATAAATGTTAGCTGCTGCTATTGCTTCTACTACTATAATACTAGTAATTATGACAATAATACTAATAAATATTCTATATAATATATACATAATCATATAAAAGCACAATAAACATATTATTGTTATTGTTATTATCACTATAGGACCTGGACTTGAAAACAGGAAGAATTTGCTTCAAATCTCACCTCAGAAAATTATGAACCATATGATCCTGGGTAAGTCATTTAGTCACTCAGATTTAGTTTTTTTCAGCTATAAACATGACATAATAATGGCACCTACCTCTCAGGTTTGTTTTGAGGGAGATATTTCTGCTTTACATATCAGAGTATATAGAGCCCTGGGCCTAAAGTCAGGAAGATCTGAGTTTAAATGTGTATTCAGATTTGAATTTATTACTTGCATGACCCTGAACAAGTTTCTTAACCTCTGTCTGCGTCAGTTTCCTCAACTGTACAATGGGGATAGTAATAGCATTCACCTCCTTGGAGTGTTGTGAGGATTAAATGAGATAATATGTGTTCAGTGAGTTGCACATAGTAAGCACTTACTAAGTGTTTGTTCCTTATTTGTGAGATGCTTTGTTAAACTTAAAGTGTTATAAATATAAGAGTTATTTTTGAATGATTCCCTGGTATACCGGAAAATTTAATGCTATTTCCTAAGAATGAGAATTCCAACAAAGATTGCTTCATGCAGTTTAAGATTAAAGTTATCGTCATTATTTAGTTTGCTGATTATGCATACACTTTTTCATTCATGCAAAGACAATTTATCACAGGACCATAGTGTGGAATGTTTGAAACTTCAGGCTTTTCTTAGTGAACTCATTGTATTTACTATGGAGGTAGCAAAGTAAGTAGTTTATGGCAGCTAAAACATTTTGCATACTTAAAATGATGTTACCAATCATTTCATCATTGTGCATAGTCAGAAAAGTACTTTTATGTCCTCACATCCATTCAGAACCTGGCAAGGAAGTAGAATTGCTTTTTTGTTATGCATGAGTGTGCATAAGGGACCTGGGAGAATGGAGAGCTTGACCTGGAGAATCCCATCCATCCAACTAATTCTATCCTTTTATAGACTAATCCTAAATCAACTATATGTCACTAGGTGAAAACAGCAGAAGAAATAACCCATGTGTAGAATCTTGGCAATAAGAATCAATTCATCGGCGCTTTTACTCCCAAAACTTCATTCTCCAGCACCTTTATACCAACTTTTCCCTCACCTCCCTCCATCCTTTCCCCTCAAAGTAGTCTTGCATCTTAACTTTCATTACTCAATCTCCTAATTAACCCTTAACCACCCACATTCAATTCATATGGCCCATGCCCTCTCCCAGGAAATAACCCAACCAACAATGTGGAAATGACCTTTTGTTGAGATGCTATGGCACAGCCACCCAAAGTTTATGATTCTCTTCACCTATTTTCTCTATTCAATTACCGTAAGTCCTAAGAGACCTTCTCTACCCTTTTTCTATCACCTCTTGAGAAGTAGAAATATCCATTCATATGTACGCATACAAAAATAGCTAGAATTTATGTAGTGCCTTAGAGTGTGCAAAGTTCTTCCAAAATATTACTTCATTTGATCCTCACAACAAGACTAGGAGCAAGCATTACTGTCTTCAATCTACAGATGAGGAAACCGATGCGATCAGAGGTTAAGTAACTTGCCCTGAGTCACACAATTAGTACATGCCTGAGGCCAGACTTGAACTGAAATCTTTCTGATTCTAGGCCCCATACTCTATTCATTGTGCCACCTAACTCACTTTTATATAACTCCTTGTTAAGAATCACAATAACAAAAACAATCATAATCATGATTGAAATGATTATCCATTTTATTTCATCCTGCCTTCAAATGAATTTATTTTGTGCAGTGGCATCCCATTACATCCCACTTTATGTTCATCATAAGTCTGTACTCAAAGCTTCCCAGCGGTGGTCATGAGATAAACTCTTTACGGTGAACTTTTCAACTTATATTTTTTTTGGAAATTGAAATCTTTCGTCCACAGCTGTCTAAGAATTGTAGCTAACTCGATGCTAGGCAGCTGTTGGATTGTGGTTGAGTTTGAGGTAATAAGACTACATGTGGGAATGAGAACAATAAATAAATAGGCCTTTCTGAGGCATTGAAAACTAAATTTCATGAAGATATTTCTGCATGGGTCTTAAAAATTTCTAGAGGAAGAACTTATGTCCTGTAGTCACCTTCATGCTATTTAAATAATTTTTGCTCATTTCTAATGTTTAAAACTGTGCTCTAAGGCAACACAGTATATAGCATGGAGATAATTAGATTTTGAATCAGAGGATCTGTGTTATGATTCTAGTTCTTCACCATCTATATGACCTAGGGAAAGTCAAATAATTATTGGGGCCTCAGTTTCCTCATTTGTAAAATGAGTGTATTTGCCTTGTTACCTGATGATTTACATGGTTCCATCCCTAGAAGAATTTGAATTCCAATAATGTTTCCATCATGACATGGTTTATGGATTTGGTTTAATTTTTTTATAGATATTTCTCACTAAGAACAAAACTATACATTCATCTAACTGCTTGAAGAGGGGATTATCTAGTTGTTTCTGCAGGCACTTGCAAAAGGGGGCAGTTTTGGTGAGTATGACAAGATAACCTGGAATTAGCTAGGAATGACATTGAATGATTCTGATAAAATAACAATGAAGTAAAGAAGCCTGAGAGATTGTACTTAAAGTTTCTGTTTGTAGTTATTTATTCCTTTGGCATAAAATTGGGTGATAATAGCTTTAGAGCATTTTGTTCTTCCTCTCTTCTTTTTGTCCTTTCCTAAGCTCCTCTTGGTTCATCTCTGCAAAAGTAGGTGATATGCCATCATCCTTAGGGTGGTAAGGGCAGTAGCCGGAGCAAATCACAATCTCTATCTGCCTTCCTTCCCCAACACTAAGAATCTTTATCCTAGTAAAATGGTTGATTAGGTCAAAATAAACAATGATTATAGTATTGAAAAAGTGGATAGAAGGAGTAGATTACTCACATGTACAGCTGTGTAGAAAAGAGGCTGACACTAGCCAATGACAGTGAGATCATTGGAATTATATCAAAAACCTGACCTCCACTCACAAATGAGCCCCCTAAAAAGTCATTATAGTTTGAAGGTATATTTTCAGCCAACATCTAATCAAAATCTCATAAGACTACACTGTTTTTTTTTTTTTTAATCAAACTCAAACATGCACTAATGCAAAGAAAAATGATGATGAGGAGGAGGAGGAGGAGGAAGAGCATGAAACAGCACAACAGAATAAATTTTGGAAAAAAATGTCTTTCCATAGAGATAGGTATGCACCTGCCAATGTGGATTGTTATTGTTCATCCATTTTTGAAGAGGACCATTGATATCACAAGTTGATCTCTTGACTCTCATGTGATTTGACTTAAGTGAGGCAGAGTTACACAACGTCATCAGCCTCAATCTCTCTTCCAGAGTCATCAAGTCCAGTGACAAGAATCAAAGTCAAGATAACTGGCAATGGCCCAGGTATCTTCAATACATGACCCAGCTCCGAGCATTCCACAGCTCCTGTTTCAGCCACTTTCGTAGATATGAGAACAAATTGTTCTTATCTTCCATTCTACTGAGGGAATTCTTTATGTGCTTGGGGTAGACATCCTCCCAACTAATCAATGAGTTTGAGGCCTATTGGTTACCTTCAACCATTTGCTGAGACAGTTTTATCATGGTGTGGTCATCGTGCATGCTACAGCTTCTTAGAGCCACAGGTGAGCCTTGGGTCAAAGATTGACACCAAAAATGGATAAGCAGCCTTAAAAATGGCTCAGCAAGCTCCATACCAGAGGTGCTAGTCCTGCTTGAACACCTCATTACCATGCAACTGTTGGAAGAGATAGTTTTTATGAGAGGAAAAATGCATAGAAAATTATTGCAGTCAGCATCTGGGTAATATGTGCAGCCAAAGCAGCTAGTCTTAGAGTTTTGTCCTAATTGGTAACATTCTAGCCCTCTGATAATACTTCTAGCTCTTTTCATGTACAGTTGCCAATGTTATCTTCTGGTCCAATGTCAGCATTGAGTAATGAGCTCTTTTCTAAATTGTACTGCAAGCTGATTATATTGTCTTTACATATTTATGCTAATGACAAGAGTCGTCTCAACTGAAGTGCTCTCTTCAAGTCCTCTGTTGTTCTATGTGGCGAATGTAAAATAAATGCTATTACTGTACAGCCTTTAGTTCATGAAAAGGCCTCTCATGGTCCCTCTTTAACCATAGACTTAAGGGTATTTTAGATATTGTATAAATTCAGGCACATAGCCACTCCCGGCCAATTAAAAGGAGGAAGTCTTCAGTTTTAAGTTAACTGCTCCTTTTGAAGTCCTTTGCTTCTTTTGCACTCTCTTCCACTCCCCAAACCCTAATATTTAACTTAAGAAATGGTATAGGACAATGTTATTTCAATGGTATAGGGAACTCCAGGGATAAGGAAACTCCCTCTATCAATACAGGTCAGCACTTTTTCTGATGCCTCCTAGCTTCCATTGCTACCATTAATAGTCTCAGCCAAAGTGAAACCTTCCACATAAAGATTTGTTAAGACCCCCATAAACTCAATACCTTTCTCTGAAACTATCCCCATTGTATCTGGCAAGTATCTTGTTTGAATGTGGTTGGCTAGATTTTGTCTCCTCCACTGAGAGTAAGGACTATGTTTTTTTTTTTTGTACTTACTTCATATCCCCAGTACAGCCTCTGAAGCTGAGATGCAACAAAATATGGATTGTTTTATGCTGTTTATGGTAATTTTGGCCCAACAATTAACACCAAGAAAACATAGGTGCTCCACCAGTTTTCACCACACCATCCATATGTGGAATCATTGGTTATAGCAAATGGAGAAGTTTTGAATACTGTGGATAAGTTCACTTACCTTGGCAGTATATTTTCTGGGAACGTACACATTGATAATGAGGTTGGCACATGCACTGTTCGGGAGGCTTTAAAGGAAAGTGTAAGAGAGAAATATTAGACTGCCTACCAAACTGAAGGTCTACAGAGCCATTGAGATGACTTAATTGTTGTATACCTATGAAACCTGGACAGTATACCACCACCATCCCAGGAAACTGTATAGCTTCCATTTGAATTGTCTTAGGAAGATTCTGAAGATCAGTTGGCAGGATAAGATACCAGACACTGAAGTCCTTTCTCAAACTAAAATGCCAGGCATTTAAAATTCCTTTAAAGCCTCCCTAACACTGAGCTAGCTCTGGCAGTGCGTGTGGCAACCTCATTATTAATGTGTACATTCCCAGAAAACATACTGCCAAGGAGAGCACAACTCCGATGAGCTGGCCAGATTGTTAGAAAACCAAGCCTATGTTTGCCTAAAAGACTGTCTTAAGGAGAACTCACACAAGGAAGGCACTCACATGGGAATCAAAAGAAGTGATACAAGTTTACTCTCAAGATATCTGTAAAGAAATTTTTGGAATTGATTGCATGACATGGGAGACACCCAGCATGGCAGGATACACCAAAGAAGGTACTGTTCTCTATGAGCAAAGCAGAATTACAGCAGCTCCAAAGAAACACAAGATGCCCAAATTTAAAGAAACCACTCCCATGGACTATTTGTTCACAACCTGTGGTAGAGCATTCTGAGCACATGTTGGTCTGAGCAGCCATAGTAGAACACATTGTCACTGGACTCTAATGTGGTGATGTCATTTTGGTCTACTCTGAGAAGGAAGCACAACAACCAACCAGTCCCCAATCTTTATTGCAATTCCTGGCACACAGTAGAAGCTTAATGTGTGCTTGTCCACTGATTGACTTAAAACCACTAAGACCTGAATTCAAATCTTGTCTTTGACATATACTAGGTGTGATCCTTGGCAAGTCATTTAATCTCTCAGTGGTCTAGGAAGCTCTCTAAGACTTCTGAGGCCAGCTTTTTACCCAAAGTACCTCATTTATCATTTGTTCTAGGATGTGAAAGTTATTTTTTACTCCTTTCAACAGCAATCAAATTCCTTATCAATAATATTGAGGGTTTCAATGACAAGAAATGAAAGGGTCTTGATAGTGACGGCAATTGCTTGCCCTCCATTCCTGACAGCAACGCGAGGGGTTTTCTCTTGACTGGTTTATGCTGTGTTTTTGACTCTCAGGTCTACAGAGTCCCTCCAAAGCATGGACTTCGATGAATGTACAAAGGATTATTGTGTTAACATCAATGAGTTCGTAGGTTGAGTTTGAGTGTTACACTGTGATTCCCACAGGCCTGTGAAGCGTGAGGTCAAATGAAATACACTTGAAGGAAGTTCACTGTCAATTAACCAATCAATAAACATTTTATTAAACACATTCTATGTACCAGGCACTGTGCTAAGCACTGGGGATACAAAAAGAGGTAAAAGGGAGTCCCTGCCTGCAAGTGGCTTATGATCTAATGGGAGAGACAACATAGAAACAAATATAAACTAAACACATTATATATAGGACAAGTACAAAATAATTAAGAGGTTGGGGAAGGCTTCCTGTAGAAGGTGAGATTATGTTTGGTAAGATAGGGAGTAGTTGGACCAGAGGAAGGAGGCATGGGGGACAGCCAGAAAGAATGCCCAAAGAGAGATGGAGTGTCTTCTCCATGGATCAGCCAGGAGGACAGTGTCATTAAATCATACCTGTCAAAGATTAAGGTGTAAGAAGACTGGAAAAGTAGGCATAGATTAGATTATGAAGGGCTTTGAATGCCAAACAGAGTATTTTGTTTTTGCCTCTGAAGGTGATAGTAAGTCAGTAGAATTTCTTGAGTAGGGGAGTGACCTGCATGTTAAGAAAATCACTTTAGTGGCTGAATGGAAAATGTGTTATAGTGGAGAGAGAAGCGAGACAGACAGACCCACCAGCAGGCAATAATCCAAGGTTGAGGTGATGAGGTGCATTAGAGTGGTGGCAGTGTTACAGAAGAGAAGAGGACATATTCTAGAGATGTCACAAATGTGAAATCAGTAAGACTTGGCAACAATTTGAATGTGATGGTTGAGAGATAATGAGTAATCGAGGTAGATTCCTAAGTTGTGAGCCTGAGAGACTGGGAAGATGGTGTTGACTTCTATAGCATTAAGGAAAGTAGGAGACAGGGATAGATATCTATAGATCTATACATATACACACATATATGCATATACTTATATATGTCTATACATACATGACATAAATATGCAAACACATATTTACATACACAGATACACACACATACCTGTATAGAGATGCATGTGTGTGTGTGTGTGTGTGTGTGCATGTGTGTATCTCACCAGAAGCCCTCTTCTAACTTTTTGGAAAAGGTAAAAATTTGCATGGGTTTGGTTTATACGGAATTGTTAAGGATCTTAACATTTTAGTACTTTATAATAGGTTGTCACCACACTTGATGTGATGTCAAGACAGGTGATTTCAGAGTTTCAAGAGGAAATAGGCATCATCCCTGCCTTATTTACCAAACATTAATATTTTATCACAAACAAGATTCTGCTTTTAATAAAGCCAAAACACCCTAGTTATCCAAATAGAGGCAAGCATCCTACACATCTCATAAATCAAGAGCTGCCCTCACATTCTCTTCTTGTAGCATTTCATTATGGTTTTCCTTATGTTGGCTCTGGAAACAGAAATGCTCTTGCTTTCAGAGCCACACACATTATCTTCAACATAGAATATAGCTCCCTATTCAAAGGGTAGTTTTAAAACTATTTCCTAGAAAATATTATCACTGATCTTCAAGGATCTCTAGAATTGGAATTGAATACTGGGAGCTATAAACTCTCAGCAAGAAGGCATAGGACTGCACTTACATAACTACAGATAATAATGATAAATTATGATTCAAGTGACTTTGGCCAAGTCATTTAACCTCTCTAATGCTAAACTTTCCTCATCTCTAAATCATGTATGAAAGTAATGTTTCCTTTTTTTGTTTTCCTTAGAGTTCAATAGGTAACATATTGAGACATTTACATGGAAGCCTTTGTATACTGCAAAACCACCCACAAGTTAATTAACAGCATATGGATAAAGACTACATGAAAAAAAAAAACCTGGAAGACATAATGTTATTAAGTGAGTCCCCCATGCATCAAATTATTCTTTGCAGACAAAGAAAATTTTGCGCATACTTTTCTTCAATGATAATTCAAGATAAAATTATGATTTTTTTTTCCCACTGTTCAGACTACAACCAATCAGTTAACAAGTATTTATTAAGCACCTACTATTTGACAGGCTCCATGCCAGGTTTTGGGCACAGAAACACAAAAAAAAATGACAGTCTCTACACTCAAGGAGTTTATATCCCAGTAGGGAAAACATGCCCTCATATAGTAGATATAACACACACACACACACACACACACACATAGTAAATATAAGTTAATTCTAAGGGAAGCATGAGTAACTAGGATGGATTCATGTCACAGGTAGCATTTTAGCTGAGCTTTGAATGAAGTTAGAAGAGGAATCCTCAGATATTGGGGAAAATAAGCAGAGGCACAGTGGAAATAGGAATATAATGACTTCTGTGTGGAAGAGCAAGTGGGTCAATTTGTCTGGCACATATGGTGTGTGAAGGGAGTAATAGATAATAAGTATTGAAAGGTAGTCTACAGTTGGATTGTGAAGAGCTTTGAAAGGTCAAAAACAGAAGATTGTATTCAATCTAAGAAGAAATAAGACACTGGAGCTTTGTAAGCCAAAAATTCTCATGGTCATACTCAGATTATCAGTGGATTACTTTGTAATTATTTACATTATTTTAGGTGTATTTCTTTGTAAACTGGAGAGTCTTTCTTTATAATCTCATTCTGTCTCCTCCTATCCTTCCTCTAGGGTATCTGGTGTCCTCATACTATTTCAAGAAATTGCTGTAAATTTGCATATCTTTAGCATTCCTCTGTGAAAAAAAAATGCACACTAAAATTTACTAATGGAAAAATAGATGTCGCCCGGTGTAATTAAATTACATTTTAAGTAGTGTTCATATAGATAGGTAGATAGATATAGGTATGTGTATATACTTGTGTATATACACATATGTAGTACTTGATAATCACACATATAACACACATCTATGTAAATATGTATGTGTGCATATATACCTTGACCATTTATATATGTATGTATGTACGTATGTATTATGTATGAATGTGTGTATACATGTGTGTCTTTATGTGTATTTATATTTATATATCTCTACAATTAAGAAAAGATGACATGGACATAATTGGGAGAGGGGGCTCCAGCCTGACTAGAGTACTACTTGTACTTCATCTAGAAATACTCTGCTAAAGTACAACGGCCAATTTATTGAAAAACATTTATATATAATATATATATATGCATATATACATTATGTATACACACATACATGCATGCATATACACATAATACATCAATTAATTAATTAATTAATTGATTAGTTGATTGATTGATTTCTTTTTCCAACCTCCTTCATTACCTGTAATTGAGGGAGAGGAAAAATAACTTGCATTAAATATAATAGTTAAATGAAACAGATTTTTCCATTTGCAAAATTTAAAAATATGTGCCCTGAACTTGCATATTGAATCCAATGGCTTTTCAACTATACCATTCTGCTTTCCACAGTTTGGTCACTGGACTAAAATATTTTCTTTAAGAAAATGTTTATGTTGGTCACTTGATAATAATGTACTGACATATAGAAAGAGGAGAAGGATTTTTCCTTTTACAAAGAATACAATCCATGGTTCCCCTTCTCCCCACTCCCCCCAAAAATCTAATTTAATAAGACTCTTTCTTATCTACCTCCCATATTATTTTGATAGATTAAAGAAAAGGTGTGAATGCAAGTACTCTAGTGCAATGAGCCCTGGTCCTGTAATTAGATGACCTGACTTTGTATGCCAACTCTATTTCAATAATATGTGAGTGTGTGTGTTCCTACGTGATATTGAGCAAATCATTTTGCTTCTCTGTAATTTATATTTCTATATAAAATTTGGGGTCAGACAACGATTTTTTGCTACTAACCTCTGAATTCAGAAATATAGAAAACTAAAGGAAATGAATGAACTTTACTAAGTTTTCAAGTCAAAAAGTCAAAGATATTAGAGCGATCCCAGCCTCTTGTTTTTGTCAAAGTGGTATACCTTCACTCTTGTCTCACTCGAGACCTTCAACTGTATGTAGGTTCACTGATGGTAAGCCATTGAACTGGCCTGGCACAGAGCCAAAACATTCTCAGCTAACAATGTCTTCTTTAGGTCCCATCCTGCCATATGATTTGACCATGAACATACTAAGCATCGGTAAGAAATATGTAATTTTGGGGCAGCTAGGTGGTGCAGTGGATAGAGCACTGGCCCTGGAGTCAGGTGGACCTGAGTTCAGATCCGATCTCAGACACATAACATTTATCAACTCTGTGACCTTGGGCAGGTCACTTAACCCCAGTGCCTAGACAAAAAACAAAACAAACAAAAAAGAAAACAGAATTTTTTTTTGCTTCTAAACTAGATTTACAGTGTTAATTAGAAATAAGGAATAAAGGTGAAATTATAGAAACAAGTTATTATGTTTTTTCATAAAAAAACTATGGAAACAAACTTTTTTCCATAATTTAAGACAGTAGGGATGAAATTCTCCAAGTTCCAATTATATTTTCACTTGGCTTATGAAACTGGAACTGAGAAGTTGTTGCTATTTTCTTTAAATTTGATAACAGTGATGGTTATGATTCAGCTTTCTTTTTCTTAATTTTCATAAGTTGGTTTCCATATTCCATGGCTCTTGCTTGAGATTTGTTTGTTGAACAAGCTTCTGGGCAAATGTGATTCAACAACTTTATTAAAAAATTGCTTCTTTGAAATTATATAAAACAAGTCCTTGATTTATGTTGCCGATCCATCATTTACTTTTTCAAAGATGAATTTCTAGTTCCAGTGGTGATCATAAACTAATTTCTTTCTTCTAAAAGTAACATTTAATAACAACGAGACATTTGAATGTTTTTTTTAATTCATATTATCTTTCAAAAGTCAATTAGCATGATCTTAAGTAACTTCCAGATTTATAGAATAAATATTCTTGGAATAGACATTTTATGAATAACAAATGTCTGGAGATTGGAATACATAATAGTCTATGCAAAAATTAAAATAAGCCTAACAAACAAATAAATGGAGACTATCAATATCAGGCTGGCAGCTTGAATTGTGTTACTTATCATAGCCAAGTCTGTCTGAGAATGAGAAACAATGTATGCATAGTACCAAAAAAGTATTAAGGAATTCTAAATCATATTCTTTCCTCAGTTCAAAAACCAGACTAAACATTGCAGTTGAGAACAGGCAATATCAGTGGGGAGAAATTATCCCAAGTTCAAACTGAGTTTTGGGTTTTCTCAATAAAATTTAGGAAAGAATTTTTTGTTTCTTTGTTTCAAAATTAGTTATGATTATGATTTAAACCTTTTTTGTTACTTGTTTCCACAAATGAGTTTCTATGGTTCCTTGGTTTTCTCTGGCAAATGAGAAACTGAAATATTGAGGGTGGAAAGAAAGTGAAATCTTTCCTTCAGCCATTTCCAGGCAAGAGCAGAAATGGGAACTCACAGAGAGATTGCAAGAAAACCCATTCTCAGGAGATTTCCAGAATGGCTTTGTATCTGAAAGAATTCTGAGTTCAGAGAAGATATCAATTAATATCCCTGCTTTGGAGTACTAATGTAAACCTCAGATCATTTGAGGTTTGCCCTTCTGTCTTTAAAACTACATCTTTGTACTAGAGATCAGTGTAAACATTAGAGATCACATTCTCTCTCCCTTCATCATATGATTTGCATTTACAGGAAAGCTGAAAGCCAAGAGTTGGAAAATGCTACTTGTTTGCTACACAGCACCATTATTTCCAAGCTGTTGAGCCAACTAATTCAGTGCAAAATAGCATTTTCCAAAATACACATAGCCTTCTTCCCATTACTATTCAATTAGATGGTCTGATTTTCAAAAGCAAGCATACTCAATTGTGGCATTGCCTGTGCCAGATGTGAGATACTTCCACGAGATGTCAGCGAAGACAATGGTAACATCTGTCCACTAGGTAGCTTGAAGTATTTGTTATGTTGTGTGATAACTTGGCCACAAGCTTTATTTCCTGGCTTGGAAAACTCTGTTTCCATTAGCAAAATAGTTAATCTAACTCATCCTTGTCATCTGTTTATTGGGTTATTTTTTTTTTTAGCATTTGGGCCATGATGTTACAAAGACATAAAATACACTGTCAATTGATGGCTTTGTTTGCTAGCCCACTGAATGTATTTATCCTTCCTCAAACAATGAGCATTGAAAAATTATCCTTCTGTACATGTAACAGGATTTTATGTACTAGGGATATGGACATTAAAATATGACATCAGAGGAAAATTTATAGCCTTTAGTTCTCCTTTGGAATTCCTATAACTTCTTGTTAAAATATAATGGCTGATTTGAAATGTTTTTCAATTTTAAATTTTCTCAGTCCACAATTTTGAATTTCTAGTCATGAATGCTACATAAGGTTTCAATATGACACTCATTAAAGATGCCTGATTTTCATCAGTTGCAACTTTCTCGAGGGAAAAAAAATCTCCTTTTCTCTTGTGCTAAAATACTTGATGTTTCTTTTTTTTTTTCATTTTAAACCAGTGTTTTGATTTGGTTTTCTTGAACAGGCTGGGCTAATATTCATCTGCATCTGGACAGAGTGTTGTTTCAAGAATAGGAAGGTGAGAAAATGCTTCCTTTAAAAAAAATCACAGTTGTGCAGTTTGTCAATTATGTCTGACTTTAACTGAGCAAACCATCTTTTTTCTATGGAAAGTTGTGGACCATATAAACTTCTTGTTATATGCATGTAGTTGGCTATTTGTAAAGACAAATTCATGGTATAGAAATGGTGGGCAAGGCTAGTATTTTATATTATGAATTATTCCATTAGTAATTTCAACTTAATGAAGAAATTAGCTTTCATATTTAGATACTTGTATAAAGTTTTAGTTTCTAAAAAGTATTTTGCAGTCAGTATCATTTTGTTAGTCACACCTCTGTATGGAAAAAAAAATCAGTTAGAGTTATGACTGCATCCCTTCTGGATTAGTTTGCAACTCAGAATAACGATTTTGAGAAAGCATGAGATTAGCCAAAATGAGAATGGAATAGGATACATAGTTTACCACAAATCTATCCTCATTTTTGAGAAAAAAAAATAATCAAAGTAAGGCACAGTAACATATTAATTCAAGATGAATGGTGTAGTATTTAAGTATAAAATCACTAGAATGAAGAAAGTTTTACATTTATTAGAACTTAATAACCTGATCTTAATAATAACTTATAATAAATAATGACTTGATAAATAACACTGACTTTTTCCCATTTCTATGTAGTAAGAAACCCAAGTTGATAAGATATTAACAAATCAATGAATTAAATCCAAGGAATATTTTACAGTAATCTGAGAAATCATGTCACTTCTCCATCTGAAGGAAGTCATAATGGAACAGCAGTATTCTTTTTAGGTAAGTTTTTAAACTTGTAGGCTTCATCTTCTCAAACTCACTTTCTCATAGTATATGACCTCCAAGGTTACTTCTCTGGTTTGAACATTTGGTGATTGTCGAGGATTGATTGAGCTTTTCATAGGCTTTGAACCCCCCTTTTAGAATATGCTGATATTATTGTTGGGAAGAGAATTATTTCAGTTTAACCCATTGACACTTTATCACAAATTAATTTATCAGATTACTTATCAAAACTGAGACAAGGGAGATTTGTGAATTTTAGTTGACAAGCCCATCAATCTCACTTACGTGTTAAGTTTTCCTTATATGACGGTGGAATATGAGAGTATCAGAGGAGTAAGTTAGCCTAAAGAAGACTAGAAAGGCATTGAAAATTAATGTTCATTAATTTAAAAAAATAAAAGAAACTGAATCATCTTTACATTTTCCCCTTGATGACTTAAAAATAAAATAGTTCAAAAATATGGTTGTTTTGGGATCAAGTTAGATCTGACAACCTTGGTGCACAGAGGATGTAGGCCCAGAAAATAAAACTTGTATATACATGTCTTCGTAAGGACCTTTGTTTTTTAATGGAAGGAGGCATATGGGAGGAAGAGAAAATAAATGCTCATTAATTAAAAAAAAACAAACTAAAAGAAACTGAATCATCTTTACATTTTCCCGTTGATAATTTAAAAATAAAATAGTCCAAAGAAACTTGTTTTTCTCTTTAAAAAAATCATTTATGCTCTTTTTATTACGCTATAATGCCTTTAATTAGCAGGAAACAATATTTTTAAACTCCTTGTTTGTTTTGGATTTTGTTTGATAATTAGAATATGACAAATCACAAGACAATGGATAGGATTTGTTTTTCTGAGTTATTAAAGATAGACTAATATAGGGCACAGATATTTTCTTCTTTTGAGGAGCTGAGTAAAACAAAGCATTTGTCTGAAGAGTTATGCATGGAAATGAGTGACTGGTATTGGGGAGATACTAAAGAAGGATAGGGTCAGGGTTGGCATGGTAAAAAAAAATACTCTCTTGATAGCAACTGAGGGAGTGAAGAAGAACCTGGGAAATATGAGTTTCCCTTTATCTTGTTTCAGGCAAAGTCTTGAGGACTGCAGCTATAGTTTGAGAAACAGGGGAACTAGTGAATGACTAAGTGAAGTTGTAATAAGAGAAAGGCTGGTAAAGAAAGAAAAAAAAATAATAAAACCCACCACCACCATCCGTATTGCTTCAAGTGGCAGAGATGAGGTAGGATATGTAAGAAAGGCCTTATATTTGAGTATTATAAGAAATTTTGTAAGACAAGGACCTTATAAATTCTCCGTGATATTATTTTTTGAGGTTCCCTGATAAATGGTTGAGAATTCTCCAAAGTATACCAAAGACCTTTTTTTTTTTTTTGCTCATAAGACAGTTTATAACACACTGGTTATAGATCAGCTATCAAATTCAAACGTTTAGGTTGCTTTTTCATTTATTTTAAAATTCTACAAAATATTTTCAGTAACAGAAAACCATGCTGTTCTTAACTGAAGAACTTAATACTTCTAATTTTTATGCTGAAATAGCCTTAATCCTAGTGGGGCAAAGTGTATTGAAGGTATCCAAAAATAGTTAGGAGTTAGAAGACTCTTTCTAGTTCCCATGAGGACACTCAGGATAATTAGGGGCCTTCGTTAGCTTCTGATTATGTGATATTTATGACTCAGCCATTTTCCAGTCACTCTGGCCACCTCCTGGGAGCTTGGAAGGAGCAGATGCAGTTTGTTTCCATTTACTGCATCAACTTCATAAAATCATTCTCTGTTCAACTATGAATCTGGTTGACAACTCATATTGAAATAACCCTGAGGTAAGGGAGGCATAAGAAAGAAGTTCAGAGAGCCATTACAGAGATTTCTGTGAGCAACAAGAGTAGGGTAAAATTAGCAAGGATTTACCCAGGCAAGAACAGAAATCCCTTGGAAAGCTAAATTGGAGCATTAATATTTAATTAAACCATGCATGAGAGCAACAGCATAACAATACTGATAAAGAGTTGCCCTCAGAACCAGGAAGACCTGGGTTCAAGTCTATGGCATATAGGCTATCTAGCTCTGGCAAGTTACTTACCTTACCTCTCTGTGTTCTGGCAACTCTCTCAGATCATAAAAAAGCTGAGAAGGTGCTGCCCTGAACTAGTAGAAGACCTTTCCTGTGATCTCTCACCATCAATGAAATTACAGGTACAATCCCCATCATCTCTATCCTATGCAAGAGAGTATGCCCCATTTGGGGTTTTTCTGGCAAAGACACTTCTCCAGTTTATTTTGCAGATAAGAAAACTGAGGCAAACATAGTTGACTTGCCCAGACATTACACACTAGATAGATAGATAGAGAGATAGATACATAGATAGATAGATAGATGGATGGATGAATAGATAGAGATATAGAGAAATATACATACATCTATATATGCATATGTATGGATATATACATATGTAAACACACATATATATATATGAGGAGAGACAGAGAAAAACTAGAAATGGAGTCAAAGTATTATCATTTCCTTCACAATGTCCATTGTGAGTAGCAGTGATGCTTTTCCAAATAATAAAAGAGGAAGAAATACAACAAAGTACTAATGCTCCACACAAAGGGGTAGAAAGAAGGAAAATGAATGTCTCTTAAGCAGGATAGTTTTACCATGAAAAAATATTAATATAGTACTGATGCAGTGCTCTGCTTGTGCTTTTACCTATATCATGAAGCTAAGCCAACAAAGACAGATTACCAGAAGTAGCTACTTCAACAGAAGAAAGACAGTCAAGAGTAGAGAAACATTCCCTACATGCAAAGAAAGTATGACAGAAAACATGAAACCAAAAGAATGGAGACAAAGATCATCAGAGTATACATGAGGCTTCTCAGGACCTGACAGTGTACCCTGAAAGCAATTGGTTAAGTCCTCCACATCATCAAACTATGTGCCTATTGCAGGAGAAATACTCTTTCTTTAAGTGAGATTACACCCACACAACATCTCCTTCCTCTGCAGCTATTGCTTTAGTCATAAAATATTTGCTTGTGTTACTGAGTACGACTGTACTTTCCTCTGCACCAAGAACTTCCCTTCATTCTCTTCCTCCCCTCCTCATCAATCCCAGTTTATAAAATTCAATCTCAACAGTGTTATCCACCCTCTCTACCACCTCCTCCCTGCTTCCACCTTCTCTTATTTCTCAACACTAAAGGTGTATTGATGACTGAGTCTTTCTGCTTACTGACTTCTCTGAATACTGCATATTCTGCTCCCTTGCTTTTGAATTGTTTCAGTCATGTCCAACTCTTCGTGACCTCACTTGGGGTTTTCTTATTGAAGGTACTGGAGTAGTTTTCCATTTCCTTCTCATTTTACAGGTGAGGAAATTGAGGCAAACAGGGGTAAGCGACTTGTCCAGGGTCATACAGCTAGTAAGTATCTGAAGTGAGATTTAAACTCAGAAGGATGAGCCTTCCTGATTCCAGGCCTGACATTTTATCCATGGCACCATCTACCTGCTATAATCTACTCACACTCAAGACAGTGACACTTTCCCCCACAAACACTAAACATTTCTGGTTGGTGAATTGTTTTTTTCTTTTTTCCTTTTTATCTTTTTTTTTTTTTTTTGGCAAGGGGAGAGCTCTCCTACATACTGTTCCACAAGGGTAGAACATCAGAGGACATTGACACAGGGCAGACACACAGAGACCCATGAGCATTATAATTATCTTCCTTCTCCACAACCAGCCTCATAGAATTGTAGGATCATGGATTTAGAACTGGAAGGGACCTTGGAGGCCATTAAGGACAAATCCCTCCTATGATGGATGAGAAAAGTGAGTTCTGAAGAAATTAAGTGACTTTTTGCTTTTTTCCTTTTCCCTCTCACTGGAACTCATTCTTTATTATACCTGAATCAGAACTGGAAGGGACTAGATTCAACTGCACAAACAATGATTACATTACTTTTGCTACAAAATTATCCTGGCTCTATGCAGCCTCCACGGGAGCAGAAATGTCAATGTCATTCTAGAAGAACTGCCACACTTCTTTCCTTCCTACCTCAGCTGCCTTATCTTCCCTGCTGTGATAAAATCAGACCATTCTGTATTGTTGTTTGCAAATAAACAGAAAAAAAAAATAGCAGTAAGGTTGTATCTATAATAGGCAGGGCCATAGCTAGTGGGCTATGAAGTCCTGGGTAAATAATGATGTGTGTATGTGGGTGTGTGCGCTTTCCTTAGCCTTGGCAAAACATGTTTAAACAGGTGAATTGGGATTGACATGAGCAATGTATGCTGACTTGAAAGTAAAAAAAAGTATTTCAAAAAAAGTGCTATTTTTATTAGATAGGAAGTTAGGATTAGAAAAAGGAAAGAGTTTCACCTTGGATATAGAATAAGGGGGGTGATTTCATACACATGTGGGATATATATATATATATATATATATAACACACACACACACACATATATGTGTGTGTGTGTGACATGTGTGCCTCTATATGCATACATGGCTACATTTACAAGTAGACTATCCCTTTATAAACACCAGGATATATTCATGTTGTGTAAATATGTATTGCATATACATCTATGTCTATATGTAAGCATATACATTGATATGTATTTATGTGACTACCAATATTTATAATAATGTATGCATATAATTGTCTGTATGTGCATGTTCCACATGTGCCTGTCAAATTACATGTCAGCATCTGACCAAGATGTATTTTTTGTACACTATTTTTTTCTTATATGGATAGTAAGATCAATCACTTTTCACCATGGATTTCACCAAGGAGGCTAACTTGAATTCTTAAGCTCAATGAAATCAATGAAATGTTCTTTATCTATAGAGGCAGGTCATATGCTGGATAGAAAACTGGCCTTATAGCTTAGAAGACCTAAATTCAGGTCCATATTGATCAATACCAACTGTGTGACATGGGCAACACATTTAACCTATCACAAAACTCTCTAAAACTGAGTTTCAGAGAAAGTACTGACTCTTTTTAGGTAGAAGGAGTTTCCTTTAATAATGAAATCATAAATTAATTTCCTACCCATGTTTATGAATAAGAATACCTGGAAAATCTCAACATTAATTGTGTCATCTTCTTTTGCTTGGATTCCAAATAGTATCCTCCACGATACTGTCAAACTCTTTAGGTGAGCATATGCCTCTTTAATACCTTTTCTCCCAGAAAAGTGAGATTGCTTTCTAAAATTTTTTAGTCAATGCTTAGCACTGAATTCTCCATTATTGAACTGATTATGTATTAGCACATCATTCTATTTGGCTGTTTTTGGATAGGTAATAGCCAAAGTCTAATTAACATATTAGAGCTTTCTCACCATTTTTTTTTTCTATTTGAGTGATTTTCTGCATTTGTAGCTAGCTGTAAGCCCTACTGAAACTCCTTTTCTATTTCCAGGCATTGCTGATTTGTGATGGTCCTCCCTGATGACTTAATTTCTTCCATTCGAAAATGAGGGAGTTGAAATAGGTGGTCTCTTAGGTCTCTGGCAGCTCTGGCATTCTAAGATTCCTCTAAGTTAGACTAGATGAAAATAGCTTGTTAATTTACAAAAATCAAGCTCTGTAAAATGATCTTTGCTTGATCATTAAGGTAGTTCTCCAAGGCAATTGTTTTTTTTATTTGTTTGTTTGGTTGTTTGTTTTGTGTTTTTTAATTCTATATGTTCTTTAAAGGGAGCAAGGAAGGAGAAGAAAATAAAGACTTGCACATCATCTGCTATGTACCAGGAACTATGCAAAATGTTTTTGACAAATATTATCTCACTTGATCCTCACAAAACCCCTGTGAGGTGCTATTAGTATCCTAATTTTGTAATTCAGGAAATTGAGGCAAACAGAGTTTAAGTGACTTGCCCAGGGGCATACTGTTAATGTGTCTGAGGCTAGATTTGAACTTGAGTATTCTGGGCTCCAGGCTTAGTGCTCTATTTACTGTGCTTCTAGCTGCCAAGCTCACTCCAAAACCATGTTGTTGCATAAATTCATGACTGTCCAGTTCCCAAACTAGGAAGAATTCTTATTTCTCAGTTTACAAGACAAGGAGATCAACAGATGGTTATTTTTCATTGTTTTGAAATGAAGCCAAACTAATCAGTGATAAGAACCAAAACAGCTTCTGTAGCTTTTCTTCATACCTTTAATCACAAGGATCCATAAAACAGGAACAAGTTGTAGAGAGTTTGTTAGCCCCTAGGAGTAGATTCCAGGGTTTGCTTTCACATTTTGAGACTGCTGATCTTCAGGCAGGAAATCCTCATCCATTTTCTTAGGCTTTAGGATCATCTGCATGGGAACCAAAAGAGCAAATTATGTTTTCAGTGGAATATGACTCAGTAGAATCTTTGATGCAGATAGGTTGCATCAAATGAAATATATCTCATTCTTTGTATAGATGCAATCTTAGAGAGCTTTGTGAAATGTTTTATTTTGTTTTGTTTTGGTAAATCAAATAAGATTTTATATGGACTAGGGAAGCTTGCAAACTTTGCAGCAAATCCTTTGTAAAGGAAAAAATCCACGCACAAAGTGAATAATCAAACATTGACATATCTCTTCTTATAAATTTTGACTTCAGAGTTTCCGTTTTCTTAAGGTAGGACTCATAGGTATTTCAGAATCTTTGGAAATCAATGTATATAGAACAATCAGTTGCATTTTAAAGGATTTACATAGCACTTTAAATTCATTACTTCAATTGATTCTTACAAGAACCCTGTGAAGCTGATATCACTAATATTATTATGACCATTTTAAAAATAAGGAAATGGAGGCTAGGAGAGATTAGATTGCTTGCCTCAACCAATCCATTAACAAGCGTTTATGAAGTACCTAAATTGTCCCAGACACCCTGCTAAGTGCTGAGGATTCAAAGACAAAAATTAAACAGTCCCTGACTTATAAGGGAGGCAGGAAAAAATGTGCATGTAATTTATATAAAATACATAATTACAGAAATGAGGTACTTTTCAGAGTAGATCTAAAGATACCTGTATGAGTAGGGCAAAGGATTGGAGAAGGAACAGAAATAGAAGATGGTGCTTAAGTTGAGTAAACAAAAGATTAAGAGAGAAAGGTCAAGAGGAGAATACCTTATGGGTATGACAGACAGCCTGGAGGAAGACATGGAGATCAGAAATAAAGTGTCCTGTAAGAGGCAAAACAAGGAGGTCATTTTGGCTGGACCATCAAATGTATGAAGGATAATAATCCATATGTAAGATTGTAAAGGTACATTACAGATAGGTTGTGGAGGGTTTTAAATGCCAAAGAAAGTTTAGAGATAATAAGAATCAGTAGATTGTACTGATCAAAGGAGCAAAAGGGCAATAATTTGCACCTTCTGAAAATTCAGAGGTTTAGAAAGTAACAAAGGAGAAACCTAGACCAAGATCTCTTACTCTAAATTAGTTACAATTTCTACTATATCACATCTTCTCTTCAAAAAAATAAAATAAAATAAAACAAATAAATAAACAAAAGATGTGAGGAAGATACCATGTTCATAGTTTAATTGACCAGTAAGGAGAAGAACTTAATTTATTTCCCTCTTAGTGTTACTACATGAGTCACAAAGACTATCTATACTTATATCTATGTGTGTATGTATATATGCATGTGTATATACGTGTATATGTATATGCTTATACACACATATAGACACACACACACATATATATATACATGTATACATATATATGTGTGCGTGTGTGTGTGTGTGTGTGTGTGTATATATATATATATATATATATATATATATATATATATATATATGATTGAAAGCAATATGAGATAGCCACAATGGAATTCCAACAGTCCTTGATTCCATAAATGCTTTTATAAAAATCTATAGATTTAAGACAGCATCTCATTGTCCTTATGTGATGGATGTACTGATTGTGAGAAGAGAAGAAAGACAAAAATGACCTTTTATTTGCATTAAAAAAATAATGCTGGCATAGCATTTTCACATGCTTCAAATAGTATTTATTTTTTCCCTATTAAAGTAATCTCACAAATTAGATTATCTTGAATAGTTTTTAAATAGCAGAAAACTTGGTTTAAAAATACCTTGAATTCATATTCTGAAACATTTTCTCTTTGATATTATTTATGCTTTTTTCAGTAGTAAAACAGTGAAGATATTTATAATTAAGCATCTCTATCTTTGGAATTTAATCAACTTCTCATTCGACATATTTTATGTGTGAATTGTTTTCTCTGTCTGACTTAGATTGTAGGGCTTTCAGGTAGCAACCACATCTTGTGTGATTTATGTAGTGCTGAGTCAACTTGATTTTCACTAAATAATAAACAATAAAAGTTGCCAAGCAAAGATACAGTATTCATGCTAAGTATGCATTGGTTAAATGTCTTAGAATTATATTCCCATATCTTATTTCACTTTCACAGTAGAAAGCAAAGACATAACATTATCCACAAAGAAACTCTTCCTTCTTTTGATATTAGAATTTTTCAAAGAATAACACATATAATGCTGAAAAGGACCTTAATAATCATCTAGTCCACCTCAGTCATTTGAAAAGTAAGGGATCGAGGCCTAGAAATATTAAGTGACTTGACCAAGGTCTTGTATGTGGTAATGACAGAGCTATCACCTGAAAACAGGTCCTCTCACTCCGACCAACCCACCAGTTATTACACTGTATCACACTTACTCTCATTTTAAGTGTTGAACTGAGCAATAAAGATGCAAATAAAGGCAAAAAACAGCAGCAACAACAACAGCAACACTTTCTTTGCCTTCAAAAAAGCTAACATTCCAATGGAGAAAAAAGCCTGTGAAGAAGAGAAACAAAACAGTCCCTCTTTTTCCACTGTCTTATATACTATGGATGGGGATACAAGATATATAAAAAAAATATCAGGGATGACTTCATAGAATCTTCTTTGAAGGAAGTTGAGTTTTATGAGACATGGAAAAGAGTATTACATATACTTTCAGGTACTGTGAGTAGATATGCAAATTGAGGTTGAGGTATGAGATAGATTGGAAAATTTAAAGGAGAGTGGGGCTGGCTTGACTAGAATGTAGTCTTTAAAACAGAGCTATATGAAATAAAATGGGGGAAAATCTAGAACTATCGTAATGGAGCTCTGCAGAGAGATTGAGACTAGAGATATAAATGGGATTGTCAGGCAGATGAGATCACTAAGGGAAAGGGTACCTATGGAGATATTGTCAAGGGTAAAAACTCTAAATAACCTATATTTAAGGAGAATTGGAAATCAGCAGAAAATAGAGAAGGAGCCTCAAGAGAAGTAGAAATGAGAATCATGAGAGTAAAATGTCTGGGGAATAAAGGGAGGAAATGATATTAAGAAGGATAGTGTAGTTATTTGTGTCAAATTCTGTAAGAGGGGAAAGAGTCAAGGAGGATTAAAACTGAAACAAAAATATAAATAGGATGTAATGATGAGGGAGCAATTCAGGCACTTTGAAAAATAATATTTCAGTAAAGTGGTAAGATGTGGTACCAAAAAGTTAATGCAATTGTGGGCTTCCTTAAGAGAGGCATAGCTTCCAGGAATGGAAAGGTGCCTCACTGTATGCTGTCCTAATCAGACATCATCTGAAATATTGTGTTCAGTTCTGCTCAATATGGATTAAGAAACATATAGATAAACTAGAGATTATTCGGAGTATGGCATCCAAGATGGTGAAGGGCCCTGAATCTACATAAATCAATCAAGTCACCTTGCCCCACTTAAAGTCAGTGATGATGTACCCAATCAATCATTCTCAATCACAGATTTTAGACAAAGTTCCAAAAATACTTGGAACAGGAATGATGTTGCACAGGAAAGAAGGAATAAGGTGAGGAATCTGATTATGTAACCAGGTAGGGATCATCGATAAATTATCAAATTAGGTTATGACTTCATTTGAAAATAAATATGGAGGAGGAAGAGTTTGGGGAAGTTGGGAAAGGTTCCAGTGAGAAGAGAGGCCTCAGCTTAGATGTTTGCTGAGACCTGACAGTAGTGGGGGGACCTGAGGCTTCTAGGCCTCATGTGGCTCTCTAGGTCCTCAAGTGCAACCCTTTGACTGAATCCAATCTTCACAGATGTTCTATAAAGTTTGGATTCAGTCAAAGGGATGCATCTGAGGACTTAGAGGGCTGCATGTGGCCTTGAGGCCTCAGGTTCCCTACCCCTGACTAGAGAAACACCTTACAGTCTTAGAAAGGTCTGGATTTTGGAGTCCTTGAGGCATCTCCAGTTGAGTGTATATGGGCTATAGTCGTATAAGGAGTGGCTCAAGGTACTGGACATGTTTAGCCTGAAGAGAATTCTGGGCTAGGGTGGGCTGGAAGAAAGTGTGACTGGGGGAGTGCTTTCATTTAGAACAGTGACTAGACTTGTTCAGTTTGGGATCTCAGGACAAAAATAGGAGTAATGGATGGAAGTTATAAAGATGCAAGTTTAGGCTCAATTTCAGTAAAACTTCTTAAGAATTAGTTTTTCAAAAGTGGAATGCACTGTCTTAGGGATGGTATACATCTCTCCCTGCTGCCTCCATTTGTAAGTCTTTTAGATGAGACTAGATGAGCACTTCTTGGATATGTCACAATTTGGATTCTGAATCAGATACCTGTCAATATCCCTTCTAACTCACAAAAACCTGTGAAAATACTTGATTGGTATTGTGAGTCATTCTGGCAGTGGGTTGTCCTGATTGGTGGATAAATGAGTGAAAGAAAATTCACCTTACGTGGTGAAGCAAGACTCACCTAACAGTCTACAGCAAGCCATGCTTCACATTCCATCCAGCTATTTACTAGCATTGATGAGTATCACATAGGCTTTTGCTCATCTGCCCAATAGCTGGTGTGTCCCACTCCTTCCCCCCTCCTCTCCCATCAGCTTCCTACATCTTGTTATTCTGTGGACAATAATCAAATTTTAATTATTTTGTTGCTTCTAGAAAAGGTATGATAATATTTTGCCCTATAGCTTCAATGAAAATCCCTGTGACTGTTGAACCAAAGCTCCCTTCTCTGGTTACTTGTCACTCGACTATATCAGTTATCTCCCAGTGTGAGAATATAAGGCCCTCGAAGGGAGGGAATGCCTGTCTAACTTTGTATTTGTATTTCCATTGCATAACACAGTGCCTGACACATAGAAGATATTCAATAATTACTTGATGACAGTTTGATTATTATAATAAACTTAAACGTGAACAAATGGTCAGCATGTGGAGGCAGCAAATATTCTAGAAGTTTGTCATTGAGAAGAAAGAGGTGATGGCAGATAGGTTAGCAATGTAAAGAGAAGGGTTTTTAGTTAGTTTTGTTTTTTGAATCAACTTTAGAGAGATGCACTTGTTTATAGGTACAGGGAGAAGAAATAATGGAAGCCAAAGTTTGAAAGTTTCAGACCAAGACCCTAATGCCAAACTTAAAAAAAAAAAAAATAATAATAATAATAATAAAACTACTAAATCTACCTTAATCAACTATGTATGAATACTTATATAGCTTCCTACTATATATTTAAACCCATTAAAAGGTCAGTGCGGTAAGTAATCAAGCATAGATAACTGCATTTGATTTATTTAAGAGATCTTCAGGAGAAGGTTATATAGGATGGGAGAGGTCCATAGTAGAGGACATTCATTCTTATGCACCAGAGTATGTCAGAAAAATAAATGAATGAGAGACAGCCTGATTCCTTCCAGCCACAAGTACCATAAATAATTATGAGAGTATAATTGGAAGACCACTTTAAATGTGAATTACTGTAAGTTTAGTCGTTCAGTCAAGGACTACCCCTCTAAATAGGTAATAACAAACCAACCAAACAAAAAAACAAAAAACCACTATTATTTTCATATTTGTGTATGTTTTTGAGAGAAGAGAAAGAAGTAATTCCTTAAACATTCTTCTGAAACAAAATTAAATCAGTCATAAATCTCATTCTTGACTATGTCTCTTGGATAATTTAGATTAATAATAAAAATATGTAATAATAACACATATAACATTTTAAAGTTGGTATTGCTATCTTATTTGATTTTCACGGCTATGATAGGTAAGTGATATTTTCATCACCATTTTGCAAATAAGTAAACTAAAGCTCATGGAAGTTAAATAATTTGCCCAGTGTTACCCAACTAGTAATCAGCTGAAATATGCTTTGATGCTGGTCTTGCTAACTCCAATTCCATCACTCAGTCCATTGTGCTGCCTATCTATTCTTTTATAAAATTCTAGCTTTAAATAGTTACTATCAAAAGGAAAAGATTACAGATAGAAACTAGACCTGTGACTTCATTGCTATTGGGGAAATCCCAGTAGACCTATGTGGGTAAGCATCTTCTTTGCAATTTATAGTCTTACAAATTTGCCATTGTCAGATAGCTGTAATTTGTTTGAGGTAAGACCTGAACACACTTTTGCCAGCACTCCATCTAGAACTCCATATTTCCTTCTCATTATGGGGGATGAGGGGGAGCAGAAGGGAAGGGACAACAACAATTATGTACACATATATGTACATATATACACAAAATATATATTTATTAAGCACCTTTATTTGCCAGGAACCTTGTTAAGCACTAGCAATATAAGTAAGAAAAAGACAGTCCTTGCCTTCAAGGAGCTTATAATCCAATGGGGAAAGGCAATACACAAAAGGAAACTGCAAAGGTATAGCAGGGGACACAAGGCACTGGGTTATTGTGCTTCACGGAGTTAAAATCAGGCCAAGCTTCAGAGGAATAGTGGAATGATATGGAAGTCCAATTTCTGCTATCTTATAAAGGAAAGCTTTGGAAGAGATTAATGCTCTACCTTCCGGCCCTGGAATCAGAGGATAGAAGAAGCTGAGGGAGGTGGTATCCAAGTTAGCAAAAGGTGATAAGATTAGAAGTGATCAGCTCATCCTGGAGGGGGCATCTTTTCAGTGGAGTTGAAACTAGATAGAGTTGTAGTTGGAGAGCAGAGTGCCAATGCCCAATGCCACTGGCAAAATTGATACATTTCAAAAGAGCTTCCACTCGGGCGGAGATGGTGGAGTGAAAGCAGCAATTTGCTTGAGCTCTCCCCAAACCCTCCAAATACCTATAAAAATGGCTCTAAAAAATTCTAAGGCAGCTTAACCCACAAAAACACAGAGTGAAACAAATTTCCAGCCCAAGACAACCTGGATGATTCATCAGAAAGGTATATCTTGCCAGGCTGGGAGCAGAACACAGTGCGGCGTGGGCACACAGGCCGCAGCAAGCCTGGAGCGGGCCTCAGAGGTCTGAATCGCGGGCAGCTGTGGCAGTTTCCAGACTCCTCAATCCACGAATGCCAAAGACAACTTAGAAGGTCAGTGGGAAAAGTCTGTTTCTGCGGCGCTGAGAGATGAAGGTGGGGTCTCAGCTCCATTCCCGAGTGGCCCTGGGGGGGCAGCTGCTTCCAGCTTCTGGCCCACAGACTGAGGGGGAGTGGCTGATCAGAGGGGATTGCAGGGATCTCTTGCTGTGCTGAGGCAGGAATCTCTTGCTTTGCCCGTGTTGGATCTGGGTCACAGTTCTGGCAGTGGTGGGGTGAGGAGGAGCACTGGCAGGTGGAGCTTGTAGTGGCTGTGGAGAGAAACCTTCCTCACAGTTCAGGACAGAAAGGAGTGCTTGTGGTCACTAGACACAGCACAGGCCAGGAAAGGAGTAAACACCTTGCCCCTTATCATACCACCTTGGAAGAACTGAAAATTTACAGGTCCTACAAGTATCTCTGAAAACAGCTATATAAGCCCCCAAAGCTTGGGACAGTACATTCTCCACATTGGAAGCAGTTTAAAACTCAAGTAATTGGCTGGGATCATGAGCAAGCAGTGCAAAAAGAGTCAGACTATATTATCTTACTTTGGTGAAAAGAAGATCAAAATATACAACCAGAAGAAGACAACAAAGTCAAAGCTCCTACATCCAAAGCCTCCAAGAAAAATATGAATCAGTCCCAGGCCTTGGAAGAGCTCAAAAGGGATTTTGAGAAGCAAGTAAGAGAAGTAGAGGAAAAACTGGGAAAGAAATGAGAGTGATGCAAGAAAATCATGAAAAACAAGTCAATTGCTAAAAGAAATACTGAAGAAAATAACACCTTAAAAAATAGCCTAACCCAAATGGCAAAAGAGGTCCAAAAAGCCAATGAGGAGAAAATGCCCTAAAAAGAAAATTGGCCAAATGGAAAAGGAAGTCCAAAAGATTACTGAAGAAAATACTTCCTTAAAAATTAGAATAGAGCAATTGGAAGCTAGTGACTTTATGAGAAATCAAGACACTGTAAAACAAATCCAAAAGAATGAAAAATTAGAAAAAATGTAAAATATCTCATTGGAAAAACAACTGACCTGAAAAATAGATCCAGGAGAGAGAATTTAAAAATTATTGGACTATCTGAAAGCCATGATCAAATAAAGAGCTTAGACATAATCTTTCAAGAAATTATCAAGGAAAACTGCCCGATATAGTAGAACCAGAGGGCAAAATACAAATTGAAAGAATCCACAGATCTCCTCCTGAAAGAGATCCCCAAAGGATAACTCCTAGGAATATTGTAGCCAAATTCCAGAGTTCCCAGGTCAAGGAGAAAATATTACAAGCTGCCAGAAGAAACAATTTAAGTACTGTGGAAACACAATCAGGATAACACAAGATTTAGCAACTTCTACATTAAAGGACTGCAGGACATGGAATATAATATTCCAGAGGGCAAAGGACATAGGATTACAACCAAGAATCACCTATTCAGGGGGAAAAATGATCATTCAGTGAAATAGAGGACTTTCAAGCATTCTTGATGAAAAGACCAGAGCTGAATAGAAAATTTGACTTTCAAATACAGGACTCAAATGGAACATGAAGTGGTAAACAGGAAAAAGAAATCATAAGACACTTACTAAGGTTGAACTGTTTACATTCCTGCATGGAAAGATGGCATTTATAACTCAGGAGACCTTTGTCAGTATTAGGGTAGTTGGAGGAAAAAAATATATATATAGTTTGATAGATAGACAGATAGATAGAGGGCACAGGGTGAGTTGAAGATTAAGGGGTCAAATCTGGAGAATAAAAATAAGGGATGAGAGAGGATTATATTTGTAGAAGAAGAAAGGGAGAGGTAGAATTGGGTAAATTATCTCATAAAAAAACAGAAAAGAAAATGCTCTTACACTGGAGGGGAAATGGGGGAAGGTGAGAGGGAATGAGTGAATCTTATTCTCATAGGATTTGGCTTAAGTAGGGAATAACATACGCATTCAATTGGTTAAGGAAATCTGTCTTACCCTACAGGAAAATAGGGGGAAAGGGGACAAGAGAGCAGGGGGATGATAGAGAGGAGGGCAGATTGGGAAAGGGGATAATCAGAAGCAAATACTTCTGAAGAGGGACAGGGTCAAAAGAAAGAACAGAATAAATGGGAGGACAGGATAGGATTAAGGGAAATGTAGTTAGTTTTTCACAACATGTCTACTATGGAAGTGTTGCGTAACTGCACATGTATAGCCTATATGGAGTTGCTTGCCTTTTCAGTGAGGGTGGGTGGGGAGGGAGGAAGGGAGAAGATTTTAAACCTAGAGTTTGAAAAACATATGTTTAAAAAAATGTTTTCACATGCTACTTGGAAATAAGAAATACAGGAAATGGGGTACAGAAGTCTGTCCTGCCCCACAGGAAAATAGAAGGGGAAGGGGATAAGAGAAGGGGGGAAGAGATAGAAGAGAGGGCAGGCTATGGGAAAGGATATTCAGAATGCATGCCATCTTGTGATGAGGGGAGGGGTGAGACGGGGTGAAAATTTGAAACTCAGAATCTTGTGGAAGTAAATATTGAAAACTGAAAATGAATAAATTTATAAAAAACAATAACAATAATAAAACTGTAAAGACAAACACCTTTAGAAGCTGTAAGAACTATGATCAATACAATAGCTATCCATGATTGCAAATGATTAATGATGAAACATATTATCCATGTCCTAACAGATTAGGGTGTAGTAATAGGGACATATGTAAAGTTTTGTATACATCTAATGAGGTGATTTGCTTTTGCTTGTCTATTCATACTTCTTATAATAAATTTGCTTTTATTTAAAAAAAAAAACAACTAAACAAAACAAAAAAAAAAGAGGTTCCACTGAATAAACAATCTACAAGGAAACTGTTTAAAAAAAAGAAATTCCTTATATCTAAGAAAGATTTTATTTCTCTGTCAAGACTCTGTAATTTTAATTATATTTAAAAGTTGGGTACAGTTTTCACTTAAGTTGGCCTATGAATAAACCATAGAATCAAGTAATCTGAAAGTAATGCAAAAAGCTTGCACTTTGTCCATCCAAATAGCATTTTCAAAGAGAAGTCCACATTTGTGTTATGCAACATCGTGGTTTAATAATGAAACAAAATATTCAGTAATGAAAGATATTGTGGAAAGTGCTGGGTGGGTCAGGTTTCTACTTTTTTTTTTCCATTTTGTACTCCCAAATCATGAATAATTTAAGTCAATGGAAGTCTTTCAAATTTCTCTCTTGTCCCGCTTCTCAAAAAGGTGATTATAGATAGTAAAAATAGAATGCTAGTTAATTTCTTTCATTATCACTGGAGTGTGGATATAGAGTATGGGTTCTCTGTGTTGCACATTTATACAGTGCTTTGTGTTCATCTTTCTATTTTGCTTTCAGTCATGAGTTACTCTGAGTAAAAACTGAGAGCCTTATAATGGTTGGCCCAACTCTGGGTCAATTTTGACCTGTCTTGGTAAGTGTAAAGCCTGTTTGGAGATAGCTCCAGACTATGTGGTCGCCATTGTGAACCCAGAGTGTTTTAGTTATTAACAATGGACCAAACACAGTTTAAGAACAAAGTAGGCTTGTATATTATTGTGAAAACACATGTCTTTCTCTTGTCTCAGATCTCTTCACAGTATTACCACACTAGCAACAAGAGCATGTTTTCATTCCTATTGTGTGTTGGCAAAATAAAGACCATCCCTAAACTGTTTTATAGTTCCTGTTCCAGAGTGGGGTGTTGTATGGGGGGAAAAAATGAATAAAGCTTGGGCAAATTGCCCCAAAGGATAGTGTTTTTTGATTCTTTAGAGGAAAAAAATATTCCAATCCAGGAATAGCTTCCAAAAATGTTCAATGCCAGACTGGACAATCCATCAAATTCATTGTTTCTACTTTTGTCTCCTGTGGGAACATGGGAACTGTTTACTTCATGGGAAGGGACTTTTGGAGCAAATCTGCTCAGAAGATAGAAAATGAGAGGTTCAAACTACCAGTCAGAATCAATCCAAAGTGTCAGTCCCCTGCCATTTAAGAACAGCTATATGTGCAGGGGTTCTTCACTTGAAATCAAATGTTAGAGCATTGTTAGAGCATTTTCTTACAAGTTGCATGTGCATGTTTTTAGGTGATCAATGGAGGTCAAAGAGAGGAGGCTTTACTAGGATTAGCTTTCTAATTAATGAGAGTGAATTTTAAAATGGCCTTCAGAGGAACAGCTGTGTTATCTATTGTTTATGGAACAGCCTCATAGTCATGCTTGTTTTTGGCATTGAGATAGAAATGAGCATGATTTGCATAAGTGGAATGTTACTTGCTCAGTTGATTATTTATTATTCTCCATTTTCCCTTTTCCTGTGTGTCATTTGTTCTATCATTTTAATGAACCTTGACATTTAGACACAGATTGACTGTCAGCTCCATATTCTCACTGCAAGGCATAAAGAAATGGATATAGACCATTTACACTATTCTTGATAAAAAGCAAATTTAACAGTATGCATTCAGATTAACTCAGATTAGCATGCTCTAAACCAGTGACTGTCCCAAAGACATTGGCTGAAATTAAATCATACCCTTATTAGATAATATATGTAAAGCATTTGAAAACCTTAAAGCACTATATAAATTCTAACTATTATTCTTATGAAAAGGGCATTCATCACTTTCAGGATGAAGATATACTGGCCTCAGAGAGAGCTTGTGCACAGCAGATGTACTTTTGAGTGATCTGAGGACCTTTGCCTGAACCACCAGAGAGAAACCGGAAAATTTAAATTCTGTCAATCTAATACTTAAGATAAGCAATACATTCAAATTTGTGCCCCCAGAATAAGCTGTAAGTACATTTGCAAACCTTATAAACCAAAGAAATAAAACTCAAATAGCCCCTTTATGAAGATGGTGATAACAAAAAAGAACTTACATTTATTTCTCTAGCGCTATACGATTTTTCTCACAGCGATCCTCTAAGGCATATTGTTTCTATTTAGAGATGAGGAAAGGAAAGCTTGGAGAGAGTACTATAGCTCACAGAGGTTGTAATTTGGTTAAGACCAAATAATTATTAAATATCAGAGTTTGGACTCAAACTTAAGTCTGAATGAAAAAGCCTGTGTTATGAACTTATTATTAGGACAAACTGAGTGCTAGGATTATAAATAGAAACAGAAAGGCAATCCATGATCTCAAAGAGCTCAGAGTCTAGTTGAAGGAGTAAACACATAAAAAAAAGTACAGCCACAGGGTGAATGGAAAGGCCCAGAAATTCTAAGAGTCAAAGATCCTAAGGTTTCTTAGGAGACTTGCAGCCAAGATGGGTGAGTTTACTATCATAGAATACAATTTCCTGGATTGCACAGTTTCTGTAGTGGCAAAAGTGACCTGAAGTCTGTAAGACCTGAATTCGAATATGGCCTCGGACAGTTACTAGCCATGTGATTCTGGTCAAGTCACTTAAATTTGGTTGCCTAAATTATAAAATAATGGAATTAATAGCACTTACCTCTCAGAGCTGTTGGGAGGATAAAATAATATAATAATTTTAAAGATTTACAAATAGACATTGCTACATAAATGCTCATTATTATCCCATATAACCTTTGTCCTATTCTTCTCATCAAAACAACTAGAAACTTACACATTACTTATCAACCATATATGCAGTTTAGTAGTACAAAAAATTTTTTTTTCACTTTATTTTGTCTATAGGAATTTAGTAAGAACATGCAGACACAGAATACTTATTAAAAAGAGATAATATGAATAAAATAAATGTAAATGGGACTTTGCTCTATTTCAACTAGGTTAAGCCATCTATTATGACATTTTGACATTGATTAATATTTGATACTAATCATTATTATTAAAATTACATATAATTAGATATAATTAATTGAAAAAAATAAATAATAATTAATATGGCATATTAATAACAAGTCTGCATTAGAACCAGGATAACTCAGAATAATAATTTTATCATCATCATCATCACCATAATTTTTAATTATGAAGGTCACATTTATTTTTAAGGTGCTTTTCTCACAACAGCCCCTTGAGGTAGGTAGCCTTCACAGTTTGTGACTAAGGAAACTAATGCTCAGGAAGGAGCTATATCCTGTTTAAAGTCATGTAGCTATTTAAGTGACACAATCAGGACTCTTGACTTAGGCAGAAGTTCTTAAGGTGGGGTCAGTAAACTTCTTTTTAAAAGTATTTTGAGGAATAGGTAAGTGGCACAGTAGATAAAGTATAGGCCCTTGAGTCAGGAAGACCTGAGTTCAAATCTAGCCTCAGACACTTACTAGCTGTGTGATATATAGGTGTATATACAAATACAAATTTATATATGCATATATAAAATATAAAATTTTATACATCTAAAATATTATTCGTGAAGAGGCTTACAGGCTTCAAAAGACTGCCGAAGGAGTCCATTACACAAAAACATTAAAAAACCCTGGTTTTGAGTCATTCAGGCAATGAGCAACATACTGATGAGAATAACCCAGATTCTGCAGATTCTTGGGTCTTCCTACTGTTCCATGTAGTACATTTTCATTCTGCCTCATTCTATGACATACTTGTAATTATATTTTCAATTTCATAACCTAAAATGGATCAAAACTGCATTTGTCTAGAATACTGATACAATTTAAAGGTGAAAATAAATCATTCTAAAAAGGAGTCAGTCATCAAAAAAAATTTCATTGTAGTAATAAACTTCAAAATGCTTTTGCTGTCCCTCCCCCCTAAAAAAAGCTTTAATCCTACAACAACCAAAAATATTTAGAGTTGAGAAATTGGAAAATTATGAATCCCTTCCATTTAACATACATAGAAGAGATGAAATTTCCTGTATTTAACTAATTCTCTCTCTCTCTCTTTCTCTTTCTCTCTCTCACTCTTAAATGTAGTACAGTAAAAACACTGCTTGAGTTCAGAGACTCCAAGTTGACTTCCCGTTCCAATGTTGTACTGATGGTGTGATGGGAACTGGACCCTGAATTTTCTCATACATTTCATCAACAATAGAGTCCCGATTTCTTGCCCAAGCCATGTGGCCCATCCCAGCCCACCTTGATTACTTAATTAGCTTATTTGATATTCCTGAAACCTATCTAGTCCCTTTCACTATTGTCCCTGGCCCAGCCCAGGATATTTACCACTTTTTAATCCCATCCAGATCTTTCCCTGCTATCCTTTTCTTGTTTATAAGTACCAATCTTACCCCTATTAAATGGTTCCGATTTACTTAGAATCTAGTCTGCTTCTATTGGCATAGCAAATAAACCTTCCTACTTTGACTGAAAGAAGGCTTGAGTGGTCAAATTCTTTTGTGGCAGACTCACCTTGTACCCTTATGTTTCCCAGTCTCTGCACTTTCCCATACATTTTCAGCTGCCCATATCACTGGCTTCTCTCCTAAGACATATGGCCCACCCCAGCCCAACTACATTACTTAATTACTTATTGATACTCACTGCGGCACCTGGGTCCCCCAGGCTATTTACCACTCCCTCATCCCATTCAAATTTTCTCACATCTTTTTTTGTAGAGAAGTATCATTCTCACCTCCATCAAGCCTAAGATTCTCTAGGAATCTCACCTGCTCCTATTGGTGTTACAATAAACCTTGCCACCTTGACAGAAAGAAGGCTTGATTGAATTCTTTACAGGCAGACCCCCTGTACCCTTATATTTCAGGGTCCTCAGCATCCCAACTGCAACAGTGCTAGCTAGGTGCTCCTGGGAAAGTCACCCTGAAACTCAGGCTCTGTGAGTAAGTTTGGAATCTAGGCCTTTCTTATTCTATTACTCCTTTTTTAAAGGGGATTTATTCTGTGAACTATGGATTCAGCAGAAGGACCTCACTTGAGCACCTAGAGGGCCACAGGTTCCTCATCCATTTGTTGCTTCTACCAAAGAGGAATGAAAACCTAGCTTGTGGAATTGTCATAGGGAAAATAATTTGTAAACCTTATGGTGCCCCATATCTGTGAATTATTATTAAACTATGTTTAACTTTTCTTCTTAGAGAAAATATAGGAGAGCAGAGATCATTAGACTAGGAGTGAGGAGCTCTCAGCTGAAGAATTGGCTCCACCATTAGCTACCTGTCCTATCTTGGGCAAATTGGTTCACTTTTTCTGTATCTCATAAACCTCTGTAAAATGAGAAAGTTGATGTTACATGATAAACAAAGTTCCTCTCAATACTGATTTTTTTTTAATTCAGGGATTGGTGTGTGTGTGTGTATGTGTGTGTGTGTGTGTGTGTGTACACAAATCCATGTCTTTTTTTTTGCTTAGTTTTGGTTTTGGTACAAGGTGACTTGAAAAGAAAATAGTTCTCACATTTGTTTTCTTCTCCAAAAGTTTTCCTGATGAAAAGTTACTTTTTATCTCCCTGAAGGATTATGATTGTGTACTGAGGGTGAAGCCATAGATTTAGAGCTTGGAAATAACTTAGAACATCTTTATATCCACTTCAATTTATTCATGAGAAAATTCATGGTCAGAGAAATCTGGTAATTTGTTCAAAGTCACACAGGTGGTAAGTGACTGAAGCAGTATTTGAATCTAGGTCCTATAACCTCAAAGAGAATATTCTTTTTGCTGTACTAGGCTCTCTCTGAATTGATAACATAATGTCCTGATGGAGTGGATGCTGGCCAACCTCCTCTCCTGAACACGGAGAACAGTAACAGAATTGTCTCTCATTGACAACTGTATTGGAGTTCATCAAAGGAGGGCATTGTACTTCATAGACCTCTTAGTTCTGTTCTTTGTAATGTGTTTTTCTAATGTGTGTACCACTATAGTTAATTATCTTTGAATTATCCCTATAACAAACTTCCAGGAGAGTAGAAACTATGATTAATTTAAAATTGTCATTTTTTTTAAGCTTTATCATTCCCTATCCAGCTGTACTCTTCTGAACCTCATCATAGAGTTTAAACTTTATCCTATAAGGTCACATTGGTTGTTGTTGGTGGAGGTTGTGCTTGTCCTTAGCTCTTGAAGAGGACCATGACATCATGGAGATGATGACAGGACTTGCAATTGACTTTGATTTGAGTGAGGGCTGTGCAATGTTACCTGCCTCACTTTCTCCTCCAGAGCTATCTGGGTCCATTGGCCAGATATTCATCAGAATGATTGGAGATGGCCCAGGATGCAATGGGAGATCCTGGACCTTTTAAACTAAGGTCTTTTCAGGTTTTCACTTCCAGTGAGGTAACACCCATTCAATGAATAGGCCTCTTTAAGAAGTGAAACTGGGCACGTAGTCAGTACCCCGAAGGCCCCTCTTTCTAATATTAAAAGAATGGAGGATGAACATGGATAACTCTTCCTAGATTATTCGTTTAAGGAGGCCACCCAGGATAACCATTTCATCATTTCCCACTTAGCTATTCATTATTCTCCAACCCCACCCCACACCCATTTATTTCACTCCCTGGCTGCGAAGTCTTTCCTCCCCCATTCATTTTGAGCTCCTTGGGATCAGGGATTAACTTTTGCATTTCTTTATAACCCCAGCAGTTATCAACAGGTACTATGTACCTAAGACATAGTAGCTGCTTCATGAATGTTTATTAACTGACTGATGTCTAGCACAGTGAACTGCACAAAGTACTCATTTAATGAATGAATAGTGGAAAGTTCATTCTTTTAGAATGTAATCAATATGATGAGTTTTAAGGATGTAAGCCTTTCATTAGGGGCAGCTATGTGACACATAAATAGATTACTGGGCTTGGCATCAGGAAGACTCATCTTCATGAGTGAGATTAAATCCATCCTCAGTCACTTACTAGCTATGTGACCCTAGGCAAGTCACTTAATCCTGTTTGGCTCAGTTTCTCACCTGTAAAATGAGCTGGAGAAGGAAATGGCAAACCACTCCAATATCTTTGCCAAGAAAACCGAAAATGGGGACATGAAGAGTCAGACAAGACTGAAAAATGTTTAAAGAAACAAAAAACGGGATATAAGTCTTTGTTTGGGATATTATAGCTTCTTCTGAAGGGACTTGGTATCTTGGTATACCCATTAATACCTCACTGAGAGAGCAGGGGATATCTTCTGGGCCTGGGTATTTGTCATCCCATTCATATCTCATTAAGAAAGAGTGATCAAATTCAGCATCTAGAGATGATTTGTTACTTCATGGTAGACTGATCACAGGAGGTAGCATGGCTCATTGGAATATCAAGCAATCAATAAGCATTTATTAAGCTCTTACTATGTACCAGACACTATGGATACAAAGAAATAAGAAAAACAAAAACAAAAAAAGTCACTTTTTTCAAGAAGCATATATTGTAACAGGGGAGGAAATATATAAATATCTATGTTCACACATGCACACACACACGCACACACACACACACACACACACACACACACACACACACACACACATACACACACAATGTAGTATGTAATCTCCAGGGAGATTAGCAGGGGAAGGGCTCCGGGGGGAGGAATACTGATTTTGGTGTCAGAGATCAGGAGTTCAAATGCTGACTCTGGCATCTACTCTCTTTTGTGACCATGAACAAATCATTTACCGTCTTTGGGACTCAATTTTCCTCAGCTATGAAGTAAGGCAATTTCTCCAGTCCCTTCTAACTTTAAATCTATGAACGTTGTGTAAATATTTTATATTTTAATTAATTTACTTTTGGATCCCTGTATACTGTTTGCAGAGCCCTGCTTTAGGGGTATACAGCACAGAATCTAGTGATGAGATTACAGTTCCAGGACAGCCTTCTACCTCCAAGCAGGACAGTACCTTGTCTATAGAAGACAGATGGTTACTTCTCAATTATGTTTTCTGTCCATCTGTGTCTTTTTCTAGGTAACATGAGGCAAATAATTCCTTGCCTACAGGCCAGCATGTAAAATGGGTTTCCTGGATAATGGGTTAAAATGAGCATTCTGCAAGCAAACCTGAGAGATGTGATTTGTTCCATATTTCATTCATGTGATGGAATTTCTCCACTGCCTTTCCCCACTTGTTCATGTGTCAACCTTTTCTATTTGAAATATTAAAATACAAATGAAAAAGAATGAATATACTTCCTGGAGACAATGCTTTTGAAGGATTTTCTTCTAAATTTTTCTCCCTGTCTGCGAGCTGTGCACTAGTTGATGAAATATTCAACAAATACTGTTCCTCTGTCTTCCTTATCACATGCCTCTATTTTACAAAACAGATTGCTTACCACTGTGCTGCCCTTCTGCCTAATGGGCACCCTGGGGGAATGTTTTTGGTTTTGAGATTCTGCTACAAATTTTCAACAAACCGAATTGGAACCAATGAAATCTGAGAGTAGTAAACGGTATTAAGTGATCTATCTGAACAGAATTGTCTATGTTTTTCTTCTTTGGGGGGAGGAGGGGTTGAAGAAAAATAACTCACTGAGAGGAGTGAAATGCAGGCACAAATAAATGATTTTTTTAAAAAGAGTGGAACATTTCTTGGGAGCTGAGGTTTCCCACTGGACTCAGCTCTCACAGAAGCAGAAGTAGCAGTAACATTTCCATTGTGGGGTGAGAGAGGCACATTAGGTTGTTTTCCTTCAGGCTTCCTGGCTCTGTGGCAGTTCTCCCACAGACATCACTCAGGGTTAAAGGATGTATCTGAAGAGTCAGGAGCTATTATTTAATCCCATTTTGCAAAGGGGTAACACAACTTTTAATTACTGTAGGTCCTTTTCTCTAATTCGAGGAGTACTTGAGAAGTCCCCTCTAATCATGATCATTCTGAGTCCACACGTACTTGGATCCTGATTCAAGCTTTGCTATCAACTGATACAGGCTAAACTAAAGCATCAAAGGGAGGTTGGGAAGTCCAGCTTCCTCCAGTCCATTTGAAGCTCTTAAGATACTACTCTGGCTACTTCTTACACCTTATCAGTCAGTTCCTTCTTAAGGATTTTAGCTAGAACTCCATGCTTTCTCCAATTTCTAGAATGTAGTGCTTTCCCAACTACCTTGATAATTTATAGATGGTCTCTGGGTATGATGAAGCTTTTTCATCTTATGAGAATATTATTCTTGTGTAACATCAAAGGAATTTTAGCATTTAGTCAAAGATCTCTGACTTATTGATTCATTTATTTAGATATTTTGCCTAAAATAGGGTGAGGTGGTTTAAAGCTCCCCAAATATGAGAACAGGAGCTGAAAATAGCTGCTGAAAAAGGAGGCAGAAGTAAATTGAATTCATGGAATTAAAAATTAGGAAGCATCATGACAATATGGAAAAAGGATGGAACTAAAAGTAAGAGAAACTTACATGCCATTCCTGACTATGCAACATTGGTCAAATATATATGTGTGTGTGTGTGTGTGTGTGTATGTGTGTGTGCATATATATATATATATTGCATCTACCTAAACTAATCTAAATCTAAAATCTATATCTTAATAATATTAATGATAATAATCTAGATCTAAAATAATCGTCCTATAACATGGGTCTGGACATGTCATTGCCCTGTTCAAGAAGATTCAATGGCTACATATTTCCTTTATAGTGAATTAAAAAACTCCTCACTTTGTAACTTCAAGTCCTTTACTTGGACTCCAATCTGCCTTCCCTATAGATCACACATTGCTTTCCTTCATTTTACATTCCAGCCAAACTGGCCTAGTTGGTGTTTTCTGAATTTGTCATTCCACCTCCTGCCTCAATGCCTTCCCTCTATTATTGGAACACTCTCTCAACTCCTCTTATGCAGTCCTTGGCCTCCTTCAAATCTCAGTGCATATGCAACTAGCTCCACAGAGACTTTCCTTATTCCCCTATATTTAGCATCATTCAGTTGTTACTTGTGTGCTTATCAGTTAGCATGTGTTATCAGCTAAATAGAATGTAAGTTTCTTGAAGCTGGATACTAACTTTCAATTTGCCTTTATATCACTACCCCTAGTGATGGGGTATGGGCTCAAGCCCTTTGCCCCTCGACCCAAAGAAGAATTTGGCTCTTATTTGTCTAAGGGCCCCAGAAAGCCCTTTAAAATTTTCTCACTCTGGTCTCAAATGGTTCCTTATCAACTTCCCTTATCTCCCTTTTGTAAGCCCTGGCCCCACCTTTTGATCTTATTCAGATGCCTTTCCAACTTCTTCCAACCAGTTCCCTTCATTATCTATTCTCATTGTCTATTCAATCCCTCAGACATTCCAATCTGAATTCTCCCTAAATCACCTAGATCCTTTTCCCAGCCCCTCCTCTGGTCACTCAAAGTTACTTTAGGGTATGTAAGATCCACCCTGGCCCCTGATTTAAACATTGAGACTTTCTCATGCCTGTTTGTCTTTATGGGATTCACTAATGTTCAGATTCCTTAAGAGTCTGGGCTGTATGGTTTATCTCTAATAATTTTTTTTCTCTGGCTGAAAGAAGATTTGGATTGAGTTCATTCAGACAGGGCCCGCATGTCATGATCTTGGGGTCCCAGCACCCCTAAACCTCTAGACCTCATAACTAGCATTGTACCTTTCTCATAGCAAGTATTTAAGAAATGCTTGTTAGATTAGAGTGGGTCATAATTAACCTCTTCTGATATTGATTCTCCTCTTTAAAATGAATAAAAGGGTTGGGCTTGATAATCTCTAAGATCTCTTATACTTTTCAAAATCTTTCCTAAAAGCTCTAAAATGGGGGCAGCATGATCAAACTGCATAGCAACAAATTATGAACTTTTAGATAATAATTAAACTCTTTAGCTCAAAGCAGTTGAACTAATACCTTCAGGCCATTCCATGTAACAATGAATTTGAAAAGCATTATTGTGGGCTGATCATCTTAACTATGTGCATAACATTCTCTGAGGCTTTTATATGGGGAAAGCAAGAATCTTGCACATTCAATGAATATAACCCAGGCCAAGATTTTGGAATAAGATAGCCTAAAGTATATGTATGCTACATGCTTGTTTATATTTCTCTGATGTATGGTAGTTAATTTGCTAATTTGTAAAAGGTTTTCAACTTAATGCTTGGCAGAGATACTAAATTGTGTTCCTGGAAAAAAGCAAACCCTTGGAAAATTGCTTGGAGGTAGGAGTTAGAAAAAAGGGTATGGGGGAAGAAAGCTGTGGTTTATTGGAATGTAGAGAGTGATTATGAAAAGAAATTAGATAAGGCATAGGAAGGACCAAAGTAGTAGACAGTCATAAAAAAAGAAACTTTTAAGATTAAAAAATGTAACTGAAAATCTTATTTTTTTCCCTTAATTTGGAGATAAAAAGTTGGTTTTTACATTATGCATTGCAGATGCAGGTTTGCTCACATGAACATGTACACAAATGCATGCAAAATATAAGATTTCAGATAACTACTGACTTCTTAAAAGTTAAAGATGCAAAAGTCAAAGATGGACAAGTATTTACAATTCTATGAGATTCAGGGTGTTGTGGAACAAGTTTTGGACTGGAAAAAAGATGCAATTTCTTCACTATTAATATTTATTGCCATAAGGTCTATAACAATGCACCAGGTGAGGCCTTTCCTGATAGCAGTGTCTGGTGGTGGACCTGGGATTTCTGAAACAATACAAGGCAGGAAATGTACAAGACAATTTACTATTGGAAGGCATAATATAGAACTAAAGGTCACCCTTCCATATATCTGCTTGTATGTTTAAAAATTCTCTTTTATCCCTCCATTCTTTCTGTTTTACTGAGGTGTTTAGCTCAGGGTCCCATCTTCCTTCTTATATAGAGAGGTCTTATTTTCAAATTCAGTAACTTAATAGAACAAAAACTAAGAAACAAAGAAAACCAGGATTAGGCCACAAGTAAATCACCTCTGCAGACCTTGTAATTTGTCTGTGTACATTCAATCACCCTTAAAAAGATCATTAAGGTCCACAGATAATCCCTCAATCCTACCCCACCCCACACCAAACACTAAACAAGCAGTTCAGCTCCTTGTACTTTATATGTTTTCAAATTCCATTCTCTTTGTTCTACACAAAAAAAGTCCTATACCACCTCCCTGCCACACACATATACACTTAAGAAAACAAAATCTTTCCTTTATAAAAAAAAATTGTCTGGAAGAAGTCAAATGTCTCCTGTTAAAGGATAATCAGTGAGACCACATCCAGCTGTCCTTTAAGAAATAGAAAACAATGCACTATAGACCTCAGTCTTATGGCAGGACATTAACCCATTAGATACTATGATTTATTCCTAAGAAAAGATTCTATGATAACTACATAACAGAATCACAGAGTTAGGACTTGAAGGGTCTTTAATATTAATATAGTCCAAACTCTGCATTTTTCAGAAGAGGCCCTAAGGCCAGGGAGTTTGTGATTTGCCCAGGGACACATGTTATTCATTCTTTGTTTTGATGAGGACTGATGATATCACAGTGTGACGTTTTACTTGCTCATGAATTGGATTTAAGTGAGAGAGTTGCACGAAATCATCTGTCTCACACACACTCTCTTCTAGTGTCATCGAAGTCTAGTGGTAAAACCAAAAGTCAGGATGACTGGTAGTGGCCTGGGATACAGCAGATGACCTTGGCATATTTGACCAAGCTCTAAGTGCTCCATAGCACCTGCTTTAGATGTTTTCATGGTCATCGGAACAAATTGTTCTCATCCACCCATTCGGTCAGTGGGAGTCTTCACTTGCTTGGGGAAGACATCTTCCCAATTCACCAATGGTTTTGAGGCCTGTCAGTTACCCTTAACCTGGTTTAGCCCTGTCTACTGAAACAGTTTTATGATAGCATGGCCTGCTGTGTATGTTACAGCTTCTTGGAGCCACAGGTGAGAGTTGAGAGAAAGATAGACAACAAAAATGGATGAGCAGCCCTGAAAAGGGCTTGGCAAGCCCTCACACCTCAGGCACCTGATACCCATAGACCCCAGTTTCACGTAGGCAAGAAGTGATGGAACAGGGTTGGGAATTAAAGACCTCTACCTCCACACCAGAAACTTTTCCACTGTCACAGTTTGAAGAAAATTATTTTAATTCAAGTATTTCCTTTGAGAAGTCAGCAGCAAATTGTTCTCAAGTGGTGTTTCCCTGGAAGTAAATTCCCACTCATGTTTATGCAAGAAAGTTTCAGGTATGTATTAGTTTAGCTTCTGACCTCAAATCTGATTAAAAGCTTAGGACTGACAAAGACCAATAGAAGGATAAGGAGATGGGAATAACACAAGATTATGTGATTCAGCAGCAGGTACCCCATAATTTGTTCTTTATTTACAATTCTCATAGAAACATTCATCTAGAATTATTGAGTCCCACTCTCTGCAAGGTAGTTTGCTAGTGGTAGTGTTCTATACTACTTGTAATCGTATGAAATATAAAGGGATTTTGAAGGACTCTTTTTATGTTACATGCAGTCAGGTATTGTCTCAGTTAATTGTTGCATCTCTAGCAGTGCTCTGGCTAGAGTAGCTATTAATAAATATTAATGTAAGGGGATTCTTCCCCCCACCTATTATTTCCCTACTTTAAAAAAATTTTTTTTTATTTTTTTTTTTAGGCAATTGGGGTTAAATGACTTGCCCAGGGTCACACAGTTAGTAAGTGTCAAGTATTTGGTCTGAGACCGGATTTGAACTTAGGACATCCTGACTTCAGGGTCTGTGCTTTATCCACTGCACCATCTAGCTGCCCCTATTTCTCTATTTTAATGCTTTTGTTTACTTTCTTTTTCCCCTACATTTCTTTTTGGCACACCTGACACAGTATCAAGAGGAATCATATACATTTAGTCTTTGTGCTTACTCTCTGAAACATTTTTAATTATTTGACCATTTTTATTATTTAGGTGAACACAATACATCATCAGAGAAAGCTGTCTTTTTCTTCCTTCAGTGCATTGCTCAGAGTCTCGTTAATAATGCTTTGGAATTGAGGTCTGGGAGAAGCTGCATTCCTTTGCATAGGGCTATGCCTTTTGCTCCTTTTACATTTCAGTCTGCATTCCTGCACAGAGTTGAAAACTTGTCAAAAAGACTTAATACAATTTAATTGAGCTTACCTACCCTGATTCTTGACCCTTATTCATGGATGTGACTACCTTTAAAAATGAACCTAACTTTGTGAATCACCCGCTTGACACTTAATCATGCAAATTAATGACACTTGATAAGTACTCCTTTCTAATTGCAATGACGATTAAAATGTGTGTTTTTGTTAACTGTGCCATTTATAGCTCCCTAATTTCAGAATGAGAAGAATACAAGCTCATTTGTTCTATAAATGTTTACAATGTTGTGGCACTGTCTCTGAGTTTAAAATAACCATGTTTCTATTCAAGGCACTTAATTATTAAAAACACTTTCTTGACCTCTGATCAAATGTCAAACTCATCTTGTAGAAAGGATTCTAATTTAAACAATCACTGATCCAGATTCTTTCTAGTGAAATAATAGCCAGAATGCTTAAAGCAGTATCTCAGAGATAGAATGAACTGTCCTTCGCCTGGATTTCCTTCCACAATCTCACCTTTAGAGCTCAGTGCCAGTCATATACATAACCTATTTAAATTCCTCAGCAGAGTACCTTGTTCCAATTCTGCCGTTTAGTTGTTTCTGTCGCAGAACTCTGGAAACATCACTGTCACGTAAAGGGTTCCATATTGGTAATCAGAAAACCTATTTTCTAATCTCACCTCTGAAGCTAAATATCTGTCAGATATTTGCCAATTTATTTAACTTCTTTCAATCTCTTTGTTAACAGTTGCTAAATGTAGCTAGGAATCTCTATTCTACCTGCCTTAGCAGGTCATTGGGAGGATTGACTATATAAGTGGAAGTATTATGTTATCAACTCTCTTCCATATTTAAACATTCTGTACAGTACTAAGTAATCAGTATATGCTTGAATCTGATGCTATAGTACAGTTCAAAACAGTATGTTTCTATTAAGTACCTACTTTAAATTTATTGAAGTACCATCTTCTGAAGATGTTAGAGACGCATCAAAGGAAAGTGTATTTGTAAAAATAAGTGATTAACAGATTTTAATATGAGAATTGGAAACTGATTTTTAGATTACAAGTACTATTCAGCCTCCTGTAAAATTCTTGTGTCGTGCTTCATTCTAGAGATAACCGATGCTACTAGTAAATCAAGATAAGCAAGTTTTACTGAACAGAAGTGGTTTCTAATGTGGGTCCTGTGCCTCAGTTTTTCTCAACTGTAAAATGAAGGGTCGGCCGTGTTTGTCAATAATGTCTCTTCCGGGTATAAATCTATGGTTCCATCTCATTGACCCTCATGACAAACCTGCAAAGTACTTACTACAGTATTTCATGGGAGGAAATGGAGGCAGAGAGAACTTAAATGATATTCACAGATTTCCATAAGTAGTTAATTTCAGTAACAGAACTTGAACTAAGAACAGAACTTCAACTAACTCCAAGTCCTGTACTCTATTCACTATGTTGTTTCTTCTTTATATACCAAGAGTCTAACCAAGAGTTAATTCACCTAATGATTATGTGACTGTGTGTATGTATTGTAATAGCAATTCATGAAAGCTGTCATCCCTGAGATGTAAGATTAAAGGATCACAGATACAGAGGTGAAAATGATCTCAGAAGGTAGCTAGTGCAATTCTCATGTTCCACATGTGAGTCCAGGGAAGTTGTGCCTGAGGTTACAAACAAATGTTTTGCTTTGAATATTTACAAATATTATGTCATTTTGTCCTCATAACAACCCTGGGAAGTAGGTATTATTATTATTATTATTATCAATAGTATTATTATGATGATTTTATTGTTGTTGTTCAGTTTTTTCAGTCATTTCTAACTCTTTGTGACTTTATTCAATGTTTTCTTGGCAAAGGTCCTGGATTGTTTTGCCATTTCCTTCTGTAGCTCATTTTAAAGATGTGGAAGCTGAAACAAACAGAGTTAAGTGATTTACCTAGAGTCACACAGCTATTAAATATCTGAGGCTGGATTTCAACTGAGGTCTTTCTGATTCCAGGCCAGAACACTCTCCATTCCAAGAACTAGCTATCCATTCCCATTTTACAGATGAGGTAATTGAGGCAGACAGACGTCAAGTGATTTGTCCAGGTTTACATAGCTAATGTCTGTTGCCAGATGTGAGCTCATGTCTTCCTGATCCCAGAACCAGTACTCCCTTCACTGAATCACTTAACAATCTATAAAATAGTAATATGTAAATTCCAAGTCAGCACAAGTAACAGTTACATTATGTTTTGACAAAGTCAGACCACACTTGGCAGTATAATTGTAAGCATTTTAAATATTTCAAGAGAGTACACTGGAGAGGGCAATGCAAATAACAAGAGTCCAGAAGCAATATCATATAAGCAGCATTTTTTTTTAAGTAAAATAAATTCTCTTTAGTGGCACATCCAAAAAATATATCTCACTTGGCACTCTGAGGCCATTATCTCTCTGTTGGGAGGTAGTTAGTAGGCTTCATTCATCATTAATCCATCATTCATCACTTAAGAGAGTAACTGGCACATAGTAGGTGCTTAATAAATGTTTATTGAATGACTAATATGGAAATGTTTTACATGATTGCACACGTACAACCTATTAAGGTTGCTTACCATGTCAGGGAGGTAATGAGGGAAGGATAGAACTTGGAACTCAAAACTTTTATTTATTTTGATTTTAATTGTTTATTTAGTATTTTATTTTTCCACCAATTAAATATAAAAATAATTCTCAACATTTTTTTTAAATTTGGAACTCAAAACTTTTAAAAATGTTAAAAATTGTTTTAACAAGTAATTGAGGGGAAAATAAAAATTATAAGAGCCTAAAAATGTTTATTGAGTCATTCATCTGGAACCATCGTCAGTCATTGCATTATTTTTTTCTTTTTTTTCTTTTTAATTTATTTTTAGTTTTCAATATTCACTTACACAAGATTTTGAGTTCCAAATTTTCTCCCCATCTTGTCCCTCCTCCCACCCCAAGATAGCATGCATTCTGAATACTCATTCCCCTAATCTGCCTTCTCTTTTATCTCTCCCCTCCTTCTCTTATCCCCTGCCCCTTCTATTTTTCTGTAGGACAGGATAGATTTCTATACTCCATTTCCTGTATTTCTTATTTCCCAGTTGCATGTGAAAACAATTTTTTTAACATGTGTTTTTAAAACTTTGGGTTCTAAATTTCCTCCCTTTGTCCCTCCCCAACTACCCTCATTGGAAAGGCAAGGAATTTGATACATGTATAGTCATGCAAAACACTTCCACAGTAGTCATGTTGTGAAAAACTAAGTATATTTTCCTTAGTCTTATCCGCCCCCCATTTATTCTTTTCTCTTTCTGACCCTGTCCCCTCCTTAGAAGTGTTTGCTTCTGATAACACCCTCCCTCAATCTACCCTCCCCTCTATCATCACCCTGCTGTCTTGTCCCCTTCCCATCCTATTTTCCTATAGGGTAAGATAGATTTATATACCCAATTGAATGTGTATGTTATTCCCTCCTTAAACCAAATCCTATGGGAATCAGATTCACTCATTCCCTCTCTCCTTCCCCCATTTCCCCTCCACTGTAAATGCCTTTTCTTGTCTCTTTTATGTGAGATAATTTACCCCATTTTACCTCTCCCTTTCTCCTTCTCCCAGTATAATCCTCTCCCACACCTTAATTTTATTCTCCAGATATCACCCTTTCATCTTCAACTCATTCTGTGCCCTGTATCTATCTATACATACATATAATTTTTTTCTCTCCAACTACCCTAATATTGACAAAGTTCTCATGAGTTATAAATATCATCTTTCCATGCAGGAATGTAAACAGTTCAACCTTAATAAGTCTCTTATGATTTCTCTTTCCTGTTTACCTCTTCATGTTTCACTTGAGTCTTGTATTTGAAAGTCAGATTTTCTATTCAGCTCTGGTCTTTTCATCAAGAATGCTTGAAAGTCCTCTATTTCCCTGAATGTGCCTTTTTTCCCTGAAGGATTTTACTCAGTTTTGCTGGTTAGATGATTCTTGGTTGTAATTCTATCTCCTTTGCACTCTGGAATATTATATTCCATGCGCTCCAGTCCCTTAATGTAAAAGCTGCTAAATCTTCTGTTATCTTGATTGTTTTTCCACAGTAGTTGAATTGTTTCTTTCTGGTAGCTTGCAATATTTTCTTTTAAAAAAATATTTATTTTTAGTTTTCAACATTCACTTCCACAAGATTTTGAGGTCCAAATTTTCACCCCATCTTGCCCCTCCCCTCACCCCAAGATGGTATGCATTCTGAATACTCTTTCCCCTAGTCTGCCCTCCCTTCTGTCTCTCCCTCTTCCCCATCTCTTATCCCCTTAGCTTGCAATATTTTCTCCTTGACCTGGGAACTCTGGAATTTGGCTGCAATACTCCTATGAGTTTTCCTTTGGGGATCTCTTTCAGGAGATGATCAGTGGATTCTTTCCATTTCTATTTTGCCATCTGGTTCTAAAATATCAGGGAAGTTTTCCTTGATAATTTCTTGAAAGATGATGTCTAGGCTCTTTTTTTGATCATGGCTTTCAGATAGTCAAATAATTTTTAAATTAATCCTGGATCTATTTTCCAGGTCCGTTGTTTTTTACAATGAGATATTTCACAGTGTTTTCTACTTTTTTATTCTTTTGGATTTGTTTTACGGTGTCTTGATTTCTCATAAAGTCACTAGCTTCCAATTGCTCTATTCTAATTTTTAAGGAGCAATTTTCTTCAGTAAGCTTTTGCAATTGGAATCAACAGAGGAGGAAGTGTTCTATAGCAATGCAGACTAATACTTCTTCTGAAATTTATAGTTTCAGAGAGTTATCTGAAGCAACCAGAATGACTGACTGCTGAAGATCAAAGTCAAAATGCCAGAGGAAGGACTTGAACACAGGTCTTCCCTGGATCTGAAGCCAGCTGTCTTTATCTACTAAATCATGCTGCCTCTCAGAGTGGATGTCCACACACATACAGACATGCAGATACAAAAGCACAGTCATAGAATTTATTGCTTTATTTACAAACTTTGCATGTGCAATGTGCTTTGGGGAAGGACTAATTTGTGTGTAACCACATTTGCACTTGCGAATGAAAATGGGAATGAAAACAATGTTTCCTCTGCCTGATGAACATGTTGTATGTTCCTTTTTAATGCCAGATCTGGTAATACCCTGTTAACATCCCACAGCATGACATTGGAATTACCTGCTGTCTGGAAATAAAACAATCACCAAGAGAGATCTAAGATTGGAAAAGGGGAACTGTATCTGGGGGCATGAAAGTGGAATGCAGGAGCAGACTCAATAGAGAGGCAGGATTCTTAACTGATCGTAGCAGGGATTACATTTTCCATTCTTTAGTTTCTAGTTAGTTATGCAATTAGATTGTTTAAGAGATCGCAAGTATATCTTTCTCTGAATTTACTTTGCTACCCTATAAAATTGTTATGCCTGCTGTACTATAAACTGTGTACTGTACTATCTACTGTACTATAAACTTTAAGAAATATACATGCATATTATTCACCAAATAGAAAATACTGTTGCACTGCTTTATCATTATAATTATAGTTGAAAGAATATTTGGTGACCTAGTGATTCATTTTTCTGATTTTACAGCCAGATAAAATCCTACAAAATAGCACATCATTCACCAAAAAAAAATATATATATATATATATATATACAGTACATAGCAAGGAATGTTTTATTTATCCATTAATCTTCCTCTACTACTACTAGGAGATACAGATGTATATGTGCGTGTGTGTGTGTGTGTGTGTGTGTGTGTGTATGCATTTATGTATGTATATATGTATATATGTGTGCATACATATATACATGCACATATATACATGTATACTCACAGACACACAGTACACACATATACATATGTATACATACACACAGTCTTATACAATGCACATAAATGTATATACATGTATAAAAGTTATTCAATTTTATGTGAGTATGTATATGTAAATATTCATATATGTATTTACATATGGATAGAAACATATGTAAATGTGTGTGTGTGTAGACATGAAATTTTAATAGCTTAAAACTGCACTAAGACTTTTGGTACATTTTATATATAAACATCAAAATATTAACAATATGCAACATATCCCTACTTCAAAGTTTTCTTTCTTTTTATTAGAAACTGCCTCAGACAGAAAATACTTGTTCTTCCCAAGCAGAAAGATATAACAGCAAAGGCAATACCAGTTTAGAATATAAACTCATTTATAAAATCTTCCAGAGAAAGATGTTGAAAGATTATGAGCAGTGTTGCTTATAAAACAGTGAGAAGCAATGGAAGGAAAAAAAGTTTAAAGAAAGGTTGTTGAGAGTCCCCACTGAGTAAAGTCATTCTGATGGCATTTGAGTATGAAATGAGGAGGACAGCAAAAGATGAATGATAGAAAAGATCTGTAAAGATTTTATAACCAAATATTTTCACAATCCAGTATGGTAGATCCACAACCTTTGAATTTGAACATGATAATCCAAGGTTAGCTAATTGATGAATTAGAAAAGAGAATGAAGGAAACAAAGATGGGATAGGCAGTTGGCTATATTAAATATATACAGAGAAGAGCTTTGTTAAAAATGACCCAATTTTGTGGGCTTTTGAATCAATTTTCAGGATTTAAAGAAGAGTCTAAAAGATTAGAAATAAGTTTCAGACTATTTTATTACAAAAAAAGGCTAGATCAGAGAACATAAGTAACTAGTGATCCTCATATTTTATTTTTATTCCATTATGCATATTTTAATTTTATGTATATAAAGTTATTAGATTAATAGAGTGCATCCTTAAAAAGGCATTATAATGGAATAGGCATTGTTTTCTTTGGTTTTGCAATCAATAATTCTATAATAGATTCTATAATAGATTAAACAGATATCATCAAAAACCTGACTGAAAGATACAGGGATTTCAAGGGCCCATGGTTCAGATTTACATTTAACCATTCAAATATTGATTTTGTAAAACAAAATGCTATCTTAAATGCCTTCCTTCCTGTTATGTGTATGGTGAAATATCATGCATGATTACTTGAAATATTACATCAATGATAACATTTTTCAAAGGACTTTTGAATATTATAAGACATATCAAATAGGAAGACACTTTTTGAGTAAAAAAAATTTGCCACTGTAATGGAGGAAATATAGCAGAGTCCAGGTTGAAGAGGGATTACCTGCAGATGTTAAGTCCCAAAATATTACAGCTTCATGAATGATATATAAAGTCACTAACAGATTTGGTGTATTTGAAAAAAAAAGTGGATGAAGAATGTTTATTTGCCAGCAGTTGAGAGACAAGCTACAGACTTTATCCATCAGTATTTATACCTGGAATAGTCACTGGAAATGGATAATCAGTTGAGGACACAATTGAATGAGAGGAGGACAGTCAAGTGGATTGATTTCTTACATTAAATCATTTTAGTGACAAAATCTAACCTCGAAACAAATTAATATCTATATTCTTCAGTTTATGATATATAAAATATAGTTTCAGTCTTTAAAAAAAATTGAAGTTGAGGATAGTACAAATGACAACGGAAAGGTATAAGATGGCTATGAATAAGCTTCTGATCAACAAAATGTGAGAATTATTTATTAGAAATTGTGTAGAGGATGGCGTCAAAGAACTGTATGACTAAGAAAAGATAGACTAGCCATGTGGGAAGAACAGAAGATCTGATGAACAATCAGCATTTACCATTAATATTCTTGTGATTTTAAGAGGGAAGGGAGTCCTCAGAACATTATGGGGGTCGAATTCTATAAGGAAGTGACTGAAAGTTGCAAACAATGGTCAGGCATGAATGCATTAGGATTTATAAATTATGAAGATGTATCTGCATAAAGGAGAGCATAGATCTATGGGAATATTGGACTGTTTTACTTTCTCTCCCTCCAGCTTTTTAATAGTGATCCTTTCATATTCAAATCAAATGTCCCAATGTCAATATTGTTTTTTTCTACTGTCTGGAAGCTCATATCAATATCTCTCTTGCCTTAGTTGTTCAGTTTCAGTGATTTCCCCCTAAGGAATAATTGGGAAAGGAGTGTATGCCTATTTCCAGTAGTTCAGTTAGCAAAATGATATAAAAAGGGTAGGCAAGGTGGCTTCTCATCATCATTGATCATTGATCTCTTATCATTGATCTAGTAAAATCTCATTTAAAATAATTGCATTTGGCCTCACTAAATGATGTCTTTCTCTTTCAGCCAGAGAAGACTTTCTTCTCTCTCTTCCTAGAAATGAATGATCTGTGGTCTGTAATAAATTATAGTCTACCATAACCTTCATTTTCCTGTCCGGTTATGACTACTGAAGTTACTCCACTGAGACAGTTATATTACAGCAATGGGCAAAGAGGGATCAACCAATAATAGTCAGTTCAGTTCTCCAAGAGTGACTGAAATTAAATGTAAAGTGAAAGATACCATATTTTAATTACAACTTTAACATTTTAAATGTTTATTATTTACCTAATTGACTATAATGATATCTTTGGAGACCATGAAGTCAAATTGACAAATATATATTAAGGACATTTAAAAAGCAGCTCTGAAATTATCATGGTGATCCATCAACAACAACAATAACAGCAAGAAAACATTCCTATTTTTAAAACCCTTAGGTTATTTCAATTAGAAATGAGTAAAACGAGTGAAAGCATAGGAAACTGAATTTTAAGAGTAAATACTTGGTTGGTTATTGTTCTTCTAAAATACCCCAAAGGTACAAATTCACATTATGGCACTTAGAAATTGTCATTTTGAATAATGGAGTAATTTGTGAGTTTTTCTGAGTGCCATAATAAAGCAGGAAGGCACACAGGACCCAGGAAATTACCAACTTTTTTGGCCAGATGATTTTCTTACTTTCTAATCTAACTACTTTCATTTCCAGCTTAACTCTTATAACTTCAATAGTTCTAATACAAAAAGTTTAAAAAAATACATTAGAGAACCTTTATCACAATAAATTCAACAGACTTCATGAGTGAAAAATGAGAAAAAGCAACTTTTCCAAGTTCCTAACTTTGGTTTGGACTAATGCACAAGCTAGCCTTACAGGTAGAATTTTCAAGCCTTCAATTAATTCAATAAATGCTTATTAAGCAATTAATTTGTGCCAGCAATGGCAATTAGTACTGGAAATGCAAAGACAAAAAAAAAAAGAATTCTTGGCCTGAAGTAGCTTAACAATTGAGGAGAAATAATATGTCCCTGCATAAGCTAATGCAATATACCCCCTCAAAAGCAAAACAAAAGAGAAACAAATAAAATCTAACTTCAGAGGAGCACCGACAACTGGGAGAATAAAGGAAGTAGTGTGAAATAATTGGACTTTCACTTAATCTTGAATGAAATTTATTTCAGAATAAGTGAGGAGGAAAACATTCTAGATATGAAGGACAGCATGTACAAAGAAACATAGGTAAGAGATGGAATGTCATGGATTGGGAAACAAAAGTAAATCAGTTTAACTGGAATGTATTGTTGTTTGTCCTTCATTCTCAAAGAGGATCATGTTATCAGGAAGATGATGTCATGACTCACAAGTGAATTGAATTTAAGTGAGAGAGGGCTGTGCAAAGTCACCAGCCTCACTTTGTCCTCTGGAGGGTTCAGTGGAAAGATATAGATCAGGATGGTTGGAGATGGCCCCAGATGCAGTGGAAGACCTTGGCCTTTTTTTTAAAAATTTTTGTGAGGCAGTTGGGGTTAAGTGACTTGCCCAGGGTCACACAGCTAGGGAGTATCATGTTTCTGAGGCTGGATTTGAACTCAGGTCCTCCTCACTCCAAGGCCAGCTCTATCCACTGCACCATCTAGCTGCCCCAATCTTGGCCTTTTTAAGGTAAGGTCTTTTCCACATCTTAGTTTGACAGAGGCAATGGCTGGAATATAGATTGTGTCATGGAAGAAATATCAAATGAGGTTGGAAAGATAAATTGGTGACAGATTAGGAAGGGATTAAGATACAAATGAAACAGTTTGTCTTTTATGTTAGAAGAAATAATTAGCCATTGAAATTTTCGAGTAAGGAAGTGAAATGGTCAATATTGAATTTTATAAATATTAATTTGGAAGCACATTTCAGAATAGGTTTGAAAGTGTAGAGAATGGATGCCAGGAAAACAATTAGGATATATTTGAAAGACTTATGAATCATGTGACCAACAACATGGCAGACATACATTTTCTTCTATCTTTGCAATCTCCCAAAATCCTACAAATTCAGAATTAAATACAGAGCCAAAAATAAATTGTGTCTGTACAATATAGCACAATAGAAACCCTAATGAGATAACGGCCTAATGAAGAAGGCTAAACCTTAATACCTTCACTCAAAAAGAAGTAGAAGCAGGAGGGAGAGAGAAAGAGAGACAGAGAGACAGAGAGAAGAAGAGAAGAGAAGAGAAGAGAGAGAAGAAGAAGAAGAGAAGAGAAGAAGAAGAAGAAGAGAGGACAGAGAGAAGAAGAAGATGAAGAAGACGAAGAAGGAGAAGGAGAAGGAGAAGGAGGAGAAGAAGAAGAAGAAGAAGAAGAAGAAGAAGAAGAAGAAGAAGAAGAAGAAGAAGAAGAAGAAGAAGAAGAAGAAGAAGAAGAAGAAGAAGAAGAAAGGAATGAAGGAAGAAGTGCTATGGAATAATAGGTGAGATGGCCAAGGGAGTATTTTAAAGGAAGTGGAAAATCATGATGCATGGATAGGTGGAGATTCCAATGAAGAATGCTTCTATAGGAAGAAAGAGAGACATTCTGTAATGTGAGATGGAGACCTTAACTGAGTATAATCTTTGGGCATTCCATAGTTAGGAAGCCTTGTAAGATATATTGGTATTTCTTCAAAATATTCTTCAAAAGAAGTAGAACCAGAGATCCTGGGAGCAACTGACATCTGGAATAATATTAAGTCATGGATCCATGAAGGAAGTTACATGGCAAATGAAAGAAATGAACATGCAGGGGTAGTAACATCTGCATAATTAGGGAAAGAGGGAAATTTCTAGTATTGGACAATACCTATCCGTCTCCTGCAGAAATTGATACTTCTAACAGTGAGGTACAACAACAACAGCAACAACAAAAGGAGGGAAGAAACAAGATTTTCAAGGCAATAAAATAGAAAACATAGAAGACAGAACTTAAAATAGATATATTAAAAGTATTACTCAGTTGAGGAATGTAGAACCTAAAGATATAATAAACAAACATAAGGACAATGAACCAAAGAATAAAAGTTTAGATTAGATAGAAAGAGATTAGATTCATATTAGATTTGAATAGAAATAGATTAAACTCATAAAGAGAACAAAATAAAACACTTTTAAAATGGAACATAAAATTTTAAAAATGCACAAAAGAAGTTGAAGGAGAGGAATTATTGATCAATCTGAAAATCATGATAAAGAAAGAGCATAGATGTCATATTTCAAGAAATTATAAAGGAAAACGGTTCTGATACTCTAAAATCAGAAGGTAAAATAGATATCAAAGGAATCCATCAATTCCCTCCTGAAAGAGACTCTCCAAAATTAAAAAAAAATCCCAGAAATATTAAAATCAAATTGTAAAGCTTCCAGGTCAAAGAGAAAATACTTCATACAGCTAGAAAGAAACCATTTGAGTTCCATGGAACCACAATCAGGATCATACATGATTTAATAGCTAGCACCATAGAGGAGCAGAGGGTTTAGAATATGATATTCTGGAAGACAGAGGAGAAAGATTACAATCGTGATCAACCTACCTAGCAAAAATTAGTATAATGCTTCAAAGGAAAAATGGGGAGCCTCAACTTTTACCTTTCAGAGATAGAAAAATATAACCATAAAATAAATAAGAAAGAAGTTAAAGAGATGAGTATGATTTTAGGAAAGTTAAATATGGTAGACTTCTGGAGAAAACTGAATGGATGTTTAATGGATGCTTTCCTCTGCTGTACATGGCACATTCACAAAAACTGACCATATTTCAAGGAATAAAAACCACACAAAAACAAATGCAGAGAAGCAGAAATATTAAATGCACTCTTTTCAGATCATGATGAAATAAAATCTATGTACAATAAAGTTCCATTGAAGCACAGATCAAAATTATTTAGAAATTAATATTCTAATCTTAAAGAATGAGGGGTCAAAGAACAAATCAAAGAAATAATCAATATTTTAATTAAAGAGAATATCAAAATTAAGATAATATGCCAGAATTTGTGGGATATAGACGAAGCAGTATTTAGGGGAAAATTTATATCTCTAAAAGGGTGTATAAACAAAAGAGAAAGGGGAAATGGAGCCAAGATGGCTGAGTAAAAGCAGGGACTCACCTCCCCAAACCCCCAAACACCTTTAAAAATGGCTCTAAACAAATTCTAGAGCAGTAGAACCCAAAAAGAGACATAGTGAAATAAATTTCCAGTCCAAAACAACTTGGAAGTTTGACAGGAAAGGTCTGTTACACCTGGGTGATAATGGAGTGCAGTTCAGCGCAGGCTGCAGCCTCACAGCCCCAGCCACAGCAGGAGCAGGCCTTGGCAGTGACTGAATCAGCAGTAGCAGCTTCTGCTTCTCGAAGCTCTCAGCCCATGGATCATAAAGGACTCAAATAACTAGTAAGAAGAAGATTATAGGGGTCTTTTTGCTAGCACTGAGGCAGGGCTCTGTTGCTTTGTCCATACTTAGAATCAGGTTGCAGTCATGGGTGGCAGTTCCAGGGACAGGAAAATAAGTAGTAGCGGAGCTTATGGCAATAATGTAGGGAGAACCCTCATCACAGTTACAGGGCAAAAAAGAGTGCTTGTGGTCACTCACAGACCAGAGCACCGGGCAGGACAATAGCAAACACCTCACCTTAGATCATACCACCTTGGAAGAACTAAAAACTTACAGGTGCCTAGAAATATCTCTGAAACCAGCTGCACAAAACCCCTGAAGCTTGGGACAGCGTGCCCTTCACCCTGGAAGCAGAACCTTATTTGAATAAAGACTTTAAAATCAACTAATAGGCTGGGAATATGAGCAAACACTGAAAAAAAAAGCCTTTGACTTTAGAAACTTACTACGGTGACAAGGAAGATCAAAACACACACTCAGAAGAAGAAAACAAAGTCAAACCTCCTACATCCAAAGGATCCTAGAAAAATATGAATTAGTCTCAGTCCATGGAAGATCTTAAAAAGGATTTTGAAAATTAACTAAGAGGCAGAGGAAAAATTGGGAAGAGAAATGAGAGTGATGCAAGAAAATCAGGAAAAACACATCAATAACTTGGTAAAGGAGACAGACACATTATATACACACACACACACACCACACACACACACACACACACACACACACACACACACATACATATAGTGAAGGAAAAAAAACCCTTAAAAACAGACAAGGCCAAATGGTAATAGAGGTCCAAAGAGTCAATGAGAAGAATGCCTTAAAAAACAGAATTAGCTAAATGCAAAAGGAGGTACAGAAACTCATTGAAAAAAACTGCCTAAAAATTAGAATGGAGCAAATAGAAGCTAATAGCTTTATAAGAAATCAAGAAACAATCAAACAAAACAAGAATGAAAATAGAAGACAATTTGAAATATATCATTGGAAAAAGAACTGACCTGAGAAATATATTCAGGAAAAATAATTTAAAAATTATTGGAAGACATTAAAGGATAGAAGGGTTTTGGATATGACATTCTAGAGGGCAAAGGAACTTGGATTATAACCAAGAATCATTTCCCCAGAAAAAGTGAGTATAATCTTTCAGGGGAAAATTATATTTAATGAGATAGAGGACTTTGAAGCATTCTGGATGAAAACACCAAAACTGAATAGAAAAATTGACTTTCAGATACAAGAATCAAGAAAAGCATTAAATGGTAAACAGGAAAGTGAGATCATAAAGGACTTAATAAGATTAAATTATTTCTACTTGTACATGGGAAAATGATATTTGTAATTCGTAAGACCTTTCTCATTATTAGGCTAGTTAGAAGGTACGTACACACACACACACACACACATGCTTATATATGTCTATATGAGAGAAAGAGAGAGACAGACAAAGAGAGACAGACACACACAACACACACACACACAGAGAGAGAGAGAGAGAGAGAGAGAGAGAGAGAGAGAGAGAGGTGTAGGTTGAATATAAAGGGATGATACCTACAAAAAAAAATTAAGCATGAGAGAGGAATGTACTGGAAGGAAGAGAAAGGGAGAGGTAGAATGGGGTAAAGTATCTCACTTAAAAGAGATAAGAAAAGCTTTTACAGTGGAGGGTAAAAATGGGAAAGGTTATGGGGAGTGAGTGAACCTTACTCTCATCAGAATTGGCTCAAAGAGGGAATGTCATATACACTCCACTGGGTATAGAAATCTATCTTAGCCTACAAGAAATAGGAGAGGAATGGGGGTGATAAAAGGGAGGACAGATTAGGCAAGGGGTTTGTCAGAAGCAAAACACTTTTGAGGAGAGACAGGATGAAAAGAGAGAGAAAATAGAATAAATAAAGGGGGAATAGGATGAAGAGAAATAGTTAGCAATAGCAACTGTGAAAAAAAAATGAAGCAAGTTTCCCTGACACAGGTCTCATTTCTCAAACATATAGAAACTGAGTCAAATTCATAAAACGTAAAAGCCTTTTCCCAATTGATAAATGATCAAAAGGTATGATCAGTTTTCACATAAAATAGTCAAAGCTATCCATAGCCATCTAAAAAAATGCCCTAACATACTATTGATTGGAGAAACGTAAATTAAAACAATTCTGAGACACTATCTCATACCTATTAGGTTGGCTAATCAAACAAAAAAGGAAAATAACAAATGTTACAGGGAATGTGTGAAAAATGATACGTTAATGTACTGTTGGTGGAGTTGTGAACTGATTTAGCTATTCTGCACAGCAATTTAGAACTATACCTGAAAGCCTATAAAACCATGCATAGCCTTTGACCTTGTAATACCACTACTAGGTCTTTATCCCAAAAGAGACTATAAAAATTTTTTTTAAAAATGGAGAAGGACCTATATGTACAAAATATTCATACCAGCTCTCTTCTGAGGAAAAAGAATTACAAATTGAGCAGATGCCAATTAATTGGGGAATGACTGAACAAGTTGCAGTATGTAGTTATGATGGAATACTTTTGTACTATTAAGAATGATGAGCAGGATGCTTTCAGAAAAAAATTGGAAAGATTTACATGGGCTGATGCAAAGTGAATGTATTGTGTACAAAGGTATGGAAATATTGTAAGATAATCAGCTGTGAATGACTTAGCTATTCTGGGAAATACAACTATCCAAGACAACTCTGAAGGAATTATGATGAAAAATGCTATCAATCTGCAGATAAAGAACTGATGGTGTTGGGAATACAGAATGAAGCATTGCTTTGTGCTTTATTTTTCTTGATACTTTTTAATCTGTTTTTCTTCACAATATGACTATTATGCAAATGTTTTCATGATTACACATATATAACCTATATCTAATATCTACACTTAACAGAGGGAAAATAAAATACTAAATAAAAAAATTTAAAAAGATAAATAAAAAAAGAAAAATAGCATACAAAATAATTGGACATGCAACTATGATCAATCTATAAAAATAATAAAATAAAAATCTCCACTTGAATAACAAAATTCAAATCCTGAAAACATAAGGATAGATGAATAAAATTAAAAGTTTTAAAAACTAAACTAATAAATAAAATTTGGGATAAGTTTTATTAAAAAAGATATGTAAACCATTGATTAATTTGTTTTAAGAAAAGAAGAAAATTGAACCATTTGTATCAAAAATGAAAAAACAGTGAATGTTCCACCACTATAGATGAAATTACAGCAATTATTAAGAGCTATTTCATCCATTGACCATAAAACTGACAATCTAAGGCAAAGGGATGAATATTTAAAAATTATGAATCGTCTAAACTAACAGAAGAGGAAATCGAATATTCAAATAACCATATCTTGGAGAAAGAAATTGAACAAACATTAAATAAGCTACCTAAAAAAATGCCTAGCATCAGATGGATTTACAAATGAATTCTACCAAACATTTAAAGAACAATTAATCTCTGTAGAATATAAACTATTTGAAAAAAAATAGGTAAAGAAAGAGTCCTATCAAATTCTTTTTACATTATGAATATGGTTTTGACACTTCAAACAGGCAGAGTTCACAGAAAAAGAAAAGTATAGTATAATTTTTCAAATGAATAATGATGAAAAAGTTAAAATATTAACAAGATAATAACAATGTTTCATAAAGAATATATACTATAACCATGTGGGACTTATATCAGCAATTCAGGGCTGTATCAATGTTAGGAAAAAGTTAAGCATAACCAATCACACCAATATGGAAAACAAGAAAAAAATATGATTATCTCAATAGATGCAGAAAAAAAAAAACTTTTGACAAAGTATAATACTTAGCCTTATTAAAAACACTTGAAAGTCTAGGAATAAGTGGAACTTTACTTAAAATGACATGTAGTATCTATCTACAACCAAGAACAGTGATTAACCATATTGGAGATGAGCTAGAATCCTTCTCAATGAGATAAGATATGAAGTGAGGTTGTCCATTAGCACCACTATTATTCTATATTATATTAGAAATGCTAACCATGGCAGTAAGACAAAGAAAAATAAATTGAAAGAATAAAAATAGGCAATGAAGAAACAAAACTATCATTCTTTGCAGAAAACATGACAGCACACTTAGAGAGCCCTAGAGAATTAACTCAAACTTGGTTGAAACAAATAACAATTTTAGCAAATTTTTAAGATATAAAATAAACCAATGTAAATAATTTGCATTTTCATATTTGACCAACAAAACCCATTAAGCATTAAGAGACAGAAAGAAAAATTCTATTTAAATAACTGCAAACAGCATTTAAAACTTGTGAATCTACCTGTCAAGACAAACATAGGGACTACAGGAACACAATTACAAAACACTTTTGAGGTCAATTAAGGCAGATATAAACAACTGGAGAAATATTAATTCTTGAAGGACAGGCTAAGCCAATATGATATAAGTGGCAATTGTACCTAAGTTAGTTTACTTTCAGTGCCATACCAATAAAAATAATTAATTTTATTGAAAGGTGAAAAGTAATTACAAGATTTATCTGGAAGAACAAAAGGTTAAGTATATCAAGGAAATCAATGAAAAAATGTGAAGGGTGGTGAGCTAGGTGTAGCAGATTTTAAACAATAATACAAAGCGGGGTAGTATCCAAAAAATCTGGTACTGACTAAGAAACAGAGAGGCAGATCAGAGGAATAGATTAGGTAACCAATATAAGTAGCAAATGACCACAATAACCTAGTATTTGATAAATCCAAAGATACAGGTTTTGGGGGCAAGAACTCACCATTAGACAAAAATTGTTGGGAAAGCTAGAAAACATTTTGGAGGAAATTAGGCATAGAGCAATGTCTCACAGTATATACTAGGAATAAGGCCAAAATGTGTAAATTATTAAGACATATGAATGATATTATAGGTATTTCAAAGAGATCAAAGAAAAGGGGGAAAGTGTTTCTTTTTGTGATGGGTGAGGTATGCCCATCAGCTGGGGACTCATTGAACAAGTTTTGGCATATGATTGTGATTTCTTACTATTATTCTATAATAAATGATGAGCAGGATGATTTCCAAGACACCTGGGATGACTTACATGAAATTATGTGAAATGAAGTGAGCAGAATCAGGAAAGCATTGTACATAGTAACAGCAATATTATAATGATGAATAACTCTAAACAAATTGCTGCACAGGTCAAGACTATGATCCAAGACAATTCCAAAGGACTCATGATAAAAATGCTATCTCTGGAGAGGTAAGTGATGAATTCTGAGTGCACATTGAAATGTGTTTCTTTCACCTTCTTCATCATCATCATCATCATCATCATCATCTTCTCCTTCTTCTTCTTCTTCTTCCTCACCACCCCCCTCAGCTTTTGGTCATTGAATTGGCACCACTTCAGACAAACTGAGACCTGGGAACAACCTTGATTTAGAAAGGCCAAGGTCACCCACTTCAACCTGGGGCATAGCCAGTTATCTTGACAAAGGTCTTGCCACTGACTCCAATGACTCTGGAGGAGAGAGTGAGGCTGGGGATCTTGTGCAGTTCTGCCCCACTCATTTCCAATTCACACACAATTCAAGAAGTCACCCTTGTGATGAATAAAAGGATGGACAACAACAATTATTAACCATAAATTGTAGTTCATATATTACCAATCACCTTAGGAAAGCTGAGTATCCCATGGAAGACTTACTATATATATATACATATATATATATATATATATATATATATATATATATATATATGTATATTACAGTAATTACAATATATGCATATGTATATATATGTAATTACTATATATATATATATTCTTTAATTTTATTAATTTATTTTGATTTATCAACAATCACTTCCACATGCTTTTGAGTTCAAAATTTTTCTCCCCCTTCCTCACCACCACCCTCCCCAAGACAGTGCACAATCTGATATAGGCTTTACATTTACATTCCTATTAAACATATTTTCATATTAGTGAAGATGTAAGTAAAAATTAAAACCAATAGGAGGAACCATCAGAAAGAGGAAACAAAACTCAACAGAAGAGAAAAAAAAGATAGCAATTCAACTTTCACAGTGATGAATACTATCTGTGTCTTTTTCTCCATCCTTTTTTCCTCCTTTTAATGTTTTTCCTTCTCCTCTCTTCCTTTCCCCCCTCACCAGTACTTTGCTTTTGACCACTGGTTCCTTCAGTGTCTCCTCCCTTCTATTATCTTCCTTCCCCCTTTTCCCCTTCACCCCCACCACTTCTTCCCTCCCTTCCATCCCCCCTCCCTTTTCTTTCCCCTTTTCCCTCCTACTGCCCATAGGGCAAGTTAGATTTCCATACCTAACTGATTATGTTATTCCCTTCTTGAGCCAAATCTGATGAGAGCAAGGTTCAAACAATGCTCACCCCCTCCCTTCTTTCCCTCTGCTATAATAGGATTTTCTGTCTTTTCCTGTAATGTAATTTACCCTTGTCTGCCTCCTCCTTTCTCAGTACATTTTCTAAGATCAGACTAATCCACTTACTTGGATCCATTTAACCCACTTGATTAGATTTTTTTTTATCATTACATCAAAGTCAACTAATATCCACCCCCTTTATGTATATTCCTTTAACATGGTGTAATGACAATACAGTTCTCAAGAGTTGCAAGTGTCATCTTCCCTTGCAGGGATGTAAATAGCACACCCTTGTTAACAACATTTTGTATCTTTCTGTCCCATTTACCTTTTTATGTCTTTCTTGAATCTTGTACTTGAAGATCAAATTTTTTGTTGAGCTCTGGTCTTTTTATGAGGAAGGTTTGGAAGTCCCCTATTTTGTTGAATATCCATCTCCTCCCTTGAAAAATCATGCTCATTTTTGCAGGGTAGTTGATCCTTGGCTGCAATCCAAGCTCCTTTGCCTTACAGAATATCATGTTCCATGCCCTGTCGTCTTTTAATGTACAAGCTGCAAGGTCCTGTGTAATCCTGATTGTGGTTCCATGATATTTAAATTGTTTCTTCCTGGCTGCTTGCAGCACCTTCTCTTTCATCTGGTAATTTTGGAATTTTGTTATTATATTCCGTGGCGTTGTCAATTTGGGATGTCTTTCAGGTGGTGAGCAGTATATTCTTTCTGTGGTTATTTTACCTTCTGGTTGTAGGACTTCCAGGCAGTTTTCCTTTATGATTTCCTGAAAGATACTGGCCAGGCTCTTTTTTTCATGATGATTTTCATGTAGTCCAATGATTTTTAAATTGTCTGTCCTGGATCAATTTTCCAGGTTGGTTGTTTTACCAACGATATATTTTATGTTTTCATCAATTTTCATTTTTTTGCTTCTGTTTAATTGATTCTTGCTCTCTCATAGAGTCATTAGTTTCCATTTGTCCAATTCTAGTTTTTAACAGATTGTTTTTTTCTGTTAGTTTTTGTACTTCCTTCTTCAATTGGCCAATTGTATTTTTAAGGAATTTGTTTTGTTCAGTGTACTTTTTTTCCAATTGGCCAATTGTATTTTTTAAGGACTTTTCTACCTCTCTCATTAGACTTTTAAAATCCTTGAGCTCTTCTAAGAAGGCTTTTTGGACTTCAGAACAGTTCATATTCCCTTTTGATGTTGCAGATGTGGGTTTGTTGACAATGTTGTCCTCTTCAGAATTTCTGTCTTGATCTCCACTCTTCATAATATGAATCTATTGTACGTTTCTTTTTACTCATGGTTTCTTTATTCCCTGGTCTTTAAAGAGATTGAGCTCTCCTGCTGGGGAACAGAGGGTACTGACCCAAGCTTTTTGTTTTGGGAGCCTAGGTCTTGGTCACTGGCTTTGAGTGCTGGGGCCTCTTATGTCGGCGATTGGAGGCTGTAGGATTCTGGCAGCTTTCCATTTGGGCTGAAATCAGCAAGGCTGGAACTGTCAGGCAGTTCTAGGTTGCCTGCTTTTCCTTTCCTTTAGCTTTCTTCAGCTCCTTTTAGATGGGTGCTGCAGAGTACTTTTCTGCCTGGGGCTCCTTGCAATGCTGCCTCCCTTGTTTATGTTAATGCACTGGGAGATTCCTTTGTGGTAGAGTGCCAAGGCACCTGGTGGTTTTCTGAGCTGGTTTCCACCCGTTCCCCCTGCCCTCACTGTGGCACTCAAAGGTCCAGGTGTTGGTGTTTGCCTGCTCTACCACCTGGGCTTCAGGATCTTCTCCTGGTTGACAGTTGGAGGCTGTAGCTTTCTGACAGCTTACCTGATGTTGAGTTGGAATCAGCAATGCTGGGACTTTAGGAAGACTCTAGGTTGCTTTCTTCAGCTCCTTTGAGATGAATGCTGCAGGGTGCTTATGTGCCTGGAGCCCTTTGTATTTCTGCTTCCCTTATTTTTGCTGAGACACTGGGAGACCCATTTGTTGGGCTGTTGCACTGCTGTTCCCTCTCTTTCTTCTAGTTCAGCTATACCAGGGTTTTTTTTTTTTTTCCTGGGGTAATATTTTCTGGGTTGTCGGAGGTTAATAGGGGAGGGTGAGAGCAACTACCTTTTTACTCTGCCATCTTGGCTCCCAGAAGCGGAAGTCCCACACTGTGGGAGATTTAAGTGCAATTATTTGGTTACTTTATACAAGAGACCTTTCCTAATCTTTCTACATGCTAGTGCCTTTCCTGTATACATTTTTTACTTATATAGGTGTTTCCAGGCTGCATCCTCCTTTAGAATGTGGACTCCTTGAGGACTAGGATTTTTCCGTCTTTTCACTTTCATAATGTGTAGCACAGTGCCTGGCACATTGAAAATAATAAATATTTGACTAAATGTCTAATTCAGTTACTGGAGAGATAGAATAACTATGGAAATTTTATTCATGTTCTATACCTTTTACATTTTGTCTATTGTATTACGTGCTGTCTGCATACATACATTATATATGTGTGTGTATATATATGTATATACACACACACATATGTGTTTATATATACAAATATGTGTGTATCTGTGTATGGATGTGTATGTAGACATGTGTGTGTATGTATGTATGTACATATGTAAAGATTAAGACTGATACAGTTTCATGTCTATCCCCTCTAGAGTGCTTCTCTTCATTGTATTTTTTTTTTTTGTTTCCTTGGGCAATCCCTCATGAAATACAGATAATGTCTTTCATGATTGTGCTGTCTTATGCAAGAGAAGATAGTTAATGAAGCCAACCTAGATCTGTCACAAATTGGTCACATATTTCTTAGCACAGTGATTGGACCTGGGTGATAAATTTGGTCTATGGTATGTTTCTGCCATCTCCCCTTTTCAGTCTCTAATTGCAGATTACTGAAATTCAGAGATTTTGACAGTATTTAACTCAGCAAAATGAAATAACCGAGTGTGAAAAATTTCCTGTTGCTGAGTGGTTCTCAAAATCTCATTCAGTGAATACTTAGAATATTTCGGTATCACAAAAAGGCTTAGGGATAGTCTATCCACTATGGTATGCCCCCCCCAAGTAATAAAAGCAAACAAAAATCTTCTTAAAATACGTAAGTTAACAGTTATAGATACTCTTATACATTACTGATGGTCCAATTATATAAGCTAAGTATTAATTGTCAACAGAAATAAAGCTATTTTCAAACATACAAATACCATATCTATTTATTCATTCATTTATTTATTCATTCATTCATTCATTCATTCATTTATTCATTCATTTATTTCTATATTTTTATTAATTCATTCATTCATTTACTTATGTATTCATTCATTCATCTATTTATTTAATCATCTTTTCATTTATTTATTAATTTGTTTATTTATATGTGTACACGTTCTTACATTTCTCGCCCTACAGAATATAAGTTCCTTGAGGGCATTTTTGTGTTTTTATTACCAGTGCCTAATGGTCACATAGAAGGATCTTAACAAATGTTTGTTGAATTATTGATTTCTGTTTTTCTTGATTGCATACTTCATATCTGAAATTAGAATTTAGGAACACTGGGAAGTCTAATATAAGGCGTAGTAATGACTTGACCTGCACAATGGAGTTCATCATATGGCCAGTCTAAGTGGTTGCATGACAAACTCTTTATTCAAATCTCATTGGCTACCTATTACATTCCCTCCAGTGGCTATTACATCTCTTCTCTCCGTATCTCAAGATTCTACTATTATTATATCCTTACTTCCCTATTATATGAAAATGTATCTCAGTAGATAACATCAGTTCTTATTTTACTGAGAAGATTCAGGACATCCATCATAATAAGTTGCATGGTGTATTTGAAGTAAATGACTCATTCTTAAATATCTTCCAAATACAGTCTTCATCAGGATAGGCTTGGTTGACCTTAATCACTGAGTAGTCAGTGGATAGGGCTGGGGAGCAGGTAGCAGGGCAATTCATTTAGTAGCTTCTACTCGATTTTGGTGCTGAGTTCAGCTACTCCCACCAACATTTTATCTTTTGCAAAAACTGGTCTGCTTCTGATTATTCATCCAGATCAACATAGCTACCTTACTCTTGTATTTGAATTGCCAACATTTAGCTAAGTTCCTGGCATAGAAGAAACTCTTAATAACTACTATTCAATTACTAATTCATTAATTAATTGAGCAATTCATTTCAGGGTTCTCAATGAAAAGCACTGTATCACTCTTCCCTTTTTGTCACTTGAGCTTGCACTACCTACCCTTTCTCATCCAAAACCGAGGACAAATGAAGAATCTTTGAAGTAGATGAAATAGGAATATTCTGTATGTCTTACATTTTTGTAAAATCATGCTTTGAAAAAACCAAATATTATAGAAAAATAGGAAAAGAACTTGGAAATTATTAAATTCAACACCTTCACTTTACAGATAATAAACCTGAGGCTCAGAACTGTTAAATGAATACCTGAAGTCACAGGAGATTCCAAGTGCCAGAACCTGGAAACAATCTCTGGTTCTTCCAATGATACAATGTTCAAACTAATGTAATTTAGCCTCTTAAATGATTCGCAAACACAAATTTTAACAGATTTTTTCATTATAATTCAATAATATCAGTTATAACAAATCTTTCCCAATTCCAAACAAGTTTACCACCACAGTAGCATTTTAATTCAGCAAAAAGAAAAAAAAATAATGGGAAAGATGATTTTTTTTTGTCTAAATGACAACTGAACCATTCACTTTGTTCAACAAAGTGGAGTCATTTTAAAAATGCCAGCATGGAGGAGAGGACAAGTGTTCCTTAGCTCTATGCCTTTTGTATTAAGTTCAGCTAAGCAACTGAGGATTTCATTCTTCCTTTGGTAGTTAACAGTGTTTCCCTTTGTAAAATTGCAGCCACTAGAGATTTTTGACATTTGCTGTATTTTTTAAATGAAATAGATTTTGTGAAGGAAGCAATGTAAGTGCGAAGCTTAGAGTCTTGAGTGCCTAAGTTTTGCTTTGAGATATGGGATATGTAAATAAAACTTTCAAGGAGCATTCTTTAAGATCAACAGAGCATAGAAAGCTTACTTTCTCATTCAAAATTAAAACCAGGCACCCACTGGGGGTAAATACTCAATAAGCAAAGGACCGGTCCATTATGTGAAGATCTCCCCAAAGTTACTCATAAATTAATCTGCAAATATTGACAATAAAGATATAGTCTTAATTTCATATGCTAGGTAGGGTATTGCTTCTGTAAATGAATATGAGATGGTGAAAGGGGAGCTGATTAAAAAGGGGGAACAAACTCCTTAGATTGAGAATATGGCACACCTCCTTTAGAAATAAACAGACTATTTTAACATGTATCTTCCTTTCCAGCCCAGTGATAAAAAACTAACTGGATATATAATCCGTGATTTGGTTTTCGTCATGACTATTCACATAAAATTCCCAAATGACCAGTATCATTTCAGTTCACAATAATAATAGTTCATTTGAGGGGCTACCCATCCTTCCTTCCTCCATTTCTTGTTTTCTTGTTCCTTTGTTAGTATCTCAGGGTACTTTACAATTATAATTGTAATTGTAGACTATATAAAAATACCCTCTTCTCAAATATAATTTTTATCGAGGTATTTAGTTACCTGAAGTCTTTCTAAATGTCTCCTTGTTGTCCCTACAACAGCGCCTGGTATATTGTAGGCATTTAATAAATGTGTATTGATTTATTAATTAGTGAAAAAGTGAATCTATGTTCTTGGAGACTTATTAATGATGTAAACTAAAGTAACTGTAATCTTTATCTCTATATTGCCACGTATGGTATGAAATGTAATGTGTTTGAATGCTGGATTTTGAGTAAAAAGGCCTTGTTTGACCACTCATATTAGGGGGCCTTAGGTTTTTTTTTTCCCAGAATGCTAATATGCTAGCATCACAGAAACAACAAAGCATAGCACCCAGATAGGGAAAAAAAATTGTTAATGTAGAAAACTACAAGAAAGCATGAGTTCTTATTCATCCCTAGCCTTCTGAGATTCTCCCTGATCACTTCCCTAAGAGCCAGTTTGTGCTTCTGTCTCAAGGTATCTTGCTCCACTCTCTCACCCAACATGTTGACACCCCATGTTTGTCATTGTCATAATTTGTAGTGCTTGTCCTGGGCACAATTATTCTTAGATATGGCTCTGTTGCCACTCACCACTAATTTCATCAAGTCACTTAACCTCTGAGTTCCCTAATCTATAAAATGAAAAAAGGGAGACAGTTGACAACATGGAGTCCCTTATAGATCTAAATACATTCTCCTAAGACAGTGTAGAATGCTAAAGTAAGTAAGACAATATACAACTATTACACTGAATAAACAAACTTTTTGGTCTCCATCAATATCTGGCACCACGGGGTTGTGGGAGAAGCGTTGTACGTGGAAAGAACAGAACTGAATTTTAACTCTAACTTCTAAGATACACTTACTGTGTATGCTTGAGGAATCATTTCTCCCCTCTTATAGAAAAATGAGGGTAACACTTGTACTACCATCCTCATAGTTGTGGAAATTGCCTTGGACACTGTAAAGAAACATGGAAATATGAGACATTATAGTTCCAGCTTAACTAACACCCATTGGTTATCATGAGTTTATAAAAGACTATGAATGTATACACACAAAAGCCAAATAAATAAATTGCTACCACTAGGACCTACCAAAAAAACCTAAAACTTAATTCTTCTTTTCTTAGACTTTAAGAGCTAGATTGTGACTGGCTAAGTGTCTAGGTGGAGTCTGATTCCATTCTTCCCTATGCACTCCATTACTCATTGAGAAAGCTCCATATATAACAAGCACTATTGTCGCTCAAGGACACAGCTATAGAAACTATTTCTATGCTATTATTGGAGCCAGAAGGGTAAATTTTAACCACAGCCTCTCCCAAGAACTGAATTTGTTAGCCAGTTTGCTCCAGAACCTATGGCTGCAAATGGAATCAATAGCTACTTTTTTTCCTGGGTCGCTAAACTGTCTAAGAAAATAAAACAAGAAAAAAAAAACAGATTTTTATCACCAACAGATTTCTAATTGCTGTATTTCTTGGTGAGTTAAACTTTAGGTTTTTAAAAGTATTTTGGGGATTCTCTCAAGCCCTACTTTGTTGTCTTTTTCCAGAAAATTTCCTTGTGTGATTTCTTACAAAAAGTCATTCTATTTTTTCCATTATTTTTTTTTCTGGACGAACTATACTCCTTAGATTATCTTTCTATATGTCATCTTCATCATCATTCTTCCTATGCTTATACCTCATGTTTTATTACAATCTAGTCTTTGATTTTGTCCCATTAGTTTTCATGCATTACTTTTTTTCCACAGACTAATATTTTGAAGAATGTAGCTGCCTTTTCTTTAAAAAAAATTAGACTTTTTGTTGGACTTATTGGTGTCTTTGTTGAGAATTCAAATTCCTGTCCTTATTGATTTTATTTTTCATTTTCACTCTCTTTTGCTTTTTTGAAGAATTATAGAAATTATTGGAATTGGTCCATTGTTGTTGCATTAGCCCTTACATGATCTGTTGTAATAACTCCATCTTCCTCAGGAAATTTCGCTATAATTTATTTTTATATGAAGGAAACTTAGTTATTCTTTGATGTGGTGTTTTTCTCCAAATGCTTACACATTTCTCCTCCTTAGTTTCTGTTTTTTTAATTAGGCACTGCTCATTTTTCTTTTTGCATGTCTTTTGCTTTTTTATTTTGAACTTAAATATAAAAAGACACACAAAAAAGAACATTTCCATGTATACAGCACTGCATAAAAAGAGGATTCAATGTAAAACAAGAAATTTCCATTTCACACTCTTTAAGCTGCTATTTTTTTTATGAAGTCTCTTCTATAAGTTTGCTTCTTGACCTCAGTGCTTTCCATCAGTAGGACCCCATCCTTGTGTCCCTACTTTAGCCCTTGACACCTGGCCTATGTACTCTCTGACCATAGGAGTTGAATGTTATCTTGAGCTCTAAAAGTATGAGTGATCCTTTGGGATATTGCCACAAAAACTCTGAGGGTACATGGTTATATACATTCTCCACTTTTCCCAGTACCATTGCTTTTATCTTCATCCTTATCTCCCAGACTGAATTTCCTCAGTCTCTACTTTAATTTCTGGGAGGTCATAAAGAAATACTAATAAGAGGACCCCTTAGGGCACTGTTAATGGGAAATTCCAAAAAGCTTTCACAATTCCATTCTTTAACTTTCTCATTGCTGCTACTGGCTGCTTATTTAATCATTTTTTTCATTAATTATTGCCAAAATTGCCCCCATTCTCCTCTGCTCTCTTCTCCTCTTTCTCCTAACCTTTTTCTTTCCTTTCAAGGCTCAGGGATGATGTCATTCCATGGGTCTCAATGTGCCCTGTGAAACAAGACTCCCCTAAAACACTCCCTAGGTTTGGACTAAAACTAAAGATGTCAAAGAGATAGAAGGCCACTCCAGGCCAAATCAATCATGGTATAGAAAAGGCATGGGGCATTGTGGGGCAGGTTGGGGAGGAGGAAATGGGGGATCAGAAATGAGTTCTTGATAAGCAGGTTTTCAGTAATTTTGTAGGAACTACCTTTTGGTTGGTTCTTTCAATATTTCTCTTTATTGTATTTGCTCCTTTAGGGCATGTTTTATTAGTTTTCTTGTGTTGCAGAGCAGATTGTTTCTCACTCCCTTCTTTCTTAGGATTTCCTCCCAATTACTTCATATTGTCTTCTTTTGTCTCCTAATTATTTCTCCTTAAAGATATCTTTATCTAGCTGATTTAGATAAGAGGCTTATTGGGTAGTAATTGCCTCCAACTTTCTTTCAGGGTGCCTTTAACACATTAGAAACTCAACAACCTTAATATAGTTTTACCAGCTCAAGGGCTTATTGTTTATAATAACCACAAGGTTAGAACTCACCAGAGCTTCTAAGGGAAACAAATAGTAACAATAAACCTCAAGATCATGGACAGTTGTGGCAGAAATGAGTTTGACAAGTGCTATAGAACTATGTTTAGGGTGACTCCTAACATGTGTTCTCTAATTTCCAAGTAGCTACAAGTCTTTGGTGAACCATAAAGGAAAGAGACCAAAAGTCACCTTATAGCATGATCTCTGCCTATGAATCAGTGGAAATACTGTTGAGTAAGAATGTCAGAGAAGAGTTTAATCATGTATGCTTGACTGGAGAATTAAACAGGGAAGTTATTGACCTGGAGAAAGCAGTAGAGCATGGCCAGATAAAGGCAAATATAATAAAAATGTCAGAGAGCCTCACTGTAACAAGAATAATCATCAAGTAATTATGTTACTTGGGTAGTAAGAGGGCATAACATCACTTGTCCTATGAAAGGATACATTTTTTAAAAGTTGCATAGTTATTTCTTCTTATTGCTTGGGTATGTAAATCACTGGGTTAGGTATAGTTTATAAGGCCATGTATCAAATAATGAGAGCTGCTGCACAAGGGCTATTTAGATTCAACTTTTCAAGAATTTTCACTTCAATAAACAGAGAGAAAGAGGATGAATAGTCATGCAACATAGATAATTCTTTGTCTATGGCATAATATTGTTACCTCAAATGAATTTCCATTTTTAACAACAAGAAATAAGACAAAAATAGTTTCCAAATCATGGAATTAATTTTCTAGCATAGGTGTCAAACTCTAAAGGCTTCATGGGCAAGAGGAGATAGTGGGAAGGAGGGAAAGGGAAAGTTTCACTGTAGTTACATTGTTGTTAGAACATTAAATCAATAAGGCCTGGGTGAATGTACTACCTTATAATCTTACAGAGAATGCAACCCAAGGGTAGAACCTAGATTGAGGGGCAGATGTAGCATTCCAACCTAATTCTCTCAACATTTCCCTCCTAACAATTTTAAAACAATGCCCAAATATAATTCTGGAGGGCCATGGCCAGTGAAAGGTTGGGGTGAAGCAATTTTTTCCCAGCCTTATAAGGTTGAAGGAAAGTTCTTTGAGGAACAGGGGTGGGAGCTGGTCAGGCTAGGAGTGGCAGCAACAACAGTTGTAGGCCTTGGAGGCAGCAGCTATGGCAGGAGCAGCAGCAGTTTTGGTAGGTTTCTTTGCCTAGAGACAGTACAGGGATTAGACAAGTAGCGAGAGACTATAGGGGACCCCTATGTTGACACTCAGTGCAGGTTTGCACATTACTTGGCAACTCCATTGTCCCTTACCTAGTTATGGGTGATATTTCCAGGGCAGAGATGTCACAAGGAATCAGGGGTCCTTCCTGCATAAGGACCAAAAACAAATCAGGGAACAGTGACCACATCCCTCCCCAAATTATGACCACTTGGAAGTACTACAAACTTACAGATCCTCAAAACTAACTGTGAAAAGAGCAGCATGAAAAAGCTTGGAGCTAAAGACAGTGAATACTCTTCTCTTCACAGGTGAGAAGTGCCAACTCTAGCAGAAAGTTCAAATTAAAAAATAGACTATAAAATTAGCAAATAATAACAAAAACAGCAAATGAACCTGACCATAAAAATCTACTGGGGTGAAAGGGAAGATAAAAACACAAATTTGGAAAGAGAATGATGTCTCTCTCTCTCTCTCTCTCTCTCTCTCTCTCTCTCTCTCTCTCTCTCTCTCTCACACACACACACACACACACACACACACACACACACAGAAACACACAAACCTACAATGCACATTGAATACTAGCCCAATAAGAATTCCTGGAAAGTTGAATAAATAAAAAAGAGCAAAAAAAATTATTTTACAAATCAAATGAAGGTAATAGAAGAAAAAATTAAAGAAATGAGAGAAATGCAAAAAGAAATTAATAAAAAAGAACAAATAGCTTTGTAAAAGAGGAGCAGAAAAATACTGAAGAAAAAAAAATTAAAAGCAAAATTGACCAAATAGAAAAAGAGGTACGTAATCTAACTGAAGAAATGATTTCTAAAATACTGTTTTTAGTCCAGTGGAAGGTAATGACTCCATGAGACATCAAGAAACAATAAAACAAAGTCAAAAGAATGAAAAAAAAATAGAAGCAAATGTGAAATATCTCATTAGAAAAAAAAATAACCTAGAAAATAGATGAAGGAGAGATCATTTGAGAATTATTGAACAAGATGTTAGCCATGATCTCCCCCCCCAAAAAAAAAGCCTAGACATCATATTTCAAGAAACTATGGAAGAAAACTACCCAAAAACCTTCAAACCAGAAGGCAAAGTAGAAATTGAAAGAATCCACCAATCACCTCTGAAAAAGACTCCAAAATGAAAACTCCTAAGAACATTATAGTCATATTCCAGAGTTCCCAGGTCAAGGAGAAAATACTTCAAGAAGTTGGAAAGAAACCATTCAAATACCTGAGAGCCGGGATCATATGATGATTTAGCAGCTACTACATTAAAAGAGTAGAGGCATTGGAAAAAGATATTCTGGAAGGCAAAGGAGCTAGGATTACAACCAAGAATAATCTATACAAAACTGAGCATAATCTATCAGGGGAAAAATATGACATTTAATTAAATGAAGGACTCCCAAGCATTCCTGAAAGCTAAATAGAAAATTTGACATTCAAACTGAACCAAAAGAAGCTTAAATGGTAAACATGAAAGATAAATCATAAAAGACTTATAAGTTTAAACTTCTCAAATTCTAACATGTGAAGATGATACATATGACTCCTATGAATTATTATTAGAGCATTTAGATTCTACATAGACAGAAGATATGGTTGTGATTTGATTTTGTTGGGATAGTCTCAGCAAAAATATGAAGGGATGAGAAAAAAGGATACACTGGGGAAAGGTGAAAAGGAGAGGAAGAATGGCGGAAATTATCTCAAATAAAAGAGGTATACAAGCAAGAGTTTTTATAGTGAAAAGGAAAATGGCTGGAGTGGGGAAGGAGTGGTCAGCAATGTTAGAACCTGTTCTCTCATCTGAACTTGTTCAAAGAGAGGAGAACACACACACATATGATATATATATATATATATATATACATACATATATATGCATATGTATATGCATATATGCATACATATGTATGCTCATATTCATATATTCTCTTTGTCTTTTTCCTCCCACTTCCCTGTTGAGTACGATCAATTTCTATACCCAATTGAGTGTTTATGTGTATATATTTAGATGTATATATGTATTAGCATGTATATTATATGCACACACATATGTACACACACTCTTAATTGGGTATAGTAATTTATCTTACCCAACAGGGAAGTAGGAGGAGAAAAGACAAAAAGAAACCAGAGGATAATAATAGAGAAGGAAGATTAAGAGAGCAGAGGCAAAAAGACATAAACTTCCTATGGAGCCACAGTAATTTAGCCTCACTCTGTCCCAAGTAACTATCTAAGATTATAAACTTTAGAAGAGGTTCTGTTTTGGATTAACATGGGAAGTTCTACTCTAGAATTCCTTTACACTGATAAAATCATAGGTTCTAGACCATCTTTTACCAATCTCCAAAATAAAACAAAAAAAATACAGAAGTACAAGCAGCCTTGCATAGTGGTTACAGTGCTGGGCTTAGAGTAAGAAAGACCTGGGTTCAAATACTACCTGAGACACTTATTAAATGTGTGACCCTGGGCAAGTCATGTAGCCTCTAGTTGTCTGAAGCAACTCCCTAAGACTCATTCAATGTCACAAGTGGATTCTGTGATCTGCCTCAGTGGAAGTCCCTCTCACGTGAAGTACTTCTTATGTTAACATTGTGTATGTATTAATAATAATAATAATAATAATAATAATAATAATAATAATAATAGCATTTACATAATGCTTAAATTTTGCAAAGTACTTTGCAAAAAATATTTCATTTCATCTTTATGACAATCATAGGAAGTAGGTGATATTATTCCCATTTTACAGATGGGAAAACTGAAGCACAGAGTAATTAAGTGCTTTGCCAAGAATCACATAGCTAGTATATGTCCGAGACTGGATTGGAACTCCATTCTTCCTGATGCCTGCTCCAGAGGACTAGGCACTGTATCATCTTATGAGAGGAGTGAATTTGTGGGAAAGGCCTACATAGTTGAGACCATATTAATTCATTTAAGCTGAAAAGAATATGTTGTGGTAATTGCAGCCACAGGAGTTGGTGATCTTCACTTGATTCTGTTCATATAGGTGCCCACATATGTCTCCTTTAATACTGTGACCTATGTTTTGTCTCAGTAGTTTGCTGCAGCAAGCTTATATTGACTTCCAGAGTCAATTGTTAAATTTTCAGTGAGAGAATTTACCCCTCAAAAAAAAGCAAATGCTGTGAATGAGGGCTTAATTTACTATTTTGCTGATTGTCTAGATTGTCCCAGTAAGTGATGGGAAAATGTTAATACTGAAGGTTAAAATTAAAAGTGTGTCACACACACATACACACACATACACACACACATATTTCGTGGGGGGAGCTGATTGTTAAACAATTACCAGCACATCCTTGTTGTGGCCTATTTATCATTCTAATTGCTTTAAATGAGCCACTACTTGATATGAGTTCTGCATACTTGGGTTAATAGAAACTTATAGTGGTCAAATCATCTTTCAGTAAGGGTCCACCTGGAGCTCGGGGGAGAATAGAACACAGAGAATAGCAGTCTTTATGAAAACCATCAGCTCTCAAGTATTGAGCGTTGCAGTGCTCCTGTCCAAGAGCCAGGCACGTGGCTGCCGTTAGCTGGACTAAAGCAAATGATTAGTGCCCAATTCCATGAAAAATTAAGAAACAAAATGGTTCTGGGGTGGGGCAGTGTTTCATTTTCTCAGCAGCCCAAACTAATTATTACCAGCAGGTCCATTTGGCAAATGGCAAGTTTCCTTATTTTTTTTAACTTGCCAGTAAGTTAAAGATATTAGTCTCTTGTTTGTTTTCTCCCCCACCCCTGAATGCTAATGAAGTATTCCAAGTCAGCTACTCCTCACACCTTCTTTCTCCTTTATAAGCTTTGATTTGCCAGTAAATTATATATGGATAAAAAACAGGGATATAGAGCAGTTAGCCTATAAAAGCACACGCTCTTGGGCCTATTCCCTGTTGTTAGCAATCCAGAAATGGCCACATGTTCACAGCATGCATTGTTTGGCAGCTGCCCCCATCTTTTCTTCTTTTACCATTATGCTTACAATGCTGGCAGGGTCAGGCCAGCTGAATGCATTTTTCCATAATCACTCGACAGTGTTTTCATAAAACCCCTGACTTTTACAAACAAGGGAAGTACCACAAGGGAATTGTCCAGACAACTGAAGGATTGATACTCACCCAGTCTGAAGAGGTCATAGAAAGAAGGAATGAGAGGGATGAGAGAGTGGAATAATGCATATATACATGTACTTTTGGCTAAGGCTTATAAGCTGGCTCTAGATAAACCAAGCTGGTTTCCTATTTTTTTTTCTGCCTACTATATGATTAAGGTAATATGTTGGAAAATCTCAAGAGATCATAAATTCAGAGAACTGATTCATATAGAGAAAAATTTTCAAGGCTTTGTGGAAGGCAGCAGGTTGTTTTTTTTTTTTTTCTGACATCATGAGAATGTCAATAATAGTGTGGATGGCATTCATTTTTTTATATAGCCTCAATTTCCCCATCTCTTAATGAGAAGTAAAAAATAAAACTTATTTGATGTTTGTTTTACAAATAAATTTCTACAAAATCATCCTTGAAGGTAATCAATCAAAAAGCTTTTATTAAACATCAATTATTGTCAGGTACCATGTTAAGTACTGGGAAATAAAAAAGGAAAAATGGAACAGTTCCTGCGCTCAAAGAGTTTACAATTCATTAGGGGATGCATAATGAACATATAACTATCAGTTACTATTACCTGCTAAAGTTTAGAATTTTAGGGTGGAAACTAGCTCCCCTTTACCACCAGGTAAAGGGAACACAATACATTCTCTCTAGACCACATCTTTCTACTCCTATTAGGTCATTCTAGAAGGTTCAGCTAGTCCTTAGAAACTATACCTTAGGCTGACCTTACTACTCACTTGGAGATATAGTCCCTCAGGAACTTGCATTCTAAGGCTGACATGAATCAAGTTACAAGAATGACTTCATTAAGCTAGAAGCCTGTCTCCTTTCATGTGAATTATCTCTGTGCTGTTTTTAGGAGCTTATATAAGTTATTGATAAATATCAAAACTAAAAATGCCTCCTAGAATTAGAGCTGAGAGATCTTTAGTCAGGAAACCCCACACATTTTAAACAGATGTTTAAATATCAAACCTAGTTGAATCCTGTGTATTTCTACCTACTCATTGGATTCCTAGCTTGCTCTCCATGCTTCTAGTTATTAATATATAGAAATACATCATTAAGAAGTTTTTATGGATCATTGTTTTGTGTCAAGGGTAGGACAACTTCTTAGACACAAATTAAATCAAGATTTATAAACAGACTTAAAGGAGGAACTTAGGAGTAAATGACAGCCACCTGTAGTTGGCGATAGAGGCAGAGGTTGGAAAAAGCAATTGAAGTACTTCATTGGTTTGCCCAGTCTTTTGGAAAAGATTTTAGTCACAACTCAGCCAGAGATTTGACTAGCCAGAGGTCACCTGGCAGGACACAAGTGCCACTAGATGGCAAAACGAATTGAGTATTGGCCCTGGAATTAAGAATCCTGACTTCAAATTAGTCCTCAGACACTTACTAGCTGTATAACTGGAAAACTCACTTCTTTGCCATAGTTTCTTCAGCTGTAAAGTGGGGATAATAACAGCACCAACCTCCCAGGGTTGATATGAGGATCAAATTTCATATATATATATATATGCACGTATATATACATATATATACATATACACACATACACACACATATATATATGTATATATATATATACATATACACATACATACACATACATACACACACACATATATGTATATACATATATACATATACACATACATACACATACATACACACACACATATATATTTATATATATATATATGTATATATATATATGTATATGTATATATATATATGTTTAAGTGCTTAACACAATTCCTGGCACATAGTAAAACATTTAACATATAAGCTTAATACGTGCTTCTTGTCTTCCCTTGTGTTGATCAGGCAGTCTTCTTTGTATCAAAAGCTTAGTCACCATGTTAATTGCATGAAATTTGCCCATGTGATTTGCTAGTTTAGTTTTTAGCCATGAAAGTTCCCCTCCTTTTGCCTCTAGCTAAAAATAAAAAGCAAAGGTCCCTGAACTCTCATTGCTTATCTAGGTACTGTCTTTCAGATTGTCTAAATGAGAGGAAAATTATAAATTGTGGAAGGGCTATGGGAAAATAAGGATATTGATTTACTGTTGGTGTGCCCGTGAATAGAGTCAAACATTCTGGAAAAAATTTTACCAAAAATTATACACAAAGACGTTACCTAATAGAACATGTCTTTTGCCCCAGTCATACACTTGGTAGGTCTATACCACAGAAAAAAGATAAAAGAAATAGGACATGGTTGTATATATACATATATGTATGTATATATATATATATGTATATATATATACACACACACACACACATATACATATATACATATATATGTGTATATATATACATATATGTATATGTGTGTATATATACATACACACAAAATATTTATAACAGATCTTTTGACACATGTATTAGATAAGGACTAGCTGAATATGTTGTATTTTATGAATGTAATGAAATTGTATAATGGTGTAAGAAGTAAGGAAATAGATGATTTCTTTTTTTTTAATAGATGATTTAAAAGAGGCAAGGAAAAAGACAAATGAACTGATGCAGAGTGAAGTAAGCAAAATCAGAACAATTTATACTATATCATCAGTATTGTGAATATGGTCACTTTGGAAGACATTAAAAATCGATGATGAATGAAATGAGCAGAAACAGGAGAATCATTTATACAGTAACAATCGTATTATAAGGACAAACAATTTTGCAAGATGAAATAACTACAATTCATACAATGACCATCCATGATTTCAGAAACCAATGATGAAACAAACTATTCACTGATGGACAGACAGGGGGATGGTTTTATGGTGCATAATCGCACACAGGTATGCACGCATTATTTTGTATAGCTAATGAGGGAATTTGTTTTGTTTTACTACATATTTATCACAGAGAATTTGTTTTTGTTTTCTATTGATTTCTTTTAATGAGTTGGGGAAATAAATGTCTGCTCATTTAAAAGAAATAATAAAAATAAAGGGTGCTATAGAGGTTGAACATGGCATATACTTTCAGATTAAGTCACCATATTATTAATTTTACTTAATTGTTTTCACTTTGTTACAAAAGACTTATCATGGAGAGTGAGTAAATGTTTCTGATGTAAAAACAAATCATATCAAGCCCTCATCTGTAGTCCTGGTGCTCATTTTTGTAATGACAATATAAGAGGTTCTGTTATGCATAACTTCATTCTCCATCTGCTCATCAGGGAGTCCAATTAATTCTCCAATTGGCAGTACGTGGTTGTAGTAGATTGTATTTGCAATGCCCGCTCGAGTCTCTGCAGTATTTTGTAAACAGTCAAGTTGTCCATTACCGCCACAATTAGCTATTATCTATCTAATGTATCTATCTATCTACCTACAGTCTTAAGCTTCTCAGACAAACCATTACCTTATTGAAGGTTTTTGCAATGAACTCAGACGGCATATCATTGTTTCCTCCTTTCATGATTCTTTCTGAGCTGAAGTGATAGTTTCTTTGAGCTTCTTTCAGCCAAGAGACACACTAGCTGTGAGTATGTGCAGGACCTTTATTCACAGAGACTTCAAAATTGAAATTAATAGGTAGGTATGGCTATTCCTCAAAATCAGCAAGTAAAGATATAAATTCGATCAAATTTTCAAGGCAGAATTTATACTAGGAAAAGTATATGTTGGCAGCTAGGTGATGCGGTGGACAGAGTGCTAGACCTGGTATTTGGAAGGGTTGATTTTGAAGAGAGCCTCACACTTATTAGCTATGTGACCCTGGACAAGTTACCTAATGTTGATCTTCCTCAGTTTCCTCATCTGTAAAATAAGGGTTAATAAAAGAACCTATTTCCTAAGATTGCTGTAAGGACCATAAGAAGTAAAATTTGTAAGATCTTTTGGAAATCTTGAAGTGTTTTATAAATAAAAGGGTTTTTTTTATTATTATATTGGTGATGGTAGTAGAAGTAGCAGTAGCATTATGTTTACTTCACTGAAAGGAAGAGAAGGAGGAGGCAGTGGTGGAGGAGGAGTATATTGATTCCACTGAATTGTTTAAATCTCATTTCTGCCTGTAATATTTTTTATCAGTTTATTATTGAAATGTTTGGTTGTGGCTCCCCTTTAGGATGGTATTATTCTAAATTTCTTGATGCCAGTCTAGGATAATATCAACTTTAGAAATATACTTTTGAAGTCTTCTCATTTCTCTGAATGGATCTTGGCAGAAAATATATAGATTGAGAAACACTTCTCCTATTAGATGTGGAAAACCACAGAAGCTTTCTAGCTGCTCGTTAGGTAACCATATGCATACCTTGTGAAATTGTCAGTCACAATAATATGACATATTTCCTATTTCCAGGAATAGAGGTCAATGAAAATAAATTCCAAAGGTTTGCTAGTGGATTTAGTTTCTCCAACTATGGTGCATGATTTGTTAGGACTTTTTACATTTACATTTACATTCGTTCAGATTTTTTACTCAACTAGAGACTACTGATACTCTTGGCAGACATTATTGGGCTATCAACCCCTGGGACATTAGGATAATGGTAGCCATCTTGACAAGAATGAAGAAAGGGTGGTAGATAAGGAGTCAGAGGACCTTAGGGAAATCACTTAAAGTCTCTGTTCCTCAATTTCCTCATTTGAAAAATGAGTGTCTTTGATTAGATGGCCTCTAAGATCCCTTCAAGCTCTAATTCTATAGTCCTATGAGAAAATGATGGAATGATCACATAGCAATAGTGAGGCAGACAAGCCTTTTCAAGTTCTATAACAGTACCCTACTTCCCAAAATATTAAGACATAATGGAAGACCTCCAGGACAGGATATGCATCTTCAATGAAATGTTTGTCTTTAGAAAACACAAAGACAAAAATTACGTATAATTAGAAGTAATGGATAACTCATCTGTTCTTGTGTAAGAGACGTGTTCATGAAATCATGGCTTCAGGGAAGTATTAAAGTTCACAAAATACCTCATAGGCAGAAGGAGAAATATGTATATGAATTATTTTTATATTATTATTGTCATTATTTATTATTATTATTATTATTATAATTATAAAAAGCTTTCAGGGAGTCAACATGAGGCACCAGGACATGTTCCTACTTCTATTCAGAGTCAACTAATCTAGAATCCAGGATCCAGTCCAAGGTGCTAGAACAGTTATTGAGACAATATCATTCCTTAGCAATGATAAGGAAGGGGAAAAACAATAATAACAAAGCATTCACTATGTGTCAGGTGTTGCGTGGTGGGCTTTACAAATATTACTTCATTTAGTTTATTTATTTTTTTTAATTTTTAGGCAATTGGAGTTAAGTGACTTCTTCAGGGTCACACAGCTAGTAAGTGGCAAGTGTTTGGTCTGAGGCTGGATTTGAACTCAGGTCCTTCTGACTTCAGGGCCAGTGCTCTATCCACTGTGCCACCTAGCTGCCTGTCACTTAGCTTAGATGAAGCTAGCTAGATAAACCAGTTATAGTGAACTGTTACTGTGTACCAGTTAGTGCATTGTGAGTACATCTTAGCCTCACAGAAACCCTGCAGACTGAGCATTGCTAGAATTTCCATTTTACAGTTGAGGAAATTGAGGCAAACTAAAGTTAAACAACTTGCCCAGGGACACCCTGGTGATAGTAAATATTTGAGGCTACACTTGAACTCAGATCTTTCTGATTCCAGGTCTAGTGCTCTATAATAGAGTCGAGGCTATTATATTTTCTTAGTGTCTCAGTAATTTTGTTTCAGCCAAAAGAAAGGTCTAACAGTTCCATTTATTAAGTAGTTAGGTAGAAACAATTTAATAAGTATTTATGTCTTAACAACTTACTAGTTATTTGAAAAAAATACACTTCAGTTGAATGAAAAGACAATATTTTTATTTTATTATCAAATAACCACAATAACTTACTAATGGAATATGGGCCCCTCTTGGGCACTATATAACTTTTTAAACCTTGGAATCAAATAGACACTATCATCTTCATTTCCTGTACCATACTAATTTTTGTGTGGCACTTGCTTTTTTATCACAACTGTACCAAAAGCCCAGCTTCACCAAGATATGATACTGCAAATGAAAAAAAAAAACTCAAGAAGTTACTAGCATAGTCAAAAGTACAAATAAACAAAATATACTTCAAACATTTGAGAATGTCACCAAAAGGAATATAGCACAAAGCTGAATATATCAAAAGGAGTATATCAAAGCTGAATTTCCACAAGCTAACAGTTCTTAGCATCTGAAAGACACTGAATATCACTGTTTCCCCTGAAAATGTTAAATATTCTGTGGTGCCCCCATGAGTTAGCTATAGCTTTCTAGGGGCCAGGATATTCACTCTGAAAATTGGGACTGACAAAGGGTTTGGAATTGCAACCTCTTTATTATTCTAGCTATTTATTTATGCCCAGGTGAAAGAGAGAGGACTTTATCCATACTCCTTGCAAATACTATGCAGACACAAATCTGGCTGCTTTATTCTGGGAAGAATGTGGACAGACTGATATAGGATCTATAGAAATTTGTTGTTATTGAGTCATTTCAGTTGTGTCCAACTATTAGTGAACTCATTTGGGATTTTCTTGGCAATGATACTGAAGTGGTTTGTCATTTCCTTCTCCTACTAGATGCTAATGTACTTGACTACTGATTGATCCACCTCTGCACTGGGAAGTTCCTATGCACACAATAACTAGTTGGCCAGCTTTATCCAAGCCAGATATGCAAGATATGAAAGGCTCATACTTTCATACATGGTGAAGGATTATAATCAGTTTATCAGATTTCATAATCACAATGCTCTTGAGCTTGAGAAGAGGTATGGGAAGTTGGGGATATGGGGAGGGGGTAAGGTTGGCCCTCTAACCATAGGTATCAAGTAGATGGGCCATAGAGGTCTTTTGATCCCTATGAATCTGTCCAGTGATAGCAATCAGAGACATAGAATGAGAATCAGAGTTCTTGGTTCTTCATGAGGGTATGTATCTCAGCATAAGCCTGAGACACTGTCTGTACTTGCTGGTGAGACTGAAGACCTGAGAAGTTGCATGCTTGCATATCTGTGACTTATAAACTGCCTAACTTCTCATCATTGAATGCTTAAGTCCTCAGTACCTCATCCATGATCTCCCCACAGCTGTGCAATAAACATAGCATGAAGCTTCTCTGAGTTGCTCTTGGCTGATCTCAAGGTAGCACGTGTAGTCAATCACTGGAGTCTTACTGATAGCCTTTTCAGCTAGGTAGGGTCTATCAAACTAATGATTCTGGTGGCCCTTCTTTAAAGAATGCAATGTCACTTGTGAATTGATCTAATCATTCTGGAGAGCAATTTGAAACTAAACCCAAAGGACTATAAAACTGTGAATACCCTTTGATCTAGCAATACCACTACTAGGTCTGTATCCCAAAGTGATTTTTTTTTTTGTGGTGGCTAAGAATTGGAAATTGAGGGGATGCCCTCAATTGGAGAATAGCTGGACGAGTTGTGGTAGATGATTGTGATGGAATACTATAAGAAATATAAGAAATGTGTAAGTGCTATCAGAAATGGTGAGTGAGATGATTTCAGAAAAATCTGGAAAAAGTTATGTGGACTGAACCAGAATGAAGTGAGCAGAACTAAGAGAATATTGTACACAAGTAACAGCAATATTATATGATGAACAACTGTGAATGACTTAGCTATTCTCATTAATATAGTGATCCAAGAAAATCCCAAAAGGCTCAAAGTGAAAAATTATATCCACCTCCAGAAAAAGAATAGATGTCCTCTGTATATACACTAAAGCATACTATTTTTTATTTTGTTTGTCTTTCTTTCCTTCCTTCCTCCCTCTGTTCCTTCCTTTTTTGAATTTTTCTTTCACAAAATGACTGATATGGAAAAGTTTTACATGATTGCACATGTATAATCTCTATCAGATTGCTTGTTGTTTATTTCAAGGAGGGAGAAAGAAAGGAGGGAGGGATAGAATTTGGAACTCAAAACTTCAAAAAAATGTTAAAAATTAGTTTTACATATAATGGGGGGAAATACCATTTTTTTAAAAAAGAGAATCCATTGTCACCTCCAAAATACTTTAAAGCACCAGAAGAAGACATTAATGGAGTATGTGAATATGCTAGATGTCTTAAAATTCTTAGTGCAGTTTTAAGCTTAAATAGCTTTACTTGAAACTTGAAAGAAACCCATTACCAATTCGGTGACTTCAGTTTTTGTCGAATTTGTTTCCAAATTATTTTACACAGAGAATCAGCATCTCTTCATTAACAGTTAAAACTACAACTTTAAAAAATTGCACTTACACAAGTGTAAGTTTGGAGTCTAGCTTCCTTACCTTGAGCAGGATGTGCTGAACCTGTTTCAAGTTTCAAACTGATGAACTTTTTGTATCAGTTATGTCAAGCAACTTTTCATAATTTGGTTACCGCTAAAGGAGTTTGGCTATTGTTGACTATTGTTTTAATGTGCAAACTAACCAAAAAGCTTCTTTAGGTTATGGCTTGCAGAGAATTTGCAAGTGTGTAGAAATCTCTAATGATTGGCTTTTTATACCAGGACAAATTTTAATTTGAGATGTAAATCCCAGAAAAGTTTGTCCTAAACTGTGATTAGTGGAACTTGCTGTTTGAGGTAAAAGTTCATAAGATTTTATTTTGAGTTGTCTGATAGGTCGTAATCCACTGATAATTAATAATCCGCCATCTGAGGGAAATGTCACAAGCTACTCAGAGAATGTGATAGTGGTGGGAAGTCAGCATTGGGAAAAACTGAGAGGACAATTTTAGCCTCAGTCTAAGATGGGATCCCCCTGGCTCACTTTCCTCATTAAGTTCCTTTGAAAAGGAATGTTACCCACCTGGCTATTTCTGAGGCTGGCTATGAGGTGGATTTGATACTGCATGGTTGGAAAACTGAATTATCTGACTCCAGATAGAGCTAAGGATGCTTTATCCTGTCATATCTGGGCCCTGAAGTTTTTTCTGTCAGATTTGTGTCTTCCAGATTACAGGCCATTCACCTACAATTGGTAGTAAACAGCAGGTACCCGCCAATGTCCCCCCATCATTCCCTGGATGCAGCCTGTTCTTGGTTCCAGTTAACCTTCTCTTTGGGACCCCTTAGACGCAGGGACAGCTCTACACCCCTTGCCAGTTGGAAGCAATTTCAGAAGCCAAGACCTTTACCCCTTATCCCAAAAGAATCTGGGTCCCATTTGTTTTAGGGGGGAATGATAAGGATGAGATCTAGACCCCCAAAAGGAAAAACCCTTGACTTTCCCATATGGCCAAATCTCTAGCATTCCCCTGAGGCTATAATCCCATCAATTAGCCTTTTATTGTAGCCATGCCCAATCTGTTACCCTTGCCTATGGCCTCCTGGCCATTTTTCACCCTTAATCCTAACTAGGCTCCATTCTTCCTTGGCCAAGGGAACTCCCAGGAGTTTCTTATACCACTCCTAGATTGTCCATCTTGTCTCTATTAAAGTACTTAGACTCTTAAAATCTAGCCACTGCTCAGTTTCTTTCTCTTTCTTTCTTTCCTTCTTTCCTTCTTTCCTTCTTTCCTTCTTTCCTTCTTTCCTTCTTTCCTTCTTTCTTCTTTCTTTCTTTCTTTCTTTCTTTCTTTCTTTCTTTCTTTCTTTCTTTCTTTCTTTCTTTCTTTCTTTCTTTCTTTCTTTCTTTCTTTCTTTCTTTCTTTCTTTCTTTCTTCCTCACTTTCTTTCTTTTGCAATTGAGGTTAAGTGACTTGCCCAGAGTCACACAGCTAGTAAGTGTTATGTGTCTGAGACTGGATTTGAACTCAGGTCCTCCTGATTTCAGGGCCGGTGCTCTATCCACTGCACCACCTAGCTGCCCCACACTGCTCAGATTCTTAACATCTAGCCAATAGCTCACAAACATTCATACACCTTAAGAATCTGCCCAATACGACTGATGTTCTAATAAATCTTGTCTTTGGCTGGAAAAATAAAACAAAGTAAAATAAAATAAAATAAAATGAGATTGTATAACTGAATTATTTTGTAAAACTTAAAGCACTACAGAAATGTAATCTATTTGTTTTTACTATAGGTGAATATGGTATATTGTATACGGAATGTCCCTGAATAAAGACAATCGTGTTAGCTTACATTATTATCACAGTAACAATGCACAATGAATTGAACGTATGCCTACTTTACACATGTATAATTTCAGTCCTAAAGGGGTAAATAAATCCTAATGACTCTCCATTAACTCTAAGATCAGAATCAAATTCATCTCTTTGCCACTTAACATCCTTTACATCCTGCCTCCAATTGATCTTTCCAGTCTTACTATTTGTTACTCAACTTCTCTCTGTCTCTAGTCTAGCCAAATCGCCCACTTGCCGTTTGTCACATGTTACATTAACATGTCTTGATGCTTTTGCGTGGACTATCCCTCATGACTCCAAATGCATCACTTGTAGCCTCTTGGAATCTGTTTCTTTTAAAGTTCAGCTCAAAAAGAAATACCTTCTACAAGAGACCTTTCCTCATCTCCCAAGTGCTAATGCTACCTACCTCCTACCTTGTACTTATTTAATATATGCAGCACGTATGGAAGCTGAGGTATCAACATTCCAATCTCTCTCACTTTGTATCTGTCTGCCTCTCTGTGTGTGTCTCTTTTTGTGTCTCTCTTTCTCTGCCTCTCTGTTTCTCTCTGCTTCTCTGTTTCTCTTTCTCTGTCTCTGTCTCTGCCCCTCTCTCTATCTCTCTTTGTGTGTCTCACTCTCTGTCTTTCTGTCCATCTCTGATTCTCTCTCAACTAATTTTAACTAAGTATCAAGTCTGAGCTCTGAATGAGTCTGCTTCTTTGGTTAGGCACTAAGTAGTGTGACACTGTTTCAGAAAACAAACAAACAAAAAAAAAACGCTCCCTTTAATCCTAGGATCTGCAAAACTATTTAGATTTTATTCTCTATAAACTTTGAGAGATTTCCATGTTCTATCCTTACAGGGCAGTAAAGGGAAATGTGGGAAAGAATGTTAGGAGCTTCTTCTCTTTCAAGTTAAATGAAAACAGTAGAATAAGGCAACCTTTCCCTTAAGAAGCTCTTCGTTCCAAGGACCGTTCTCTCCTTTTTTTTTTTTCCAATCAGAGCAGTTCCCTTATCAACACCATAGCAATATTGCCAGCTGTTCTCTGTTTTTGTCATCTTCTTTGCTCCATCAGCTTCTCAGTTTTGGTGGTTTCTGTGTTCTTGTTTCTGATATATTGGTCTGTGAGCAGCCTCTCTAGTAATATTCTCTCTCTGACTTCTCTGATTTCTCTCCTGCATTCAACTTTTTCTATCATTGACTTCTCATCTCCAGCTTTTTATGCCTTAAGTTAGGGCCTTCTTGTAAGTGACCCATATCTCTCTTAGGTTGAGTTACTAAACATCCACCTTTCTGTTGGTTATGAGACAAATATTCCAATATCATAGTCCCATAGTTCTACACCATTCCTTTTATTCAGAGATTCCCAACAATAACATTCTGGGTCTGAAAACAGTAGTATTCTAGATAGTTGTTGCTTTAAAAAAATACACTGCAGTTAGCCCTACCATGATTCAATACCTGTCCCTATGAAGAGATGTTTTCTTTCAGAACTTTAATGTGAGTAGGTGCTTTTGTCTTAAGTTTGCTCAGAAAAGTTTAATGCTTCTCCTCAAGATACTTTTCTTTCAATTTTGCACGTCATTTTTTTCTGCCCTCACAGGAAGTAAAATGTCCACGTAAGAGGCAGCCTATATATGGACACACACACACACACACACACACACATACGCATGGTACATACACATACACACTCTTTCTCATATGCTATATATACACACAAGCACTATATATATGTATACAAACACATATATACGTTTTATATATATATATACATGCACATAATCTATGCATCTATCTATCTGTCTATCTATCTATCTATCTATCTATCTATCTATCTATCTATCTATCTATCCACTTATTTAAGTTCTCCTTTCTCATAAAACCTAAACAGTTATCCTTTCCACATCAGGGAAGTTAAGGATGTGTCACCCCCCACAATCTGGAAAATCTGCATAAAATGTTTTGGCCTTCCCTTTGTACCAAAGAAGTCTGAATTATTATTAAATGATAAAATATGTTGCTGTTATACAATAATATACATACATTTTATGTATTTCAGAGCTTCTAAACTTTTTCTGTGTTGTCTGTTGTCCTTCACATATCATCTATGGCTTCGGCAAACCTATCAAAAATTCCCATTTAATTTCTTATACCAACCTGCAATCTACCAAAACTACAGCAGGGAAAGTTGTGGAAGGGATAATTATATATACATACACATCTATATGCTCTCTTTTCTTATTATACACACACACCACACACACACACACACACACACATATATACACTCACCTTTCTCATATACTATATGTGTATATACCATCTCTCTCCGTATATTTACTGCCCCTTTCTAATGTGATATATAGGCTATACAAAGTATTGTTATGCCTACTTTATAAATGAATAATTTCAGTTCCAAAGGGGTAAATCCTAGCGCCTCCCCGTTAACTCTAGGATCGGAAGCAAGTTCATCTTTTTGTCACTTAATATCCTTTACACCCTGGCTCTAATCGATCTTTCCAGTCTTATTAGTTATTACTCAACTTCACTCTATCTCTGGTCTAGCCCAGTCACCCTGCTTGCTGTTCCTCACATATCGCATTCACATGTCTTGATGCCTTTGTGTGGGCATGACTCCAAGCACATTCCTTCATCACCATTAGCCTGCATTATGTATGCACTCCACACATCATTATGTTTATGTGTACTTGTTGTTTCTCCTGATTGAATATACAGCTTATTTTTACTTTTATCTCCTCAGAACCAAGCATAGTTGCTTAGATTAATAGTTGCTTAGTGCATGCTGACTGAGTAGTTGCTTGGTGATAGGGCAACTAATGACAGTGACTTGCCCAAGGTCAAAACATTTGTAAGTGGCACAACCAGGATCTCTTTTGATCCTATGTCTAGTGATAGCTGTATTGTACCATATTACACTCTCAAAGCTTATGTAGTGCCTGAGGAGACAAAGTCAGGGCACACTTTATGTACTTTAGTCCTTAAGTCAATAGGGAATTTTTGTCTTAGGAAACATATAACTTTAGTCACACACAAAAAAAAAGAACATCGGTTCAGAGAAGAGGTTACACCTCTCTGACCAAATAGAATCAATGACACTATTATGTAATAGAAGTAGAGGGAAATAGAGGCAAGAAGGTGATAGCTGAAAACAACAGCAAACTGGTATGATCTAGAACTGGGATTAAATTTAAAGCAAGAATGTACACATCTTATTGGAGGTGGGACATAAAGATAGAGCCTGCTCTATTGTCAACAGAATTTAAAAAAATAAGTAGAGTCTAACAGTTAAAAGAGGCCTTAGATAGCATCTAGTATAATCATAACTAGATAAAAATTCACTCCATATCACTAGCATTTTCTCAGAAAACTTTTGCTTGACGACCTCTAGTGAGGGGAATGTACTACCTCTCAAAGAAGCCCTTAATAGTTTTGGACAGCTATTCTTGATAGGCTTTTTTTTTTTTGCTTGTTTTGACTTGATTATAAAATTCCATTGATACAGAGAAACTCTGATAAGGAAACATCTCCCACCCATGAAAGTAAGTGCTGCCTAGAACACTGAAAAGTTCTAACTTATCCAAGGTCACACAGCTATTGTGTCTAGAGTGGAACTTGTATCCAAGTCTTGTTGGCTCTCCATACATTAGGCCATATTACCTTTTTTATTCATGTCAAATCTAAATCTGTTTTCTGCAACTGTATCCATTGTTCCTTCGTTTATCCCTCTGCATTGAAGAAGAACAAGTCTATTCTATTTTCCATGTAACAACCCTTCATATAATTGACAACTACTGTTATGATTTCATATCACTTCTTTATTCCATGTTGTTTCCAGTTCTTTCAACTTGTCTTTATTTGACATGCTGAGGTGTGTGAGGTGTTCAGTTAAAACTAGTACTTCTGGTGTGAGAGTTTGTGAAGCCCCTTTCAGAGCTGTTCAATTATCTTCGATGTCTATCTGTCATTCATCTCTCAGCTGTGGCTCCAAGAAACTGTAGCATACTCAGCAATCATACCCCAGTAAACCATCTCCTCAAATGGGCTAAACCAGGTTGAGGGTAACTGAGAGGGCTCAAACCCATTGGGGAGGTAGGGTAATGTCTATACCAAGTATGTGAAGACTTCCCCCAGCAGGAATGGGTGGATGGGAAGTATTTGTTCCAATAGCCATGAAGGTGGCTGACGCAGGGGTTGTGGAGCACTTAGAGCTTGGTTATGCATTGGAGATACCAAAGTCATTCAGTGCATCATGGACCATTTCTATCCATCTTGTCTTCTGTCTTGCTGCTAGACTTAGAAGACTTAGGAAGAGAGAGTGAGGCTGACAACTTTGAGCACCCCTATCTCCCTTAAATCCAATTTATATACAAGTCAAGACATCACCCGGTGATTTCAGTGGTCTTCTTCAAAAAACAAAGGATGACCACCACCAACAACAGCTTGGCACAATATCTCTGTTCTGCGGTCATCATTCTGACTTTTTACTTTTTTTTTTAGGCAGTTGTGGTCAAGTGACTTGCCAAGGGTCACACGGCTAGTAAGTGTTGTCAAGTGTTTGGTCTGAGGCCAGATTTGAACTCAGATCCTCCTGACTCCAGAGCCAGTGCTCTATCCACTGCACCACCTAGCTGCCCTTATGGTCACCATTCTGGTTACCCTCTGCATAATCTCCAGTTTGTTGGTGTCCCTCAAAAACTTTCATGCTCACAGTTGAATACAACATACTAGGTATTTCCTGGCCAGGTAAGATTACAGAAGAATAATCACTACCCTCATTCTACTGTGTCTCCTTTAATATCATCTTGGATACCATTACAGTTTCCTCCTGTTGAGACTTATATTCCTGTTTCTTCCTCTGTGCCCCTTGCCCAATACCTTTATAAACACACAAACACACACACACATGCATATACATATATGTACTCAATAGTAGATAGGATTCAATAAGGAGATATCTCTTGTCTGTGTCCTTACTGATATAACTTAATGTCTTTCCCAGAGGAAAATGTGGACAGACTAAGAAAAATCTCTTTGGTTTCTTCTAATAGTATCTAGGCTACACACCAAGAGATTACTAGGTACCCTAAATGACTACCTATAAGGAAAAGATGCCAGTCAAGAACAATAAAAAGAAAGAGGACTTTGCAGCATATCTCACAGGAGCACCATGAAAGAATTGCCAATATGAGATGATGCCTCCTGCTGTGACTGGAAGAAATTTATTCAGATCTTGTGGGGGTGTGGAAATTAATTAAATTTCTTAATGTTAGAATATAGAATACTTAATAGTTTAAAATTTTTATTTTAATAAGTGTTTCTTTTATAATATGATGGCTAAAACACTTGAGAGTGGATATTAGGCTTGCCCTCTGGTCTGGCAATGAAAATATTTTCCTAGGGTTAGGGACTAAAGCAGATCAATATGTGATATTCTCTCAGTAATTTTGCATGGGATAGTTGAACTATTAATATTGTTATTACCCTACCACTGAATTGGCATGACTTATCAATGAACCATTAAATATAAACCAGTGAATACAATGAAGAGTGAAAAAAAAAGTTCTCTGCTCTAATCTCTCTACTTTTTCCTTCTTTTTAGCTGTGTAACTAGTAATCTAAACACCAAATTAACTGTTTCCTTAAGTGAAAGGGAAGTAAAAAGCTGTCTTAACATGTCTTTGTAATGGTGAGAAGAAAAGACAATTTTAGACACATCTCCATAAAGCGAATGACCCACCATTTCAACAACTGATGTGGCTAACAGCCCGATTCATGTCCCTTATTCTCAGGATTGGTCAAGATAGCTGATATGAGGAAAAAGATCATTCTCCAGTTAATTTTTACTGACTATAGCTTCTATGTTTTTTCAGTCAGTTATATGATTATTACACAATTATTGGCAATGCTTCATTAATCAAGAAATAGACATGCTCTTAGAACATTAAGCCTCAAAGCTGCCGGAAACAGGGAAAAGAGAAAATGTGGTATAGTGGACAGAGCACTGCGTCTTCTGTCTGAAAGACCTGAATTCAAATCAGTTAGACAGGCAGGTAATGAACATTTGATAATTGCCTAATATGTCCCAAGCACTGTCCCTAACCACTGGGGACCCAAAGAAAGTCTCAGTAAATGTTTTCGAGGAGATCCCATCCTATTTCAGACACTTTTTACCTTGGTGATGTTAGGCAACTCACTTAAATTCTCTGAGCTTAAGTTTCCTCATCTGTGAAATGAAAGGGGTTGATCTTAATGGCTTCTAAGATTCCACATTTAATTCTATGATACTAAGATTTGAATCAGTTTTAAGCATTTGAAAGTAAGTTAAATTTTTGCAATGATCCAGCTTATGTTATCTGTTTTCATAGTATGATGCATTTTGAGAAATTCAATATTTCATTCTGAATGAAATAGAATTGGAATGATTAGAATAGAATAGAAAAGAAATGAAGGGTTTAGTTTAGTCTTCATCTATGTCATATTCAGAAACACTGGCTCGACTCTATAATGAGTGACTAAAATTTCAGTTAAAAGAGGCCTCAGAGGTTACTTAGTCCAAACATCAGTCCAAGCCAAAATGATTATGTTCTGTGTTATTGCAACAAATGAACTTCCAACCCACTTAAAAGAAAACTAATAAAAGAGAACTCATTCTTCCCCTTAGCTAGACTACCGTATTTCATCACATAGCCATCACAGATTTTGCAGCAAATATTTAGCAAAAAAGGTGGGGTGGGAAACTTTATTATGCGAAACCTTTTTTTAAAAAATGTGCTAGTATTACTGTAATTTTTTACTAAATTCTCTTTGGCACAAGATTAGGAGGCACAGAACACTCGTGAATATATGTTAAAATTGAATACTGACAATGTTTATGCTCTGAGAATACTAGGTTCGCAGCTCACAATGCACGAGTGATAAATACATATCCATATGCCTTTGGTGAATATACCGCTGCTCTGTTTACTTTTTAAGCAGCCTGATGAACAGAATTATACCATGTGATGATTACACAATGAAAGGTTACAACCCAATTTTTGGACTGAAAAACAGGATGTGACAATTATGTGGTGGCAACAATTATGCAGTGAAACATGGTATTCTAAATTTAGAAAGCTCTAATTTTTAAGAAGTTGTTCTTTAAATTTAACTTAACTCTGCCTCACTATAACTTCAATAGTTCATTTTCTGCTTGCCTGGTTTAAGAGAAAAGAATCTATTCACTGCTTAGTCAGTTCTTTGAGAGAGTGATGATATTGATGTGAGCATTCTCCCTCTAGATGCAAATTGTTTTCTGTAAATCTCTCCTCATACTATGTCACTATTGTCCATTCCTCTACAGATATTTCATTGTTGTCATTGCTGTTTAGTCATTTTCAGTCATGACCAACTGTACATGACCCCATTTGGGGTTTTCTTTGCAAAGATACTGTAATGGTTTGTCCTTTCCTTCTCGAGGTCATTTGACAGATGAGAAAATTGAGGTAAGTAGGGTTAAGTGATTTGCCCAGATTCATACTGCTAGCAAGTGTTTGAAGCCAGCTTTGAACTCAGTTCTTCCTGACTCCAGGCCTTGGGTTCTATCCATTGCACCACCTAGCTACTGAACAAAGAATTTATCAAACCTCTTTCTTCTAGATCAGTGGTTCAAAACAAGGGGTCAGTTAAAAACATCTACTTTGGGGTTTTATTTTATTTTGAGGGTTCAGATAACAATTCAGGGCACTCTACTATTATCTTTTATTTGTTTAATATAACCAACACACCTCCTTTAATATCCTACATCTCTTCAGTGAATTCCTTTATACCACTTCAAGGTAACATGTGTTCAAATACCTGAAAGTAATTATTTTGTCCCTTCAGAATCTCTATGTAGTTACTGTCTTAAAAATCTACACTTACTTTTTTAAAGCCTTTTATTTTTATGACTCTGAGCCCCCTCAACATCCTGACCATTTTAGTAAAAAGGTATTCTGACCTGTCAATGGCCATCCTAAAAGATGTTATACTGAAAAGTCCTTCATGAGTTATTGTGGTAAAAATATTGATAATTTTGTAGCGTTTTCACCCATTGCTTATCTAGTTATGTAGAGAGAATCAGTCATTAGTTTAATCCTTGAAGCCTTTCCAGCTTGGTAGAACATTCCAGAGCTTGTGCTCCACTGCCATAGCTTTGAAAAATAATCGGTAATTTCCTCAACGTATAGCTTTGGAATAGAACCTTTGTAAGGAGTACTGTATATAAAATACAGATTATGTTCTTAATCGATTCTGTTCAATCAATTAAAAGTTTTCAATTTCCATTTTGGATTTGATATCCTTTTAGCATTAAAAAAAGTGAGAGAGGAAGAAAGCTACTTTTCTTGAAATGTACAAAATTATTAAAGAAAACAAAGCAGAAAAGCTTCTCTATTAGAATGATGAAATTTCTTCCAGGAATATTCGGGCTAAGGAATCAAATAAGCTTTAAAGTCTGAGAGATCTGTGGGTAGATACTGACAATGCTGCACAGTAATATGACTTTAATGCCCTATGAAACAGTCATGGGGATGCTCTTGCAGGGCTCCTAAGACCAGTTTCTTGGCAAAGAGAGCTGTTTATAATGAAGTTAGAGCACAAGTTGACATATACGTTCAAAACCAGGGCTAGATCTTGTCATCAGCTTTTGAGACTAGGCAGCATATATGTTTCAAAGGCTTTGATCAGGTACTTTCGGTTTTCCTTGGTGTTCCAAAGGGAGACAAGGTGGGAGGGAGGGAAGAAAATGAATTAGTTTGTTTATTTAGAAAAATAAACGTTATCATTTTTGTGGGGTTGATCCATACACTAGACAGATAATTCAGAATGTTTCTTTCCCAGACGTTGCAATTAGGTCCTAGAAATGTGGCCAATGTCAACTCTTTCAGTGAGTGTCAGGGATACTTTGATGTCTAGCCCAGCAGACGAGACTTGAGTTTTCTCATCTGATCCAAAAGACCACACAGGCAAAAAGCTTACAGTTAGCAACTACGTGCTCAGCATCTCTCTCTCTCTCTCAGAAAGTAAATACTGGATATTAAGCTTAAATTATTACAGAAACCAAACAAAGTACTTGAAATAGGTGTTTGTAAATGAGTATTACCTTACGGACTCATCCTTTACAGGAACACAGCGAGATAACAGAGTGCCTGATTTTAATTGCTATGGCTTATTTATTTATTCATGTGTTTGTTTGACAGGTAAATTCTACCAAAAAAAAGAGCAGTTTGTATGACAACCGCAAACCATATATCATGCTTCTTGAGCAACCACGTTACCATTTATAAACAGCCTTACTATTGAGTAATTGGAAAGCCTCCAGAGGAAGGAGACTAAGATGGTGAAAGATTTCAAGATCATGTCTTGAGAGAATCAATTAAAGAGCTGGGAATTTTTAGTCTAGGGCAGAGAACACTTGGGGAGGGGTAGGGAAAAAATAAAACTGTCTTCATCCATTTGAAGTTCCGCCACTGAAAGAGAAATTGGATATGTTTTGCTTAGCCTCAAAGGGCAGACCTAGGAACAGAGTATAGAAAATGCTAAATGGCAAATTTTAGCTTAATATGGGGAGGGGGGGGCGGGAAGCACAACAACTTTGGAAAAATTGGAGTTGTCCAAAAGTGGAAATGGCTGCCTCAGGAGGGAGTAGGTTCCCTTTTCAAACAAAAGATTTCATAGAGGAGATTCTTGTTAAGATATAAGTTAGAGTAGATGTTTTCTTATAACCCCTTCCACTTTGAGATTCTGTGACTGCTAGCACAATTAAGGACAAATATTGCTGTGATATACAGAGAGGTGTGTGTGTGTGTGTGTGTGTGTGTATATACACACATATATGATATGTGTGTATGTGTGTGTATTCCATGAAAAACAAGAATCAAAAGTTATAAATATTTCTTTTTTTATAGTTCAGATTAAAAAATTGTCACTCACCGTAGTATGATTTGATCTTATGATTTTGTACAGATAGATCAATCATAACAACAGATGAAAGAAAAACATAAGCTAAGGTTAGTACAATATAATGAATATAGGTAGAGATAGCTGTAAAAAGGAAAAAAAAAACTATGAAGCTCTCTTCCTAGTCTCTATATTCATGTGGTTTGATAATAATAGCTAATATTTATAAAGCACTTTGATGTTTATAACACACTTATATATATATTGTTTCATTTATCTTCACAATAATCTTGTGATGTGGGTACTATTATTTTCTTGATTTTCAGGAAAAGACTATATGTAAGCAACTTTATTACCATCACACACCTATTAAGTTTCTGAATCAGGATTATTTCTGACTGCAAGTCATTGCTCTATCAATGATACCACATAGCTTCCTTGTGATCACACAAGATTTTCAGAAACCATCCAGTGTATGTGCTTCCAGGCCAGGTTTTTTTTAAGATAAACTTTTACTTTTTAAATTATTTTCTCCTGTCTCCGTAATGGAACTTTTTTTTTTCACTATTCCCAGGAGTCAATCTGTAAGGAAAAGGCTGGCTATCAAATTGTTTTCAAGCCTGAAAAACAACCTATTTTCAAATACTTCTCCTTGAAAATGTTTACAAAGGAAATGACTCTTCAATTGAGTTGTTAATAATTGACCAAAAAACATAGATATTTCCTGAAGCACATGTTTTATTTGGTACAAAAGCATTATAAAAGAGAAATAAAAGTAAGCATTAACCTGATTCTCCTTTCTGGACACAGAATCACTCTGAGACACAATTTGAAGCCTAGAAGCAACTTTGAAAATTACTTACTTCATTCCCTCATTTTAACAGAGGGCCAAAGAGAGGAAGTGATTTACCCCTAATAGCATAGCTTATTAGTTACTGGGCTAGAATTAGAACCTGACTACCAGTCCTTTGCTCTTTGCTAGTATCAATCGCCTTAATAAGGAAAGAGGTGAAAGGGGCCTGTACACAAAGATTTCTCCTCCTATTTTCCTTTTTGTATTTATAGCTAACATAGGAAACAGATACTCTGTACGACTGGAAGACATGTTTAGAATACGGCTCCCTTGGGATGTTATTGTTTTTGTTGTTCATCCTTTCTTTTTGAAGACGACCAATTACATCATGGGATAATGATTCGACTTGTTAGTGAATTGGATTTAAGTGAGGCAGGGTTACACAAAGTCATCAGCCTCACTCTCTCTTCCAGAGTCATCTATGTCCAGTGGCAAAGCAAAAATCAAGATGATTGGCAGCGACCAGGGATGCAGTATCTTCAGTGTACTTTATGTCTGACCAAACTCTCAGCATTCCACAGTGCCTGCTTCAGCAATTTTCATGATCATTGGAACAAATCATTCTCATGTGCCCATTCCTCTTGGAGGAAGTCTTCACATGCTTGGGGTAGATATTCCCCCAATTCACCAACAGGTTTGAGGACATTGTTTACCTTTGATCTGATTTAGCCCATCTGCTGAGATGGTCTACCAGGATGTGGTTGCTGTGTATACTACAGTTCCTGGACCTACAGGTGAGAGTTGAGTGCCAGGTAGACATCAAAGGTGGATGGGCAGGCCTGAAAAGTGCTTGGCAAGCCCTGACACCAGCAGTGCTAATGCTCTTTGGACACCCCATACTCCCCCTTGGTGTACTGGGATTCTTGCAGGCATGTCAATATGAATGCAAGAGAAGCAGTAAGGAACAATGGACAGGATGCTAGATTTGGAGTCAGAGCACCTGCACTTTCTACCTCAGGGACACTGGACAAGTTGCTTTACCTCTTTGGATCTCAGTTTCTTCATAAAATGATAGGATTGGATTAAATGATCTTTAATGTTTCTTTCAACTTGAAATCTATAATACCAGAATATCTCTTCAAGCAAAGTTAGCAGGTCATACAATTTAGATTGGGAGTTGATTTGTCTCTTTTTTATGTTTTTTAGTTTTTTAGTTTTTAGGTAATTGGGGTTACGTGACTTGCCCAGGGTCACACAGCTAGAAAGTGTCAAGTGTTTGGTCTGAGGTCAGATTTGAACTCAGGTCCTCCTGACTTCAGGGCCAGTGCTGTATCCACAGCGCCACCTAGCTGTCCCTGATTTGCCTCTTTTCAAAGGTTCATGAGTAGGACAGTCTACTCTAGTAGATTCTAATCTATATTACTGCTGAGGTCTGGAGTAGTTAGGCTGCCTAAAAGTAGGGAAAATTAGAATAAAATTAGAATAAAACTTCTTAAACAGCCATTGGCTTCACTATGAATATAGTCACTTATAAATCCGTCTAAAAATAGAGTCATAAGCCAATGCATGTAACTAGGCTGAACAAAAGAAAATTTTAATGAGGGAGACCACAAAAAAGAGGAACAGGAAGGAAGTAACCAAGTTCTGTCTCCTTCATGGTCAAGGGCAAAAGTATACATGTTCCATAATTGGCATTTAGCCAATTATGCCCAACAATGCATTTTGCAAACATTATCTAATTTGAGCCTCATAGCAACGTTGTAGGGGGAAATGTTGATGGTATTATAAAAATTTTACAGATGAGGAAATTGATGCTCACAAAGTTTATGTGAATTCTACTCAATCTAACAAACATTTACTATGTGCCTATTAGCATAAGATACTTTTTTCAGGTGCTGGGCCTACATTGACAAAATTTAAAATAGTTCTTGCTCTCAAGGAGGTTATGTTCTGTTGGTCAATTATAATGCAACTGGTACCATATATAAGGTTCAAACTAAAGATTACCTGATTCCAAGTCCAACAAACTATCTATCATTTCATGATCTGATTAAGTAAATCCGATATTGAAATTGATCTTTCCTTTTAGTAAAGTCATTTTGAGCATAAATGGTACAGTAAACATTTGATCATAATCACCATACATTGGAAATGGAAATCAAAATAGATGATTAAGAAGTACTAGAGATTGTAGCCATGGAATTCATGTATTTAAAAAAGATAACTACATGAGCTAAGTATCTCTAAACCCTCAAGGAACCATGTAATATTAAATACATTGAGGTACCTCCGTTCTTGTTCACCATATGGCATCAGCCTCAACTAGTCAAAGTACATAGAACATTCTCTAAATGAGGTAAATATACCAATGAGAATTTAGAAGTAGAATTTTTCATAAAAACAAAAATATACATGTGTACATGTGTGCACAGATATATACCTATGTATATGCACGCATATACATTATGTATAGTTATATACATATGCATATATTTGTGTGTGTGTATAATACTATGTGCATGTATGTGTGTACATGTACATGTATGTGCATATGTGTGTATATTCATAGTTGACCAAGAAAGTCTCTTATCAATCTGAGTCCAACAATCAACTTGATGAGATTATAGGCTACATACTTTTATCAGAAAGGGACATCTTCTGTGGAATTGGATAGCTGCCCCATCCTAAAGCTAAGAGGACACAGTGAACCCTTCATTAATCCTTAATGACAGTTACCTCCTGATGACTGGTTGACTGAGGCCCCTCTTATTGGAGGAGTCTTTCCAACTTTGCATTCATGAAAGGTGAGGAGAAATGGCTGCACCACCTTTTTGAACCCTTATATCTTTCCACAGACTTTTGCTCCTTCAGATAGACAGCAAGGTGGGGAAAGGGAGAAAGGGATTTCTCTTTCCTTTCTCATCGTAGACATGGTAACTTCTAGCAGAAGCATATGCAAGTAAGAGACATGTGCTTGTTCAGGTATTTCTGTCTTTCTGTTTAATTTTCTGAGCTTAGTCTTATGACCAGCAAACCTGAGAAATGGGCTTTCTAGGCTTAGGAGTTACCTCATGATTTTGAAAGCTCCTAAGTTTCAGACTTGGATGCCAAGAATAGATTTCTTTAGCAGCACACTTTTCAAGAGAAGGAAGCATACAATAGGGTCACCCTTCAGACAGCAGACTAAAATCATGTGATGAGTGGCCAGGAGATCTGATAATTACTGTTTATTGCTCAGATAGTGTAGGTCAAAGATGAATGCAAAATATCTGTTCACTAATCTCTCAAAAGGCCTTTAGCTTTGAGGACAGTATAATAATTTTAATTTGGTATTTTATATTTCCACTGTTTAGTGGCGTGGTTCTGACTTCTTTTCTAATATAGTCTCTGTGCTGGGGAAAATACGAAGCTATATTATATCTGATACCAAAATTGTACGTTGTGTAGCTTCATCAGAAGAGACTATTTTTTTTAAAATGACATTTGGAGAGAATTTAGAACCATTTCAAAGCTTAGCTTTGTTTTTAGACCTCTCCTGGAGATAACCAGGTGAGAGCAAAAGACAGCTTGTTTCCTTTGGAATCAGTGGTTCCAGTACAGACTCATGTCTGTGTAAGCTCACAGTCACCTGCAAAAGGAGATCTAGAATATAGGGTTCATTTAGTTTTTAATAAATGAATTCAAATTTTACATCTGAGACATTTGACAAAGGGTTACACTAAAGAATTGCATGCTCAAGTTAAGCTCAAGTATTTTGTTTCACATATGATTTTAACCTACTCCAATAAAATCAGTCCATCAATTTCTAGAAAACCATTTCTAAAATATGTTTAATTTCAATGTGAACACTTAGATAATAGGAAGGAAGAAAAAGAAAGACTAGTTTGGAAAAGAAAATACAATTTTAAAAATAAGACCAGATGAGCTATGAGAAGTTTAAACAACTCTATTATTAGAGGAAATGTTTTAATTCTCAAACTCATTAAATCACATTAACTAGATTTTTTTCCCTCTTTAAACAAGTCTTTAGTAAATCCATGAGAAGCACTCTCAAATTGCATTATTTGATTCATAAACAAAGTGCAAAGGAGTAAAAACAGACAGTGTCTTATGGAAAAAAAAAAAGTCTAATTGCTGAAATGCCCTTTTGGTTCATTCAACAGATTTTGAAATCTCTCCCAAGCATCTGTGCTTATGTCAGTTATATCTTTCAACACTGTTGTCATGTGCCCTTCATCTGCAGCCCTAGAATTCAGGCTCCTCTGAGTCCGTAATTAAGCCTGGAAGTAGAGGGGATTCATATCATGGGGTGATTATGAAGGGACCTAAGCTACATCTCATCTCTAGAAATGCTGATGATGGAATGAGATTGTTATGTTTCCCCTTTCAATTACTCACAACCTAATTCCCACTTTGTTTTTCTAGCACTTTCCCCCCCTTTATTTGAATGGCAGGAATATTAGCTAAGTTTGTCAGTTTAGCTGCCTGTCCCCTGGAGAAAACTTAATTCAGAGTGACCTCATGCTTACAGCATGCATGGCTCCCATCTGTATAGTACTCTCTATCAGTAAGGGGCTAAAAAGGCCAAATTCTGTCTCAGCTGCCCCCGTGAGAGAGTTTTATGATAAAGTTTGTCCTACAGGGAGGGAGAATCTTGGTCATAGTTTAATTCCATGGCTTATATCGAGAGTGAACTTTTCGACTCCTTGAGTCTGCCATATCAAGTTAAGCAGAATAAAGCCGGCTGTTTGCCTGATTATTTATAACATCACAGGAAACTTGGAATGACTTATTAAAAATGGAAATAGTTCTCTTCCCTCAGAAATTAGGCCTGACTTTGCCAAGATATACAGCAACTGGCTGTGTGAGAGAATAGTGTAAAATGCCTCACAGCTCCAAGGTTATTAAAACATACCTGGCCTTATTTAAAGCACTAATGAGCTACCCAGAGCCAAAAGCAAGTACCCTGAAGAAAATCCCAAGGGAATGCACATCATGGCACATAGAGTTGTTTGGACTGGCCGTGGTTCATAAATACAAGAACAAAAATCATGTGAATATTATTCTGCTGATAGGATTTTGCTGACCACAGGATTTGGCTGAGTGTGTTTATCATCTTAATAGGCAAAGGAGATCTGAGATTAAGAGGTGACTTTGAAAGGTTTGATTTTTTTTTCTTCTTCGTTGTTTTAATTTTAGCATCTTGGCTTACTTTATAGCATTGGCAGGAGATAAGTGATAAGGGATGGCAAAGCACTTTTTCAGAGTAAATGCTTCTTGAATAAGGATTGTTGTAGCTACAAACCAAGATATCAGATTGACCCCGTCCTCTGGAGCACTGAAGAGAGGAGGGATATCCCCCAGTGCCATTTTTCTGTGCTAGCACCAATTAATTACCAAGTCTGATCACAAATTTGATAGCTTATCTTTATTGAGTCCTCTGTAATGATGAAAACCAAGAGATGTCCAAATGAGTACGTTTGTTTTTTTTTCAAGTAATGTAAACAAATCTTCTAAATGTGTTTTCTGTTACATCGCTTCCCAAACTTTTGTTTTTGTTTGCTTGAAAAAAAAAAACATGACAGTAAATAACTATCTCAATACTTCTCTGATATGATTAATTAGGGTCCTTGTTCTTAGTGTTGTTACAAAGATAAAATAGAAAGGAAGCATATTAGGAAATTATTTTGTTGCAAAAAACAAAATGGACCCACAACACATATATATAATATATATATATATATATATATATAATATATATATAATATTATATATATATATATATGTATATGTATACACACATATATATATATGCATACATGTGTATATGTATACATATATATATACACATACATACACATACATATATATATATATATACACATACATACACACCTACACACATAGATATATACACATATAAACATATATATGACTTATAATATCTGTATTAGTTACACCATTTTGGAGTTGCCACTCACAAAAATAAATAATTAAATAAACAACCAAGTAAATAAATAAATAAATAAAGCAGAACACAGAATGGTTTCTTATACTTCTTTATCATTTTTGTCAAAATGAGGAAAGGAGTTCAAGGGAAAAAGATATTCTCAGAAAGAATGACTCATATTACTTCAGAACTGACTTTTATTCTTTATTCTTTACACATATATAAAATATATGTGTAAAAAACCAAGGTATTTTTACCTAATAAAATCTTATGATACTTTGTTGTTTAATTAGACTCCCAATTGAATATTTCTATATTTAATGGTCTTTCTTTTAAGTCTCAGGCAAAGACTTATAACATGATATTACCTTGTTTAACATATTATTCCATGTTTTGTAATAAAATATTGATTGTCTGGAAAACATTATAATTTTTTTTCATTATAGAGTTATAGAGTTAATCTGAATCTTGATACCTCTAGTTTTGTTAAATAGTGAAGGACAACAGTCTCTCAGATACTTTGCAGAGAACCTGACAATTTCATTCTTGCCAATAGACATAGCTTAAAGCCTGCTTGTGCCTAGTCTTTAACCCTTTTGGTTACCTTTTTTCTTGAAATAAAGTGAAAGTATTAAAATCAGCCTTTTTAGCAATGATCATTTATTCACAAATATCTATGCTTGTGATTCTGATTGTGTATGTAGAGATAATACCACTCCTTTTTTTTTGCTGTTAAGAATCTTGTCTAGTTTTTCTTTATTTTGATTCCTCAACTAAATTATTAGAAAGTCAAAATGGTATAATGAATAGAAGGCCATAAGCCCAGGAATTTGTACTGTCAAGTCTCCTTCTGACCATAATGAGTATATGTCCCTGGGCAAGTCACTTGATCAATTGATGCTCTGAGCAACTGTAAGAATTGGAAGTAGCTGATTGCAGTCCCACATGCCGGCTATCCCTACTACTAGAAGAAGTTGGGGCTAGAATATTGCTTGATTTCAGGCAATCTGAGATCTGATCTGAGGTGCGATAAATCATTTGGGTATCTACACTAAATCTGAAATCAGTATGGGTCACAAGGTTGCTGAAACTCCCATGCCAATCATTAGTGTGATTAAACCTTGGTACTCACATCTCGTCAGTCCCCTCTGGCTCTCTGGCTGGACACTTTGACTGAAGAGCAGAGCTGGTGCTCCAAGACCTCCATTTAAGGGGGGGAGGTGCAGCACAGTATTTCTTGATTTAATGGTTGGTCTACCTCCCATTCGATTTTAAGGCCATTGAAGGCTGGGACTTTTTTTTTCTTTTATTTTTTAATTGTATTTGGATCACCAGGCTAAGCACAGCCTGACATGTAGTAGGTGCTTGATAAATGTTTATTGACTACTGACTGTGAGAGGCCACCACACTTTCCTCCTGGGCTAGATAAGAGATCCAGTTTCATGCTTTCCATTGACCACCTCCTCAATAACAAAAAAAAAAGGAGAAGAAATAGTTACAAAATGTTTAAAGAAGTTTCTTCAAACAGGAGTCCCATATACCTCAGAAATCACAGATCCTCTTTGTACCCTATTCTGCAATAAAAATTTTGCAAAAAATGAAACTTCGTTTTTTTTCCCTTTTTTTCTTTCATAAGTTAAAGCATATAAATATGAATCAAAGGATAAAAATCTCCAAAAATTAATGGAGTAGCTCACTGATAGTACAGCTTTGCTTCTTTTTCTTTGAGTCATTTTTTTCTTTAAATTTTAATAAATTATAGCAAAGAAACAATGAAGTCCGTGGGTCCCTTTCCATTGAACATTCAATAAGCAAAGGACATGCTTATTCTGTTCCAAGCTCTGTGCTTAGACCTGGGGATACAAAGATGAGAACCAAATAAATCCTGGCCATAAGGAGTTTACATTCTATTGGGGTAGAGGGGCAGATGAGGGAGACAATATGTACACAGAAAAATAAATACAAAATGTGCTGAAATTAAATTCTAAATAATTTCAAATAGTTTTGAAACAAGGAATTCACCAAAGTCAAGGTGAATAGGCTATGGGCTCTATTAGATAGTCTCTGAAGTCTCCTGATAGACATGTAATAAAGAAAAAAAAGTACATATATTCATATATATATATATATATATATACATACACACACACATTATATATATGTATAGATAAATTGAGAAGATAATCTAGTTTTTTTTTTTTAATACTCAAAATAGACTAGCCTTGAAGGTTTTATTTGTATATCTTTTCTTTCCCCTCCCTTGCTACTCACACAGGTAGAAGTTTGACTTCCATGTTGCCTTTGGTTATGCAGTTAGTAAAAGTATAGCTAGGAAATTTCCACAGATATTCTATTAATTGCCTGAAACAAATTTAAATAATTTTTGTATCATAAATCAATCCTAGACTCAAGATATTTTAAGTTTTCCTGGATTTACTAAGTCATTTCCTGGATTAAAAAATACGTATATCCAGAATCTGATTTGAGTTGAAAATAACACATTCTTTGGAATTCTAGTGAATGTCCCATTTAGGCTCAGAAGATTCCCAAACTTTGAAATGAAAACATTACTTCTTATTTGGATCTTAGGTTGAAAAAAAAAACACCTTATGTGTCAACATCTGGCTCATGAACAGTGGCTAGAATAGAGATCCACTATGAAAGTGATTTGATTGGAATCTCAGTTACAGAAAATGAGAGCCAAATTATAGTCACAGAAAAATACATTGGGAAAGAAAAAATAAATCTCTCAAGCAAGAAGCATATCAGAATTTTAATAGAGTTGATGAATTAGTAATAGGATTTAAGTAATTACATAGGTAGAGTCAGACTAAGTGAGATGCCCTAAAGAGAAAAAGGGAATGAGGCCAAGTGAGTCTGTTTAGCCAGAAGGGAACATGAAGGCATTTGGTGACTGAAGATTGGAGGGGTAGCACCAGAAAGTGGATTGCAGGGAGAGAGGAGTGTAGGAAGCTACATGTCACTATGTCACTTAATTTATAAATTTTGCCTACTCATGACCCCTGCTGACATACCTCCATCCAATATCTTAAGATTTTGGTTCTAGAAATTGGATCCTTCAGGATTAACATAATGAAATTTTTAAAATTATTTTGTCCAATTACTCAAGATTAATGTCATGAAATTCTAAGGCACCCGGTAGGAATGGTCAAGAAAAAGCAAAAGTAAACACAAAATAAAGTGTAGTTATGCGTCATTTTAACCTACCATGTTTAATCATGTCTTCTTTTGACCTTGGGGGGAACATTCATTTATACCCTACATTCATATTTTGATAGGGAGAAATGACCTGCTTAAAACTTTATTGCTGGTGATGGTATGTTATCTTCCATCTCTTGTATTCTCTCCATTATTTCTCACTATTATAGAAAGTCATGGAATATGATAAGAAAGCCAATCTTCAATTATATATTCTCTCTAATATTTGTTCTCATTGAAGAATTGATAATCCTTACGGAAAGAAAAAAAATGTGACTTAAATAGCCAGAGGAGAAATTTCTCACATAAAAAAGTAACTTAGCCTCTTGACTAGTTGTTTAGAGGAAATGATATAAGCATTAAGCTTTGAACATTTAAAATAATAAGGTCAAACCACCATGGAAGATACTCTAGGAAATTGTCTAAGACAATTTGTGGAATGACATAAGGCATTTAAAAAATACACATTTTTCATGCCTACAGGACGTTCTATTAATAAATTTTTCTGTGCTAAGGCCAATCAAATCAGTATTTACAAACTTTTAAATGCCACCAATAAGATGCTGATTCCTTGTTTCTCCTAATTTTTACCCACAAGAAACGTAAAGTATGACCATCTCCTGACCCAATCTGCAGTAGGGATATTAATTGAATTGAATTTACTAAAGGTGATGGGGGGAGTTACTTAGCAGGCAAGACATGAAACTTTATTTAAAATTTGTTTTTCCCTCACTGCTTGTTCTCAGCACTTAATGGAGTTATAGAGTAGTAATGGTTTGCTTACAGGCAACCAATTAAGCACCTATAGTCACTCCACAGGACATAGATTTTATATGACTAGCTGTTTCATAAATAAATAAATAGAATAATGGAATGTTTCATTTTCCCTTGTAAGTATATATTTATCAGGTTTAAAAAGCCTGATCTGCTTTAAATAAAAATCAATCGTCATTATGGAACAATTACAATATTTTAGTCTCAGTTTCACTTATCTTAATATATTTTAATAAATGAAGCTATTTGTATGATGATAATAGTCGGTAACTCTTTATTTTGCTTAGTTTGCATTTAACAACCATGCTTTGATCAATGGTGATTCACTCAACAAATTTCTGATGTAAAATAATTAATAATTGAAGTCAAGGATTATTTTATGGAAAAAGATGTAGAATGGAATATGATGAATGTAGAAAGAGAAAGGGTTTTTTTCGTTTGTTTTGTCTGTTTTTTTTTTGAAACAGAGAACCAATGAATATGAATGAGAAGTTTCAACTGGACCTCCTATATCTCAGTACTCCAATGGATCTGTGATTCATGGTTTAACAGTAAATTTTAGAGATCTTGGAATTTCCGGGCACTGTTAATACTAAATGTGTTGGGAGTGTGACGTGGCAAACCAAAAACTTAACATAATCTTGGAATGTGTTAAGAGAAGCATAGATTCTGGGATAAGAAAATCACAGTCTCTTGGTACTCACCATTAGTCATAGCACATCTGAAGTACTGTGTTCAATATGGGATGTTGTTAAGCTATACATTGTCCAGAGGAAGATAATCATCATGGTGAAAGGCCTCGAGTGCAGGTAGTATGAGAACTTTATGAAGGAAGTATGGATTTTTGCCTAGAGAAGAGAAGATTCAGGGGAAGCACAGTTACTGTATTTGAGTATTTGAAGGGCTGCCATGTGGAAGAGATAGTTTGACTTGTTTTGTTTGGCTCCAGAGGAGAAAAGCAGGAAAAAAAATGGTAAAAGTTGCAGGGAGGCAAATTTTACTTTGATGTCAGGGAATTCAAAATAACAACAACAACAAATTCCTATCAATTAGAACTTCCCAAAAGCAAAATGTGCTGCCTCAAGAATCAGTGGATTTCTTCACTCAAAGTCTTCAGACTGAAGCTGGGTAACCACTAGTTAGGTATACTATTCCTTTGAGATTTCAATTAGACTATATACCTGCTGAGGTCACTTCCATTTCTCAGATTCTGGGAATCTGTTCTCATTAATGTTTTTGTTTTTTTCATCCCTCCAGCAAGGAAGGTCACAGCCCAACCTGTGAGACTTTAATCTATTTTTTTTTCTGTTTTTGTTTATTTTTAAACTGGATTTCCCTCTTTTGCCCATGCTTGGTATACAGTGGACATTCATAGACCTATCCCACTGACGATTATTTTGTAGGAGCTTTGACAATACCATTTCTAACTTGGTTTAATTAACACTTCCTTAGGTGACCTGGTGATTGTCTCATCCAACGGACTCACCATATCATAGACAGACTTAGTAAGAATATCCAGTTGACTTTAGTACTACAGCAATTCAGATCTCCTGAGCTCCAGAGATCCACAGCGTTAACCTTCCATAACACTGGAAATTATAGGCATGGGCACATTCATGTCATTATGTCTTCCAATAAATTTTCCTCAGAGTGGAAATAAATTAATCACACAGACTTATCCATCCATTGCTCCTCACCATTACTATGTAACTAGCCTCTCTCTGTCTCTCTCTCTCTGTCTGTGACTGTGTCTCTCTCTGTCTCTGTTTCTCTGTCTCTGCCTCCCTCTGTCTCTGTTGCTTTTCATTCATTTCTTGTGGCATTGTTTATACTACTTCCCCAATGTCGTTCCTTTTTCATAATGTGCTTCAGTCTTTCTCATACCCAACTCTCCATTGCTCTTTGCAAGATCCTCAACTTCAGTTCCTCAGAGACTGTTAATGTTTCATGACACTCAGCTATACATACATCCCTGGAAGAATACTGTAAACCTATCAAAAAATCTATAATACTCTTGTGACTTAACTCTTCAGTTTTCAGGGGGAAAACATATAGGCAATGGATATTTCAACTTTCCCTTTTTTCTTACTAATCATGAGCAGACATATCAGTGATCTCAAAGTTTATATTGAGGGAATTAAAAATAACCCACTGAAAAGTTAAAAACATATATTTTAAAGGTCACCTTGGAAAATACTCCATGTTCAAGTTGCTGAATTGTCTAGATGTTGATATTTTATTTATAATACCATAGAATCTGTGATGAAAGAGTACTGTATTTCTAATTTTTAAAAATGCTTGCTGCATAAATCAACATATACAAAGTATATACGTATATATGTACATATCACATGTACATATATACATGTATATGCGTATGTATGTGTATGTTTATATTTTTCCCATTAGGTGACACTTCTTAAGTTAGTCTAACCCTCAATCTCCCCTCTCTCCACACTTTCTCTCAGACATCACCAATGAGGACCTTTATGTTCCTTGTAGAAAGTAAATATCTTACACTTCTTCTAATATCATTATGAATACATCCTCTTCAGTGAGTCTAATTATCTCACTGACTTCTGTCAATACTTCAAGATCCATGTTATCATATCAGTTTTGTGAAACCATCTATCTACTGATACATACCATAACACCTCTATAAGTAGATAGATTGCCTTCAAGAATTACCTTGCATCACATAATATACAAAGATTAGTTGTTCAGCCTGTAGGAATTTTAAAATAAGGAAATATGAAATGAATTTGTAACAATTAAAGCTGAATCCACAAGATGATAAGGCAGATGCACCACACAAGGGAAACACTTCATGGGTTAACATTGGAAATATTGAATACTTAAAGCTGCCATCCAACTCCTGCAACTTGGTAACCCCTGAAGGGTATGTGAAACCAACACATCCTACTTCACCAGCTTATAGCAGAAGGCCCCATGTTGTGGGTGTTGGGAGGTTGTGTAGTTTCTCTTGTCATTAACTCCAAACAAACAATTCTAACCCATCACTCTACCCTCATGAAGATGCATAAGACACTGATTTTGAGCAGCAATGGATAAGAAGCTAGGTGGGAGATGGGGAGCCAGGAAGAGAAGACACTAAGCAAGATAGAGCTAGCTAGGTAAGAATGGGCTTGTGTGAATGAAAGTAGACTAGCGATACAGACTTTTTTATGGGGTATGCCAGGTGGTTCAGTGGAAAGAGTGCTGGCTCTGGAGTCAAAGAAGCTGAGTTCAGAACCTGCTTGTAGCACTTGCTACCTATATGACTTTAAGCAAGTCACTTAATCTCCTTGTACCAGTTTCTTTACCTAAACATGAGGAGATAGAACTAGATGGCCTCTGAGGCATTTCTAGATCTATATTAATGATCCTATGGACCCTGCCTCCCAAAAAAGTGATAGAAATGAGATAAAAGAGAGAGCTTAGTTTTGGAACTCCAGAAGCTTTTCTTCTCATTAAAACATACAAAATAAAGGACTAAAAAAAGATATAACAGATACACAGAAGAAGAGAATTCAGAATAGAAGGGGGAGAGAAATAAAAATATTATTGAATCCCCACCCTTAAACCCCCAGCTACTATTAAAAATAATAACAAATTAAAAAATTAAGCTTCTTTAAAAATAAAGAAGATTCTCAAGGCCTTTTCCTGGTTCTAAATTTGTAATAAGAATTGGGAAACACATAGCCTTTTGTTTTTAACATTTTTTGAAGGAAACATCATTGAAATCAATTGTATTCTATATTTTACATTAGAGAGTTTGGTTAGATCATCTTTAATCTCTTCCAACTCTAACATGCTCTGCTCTTATGCATGCATAGTAGGAATGAAGGGCAAGAGAGTAACGAAAAAGTATGTAGGCTGCTAGCCAAATAAAGTGCTATGTTTCTAAAAACTGAAGTGTTTTATTTAGCCTGTGTAGAAACCATGGATGGTTGTGTCTACATGACTCCAAAATATTTGGATGAAAAATTTTAGCCATCACCAAGATGTTTGATCTCCATGACCCCAAATGTAAGCATATTTAAAACACTGAAATGAGTAGCTGATGTTTTTTGTTTGTTCACCTGGGTATTTAGTAATGTATAGATGCAGCTTACAACATCTATAAGTTCCACTTAATATTACTTTTACTTATTTTAGGTGTTGAAAGGAACAGAGGCAGCTCTTAATTAACCTTTTTGCCAGTTAGTCAACATCGTAAATTGGGTGTTAGTGCAGTAAAATTCAACTAGTTTGAAGCCCTTATGTATGTGCAAGAGAGGCAGAGACAGAGACAAAGAAACAGAGAGACAGGGACAGAGACATAGAGAGAAATAGAGACAAAGAGAGAAAGAGAAAGACAGAGAGAACTAGAAATATCGGTCTATGGTTTCCCTTTTATTCATGGTTTACTTTGTTATAGCAAATACTTTCTAGGAAAGTAATGAAAATCAACTAATCTTTACCTAGAGGCAAAATGCATGATAAAAACACAAACAGTACATAAACAAGATTTAAATAGAGCATGAAACACCCAAGAGTAAGTGATGCCAGTTCATCAGGCAGAAGTGAAGCAAAGGACAGAGGGAAAAGGGAGAGGCAATAAAGTCACCAGGTGCCAACACTAATTAGAGTCAGAGGGCATGCTACTGCTCAAGTGGGTTAGTGAGCCAATGTGAAAACTACTCAAGATTATATGCTGTTCAGGGTTACACTACTCTTCACCTACAAAAGACTGGCTGCTGGACTTTCCCCTTTTTCATTTCCCAATTTAGGGACTACAATGTTCACAATCTTTCCCAAATCCTGAACAGCTTCTACCTTTCATCAACCCTTAATTCTTCCTTTCGGGGGGAAAAACTACACTTCCCATCACCTCTCTTGCATTAATAGGCTGCAGGATATTAAACTGGAATGAACCTGAGAGATATTCTTGTCCAGTGCTGTCATCATATAGCTGACAAACGAATGGAACAGAGAGCTTCTTCTTCTGGAATGCACCTAGAACCCGTATGCAGTTTATTTTATCACATAAAAGAGAACTAACAGCTTGTTCTCATTTTAAGTTGAATTAAAATCAACCTGATATACTTGATAAATTTCCCATTCAATGTGATGAAATTAGAGGCACTTTGTTTTGGAGGCTTTTGAGGGGGCAATTCCAAATGATTCCCAGAGAGTGGGATTGATACTTCCTAGATGAGAGCTTACTGATAGACAGGGGGACTGATCAGGGATGGACTCTGGTTAGAATAGCCCACCTGATAGCTTACATACATATAGTTCATGAAAATGAATAGGTTGTGCTATCTTGTATCTGCGTCTCTCTCAATTTGTTTGTGTCTGTGTCTGTATCTCTATTTCTAGGTTTGTATATATGTATGTATGCATGACGGGCCTCAAACCCGTTGGTGAGTTAGGGGTTCATCTACTCTAAGCACGTGAAGACTTTCACCAACAGAGTGGGTAGATGAAAACAATTAATTCCAATGGTCATGAAGGCAGATGAAGCAGGCTCAGTGCAGTGCTTGGAGCTTGATCAGGCACCAGAGACACCAAGGTCATCCATTGTATCCTGGGCCACCATCACTTGTCTTGACTTTGGTCCTGCCACTGGCCTTCAGTGACTCAGGAAAAGAGAATAAGGCTGATGACTTTGCACAACTCTGCCTCATTTAAATCCAATTCAGGCACAAGTCAAGAAATCACCCATGATATCATTGGTCCTGTTCAAAAAATGACAGATGAACAGCTATCTCTCTATCTATCATCTATCTATATCTGTCTATATATTCACACACATGCACATACACATACACACATATATGTACATATGTGTCTGTGTGCATACAGTTAGTAAATATTTGTATGTTTTCTACCTCCATTTGACTGTGACTTTTTTGGGGGAAGGGATTATTTTTGCTTTTACATTTTTTCACAGTTCCTGCTACATAATAGACAATACGTACATCTTGACTTGACTTACATGTACTTTATAAGCCATACTAGATACAGTTACATAATTTATAATTGAATCTAATGTTTGCTTTCATTTCTATGGGTAAAAAGTGGCCAATAGGTCCTGGATTAGAAATATAATCTTTTATTATAACGTTGTTTACATTAGAAAAAACAGGTTTGAAATCCGGCCTCAGACCAAACACTTGACACTATTAGCTCTGTGACCCTGGGCAAGTCACTTAACCCCAATTGCCTGAAAAAAGAAAACGAAAACAGGTTTGTCTTATATCTCTTCACCTTCAGGAGCTTTTCTTGAAACACAGCCTTCTATCAGTGAATACCTGCTACTGATATCTGATATGCTGATGTACTTTTAGTATCACTGGTCCCTACCATACATACCACCACTGCTAAAATGCAGTGGGGCTTTTTTATATTTCTTGCAGCTAAATCTTATGCATTGTCTCCCCAAAAGAGAGCAAGAGCCTTGAAAACAGACTATTTTGATTTTTTTAATATTTTTTATCCTCAACACTTAGCCTAATTCTTTTCACATAGTAAGCATAAATGCGTCATTTTAATTCATTCATTTGTTCCTCTTTTCTTCATTCTTTAGTGTAAGGGCTATCTGATTATGAAACTGTTAATTATCTCACAAAAGAAAACTCAAATTTTCATGCTGTCCCTTCTGTCCTTATATAGGGGTTAGTTGAATAACATTCAAGTAAAGATTTGAACATCCTCTCATCTAGCCTAGAGAACTTACTTCCACATTTCCAGAGGGGATTATAAGTCAACTACAAAAATGAATTCTACCTTTCTTTCCTTGCTTCAAGAATATAAGGCAATGCTGACATTAATGGATAGGATAATCAATTTTTTAAACTGTACCTTTAATACCCTGACCAAGAGACTGAAGGACCAAGAGAATATAACTGTCCGTGTGAATTTTTCAGCTCCATTCTTCATCTCAGCACTACAATGAGGCTACTGTCAGCAACACTCCAAGCACATTTCTTTCCAAGGAATAACAGTACAATAAATGTTCTGCTATTCCCCTGTTGTCCATCAGTGATTTCCAAAGAAACTTAGCTAGAGTTAAAAGGATTAATGTGTGAAACTGAATCCCTTATTATGTCACATGCACTCAAAAACTTGCCTACTTTAAAGTCAAATTAGAGGTTGGCACTAAATCATGAAAAGCAATAAAAAAGAATAGTATAGCAACCACAATTTGCTGCAGAATAAAATGTTAGTGTTCTATGTAAAGATCCAAGGAGGATAGATACACTAGATTGAATAAAAGCCTTCCAGGGTTACCACAGATTAACTAGGTGTGTTTCTATGAGGTTTGCTATACTTTGGGCCCAATACAGAAGAGGGAATGGAATAAAATAGAAATTTGAAAAACAACAACAACAACAACTATATTTGAGACACCTGTATATTCATGGGAGGTTGAATAACAAGATAAATATTATAAATGTCAGACATTAGAAGTTGTGATTATTGAATTGAAACTAGATAGAGAATAATATACAAAGAATAAAATGGTAGATTTAGCTGAAATAGGAACATCATACTATAGGTTTGAATCAGCTAGTCTCAAAGACCTTGAGTTACGTCCTGTTTGGTTAAAAAAAAAAGCTATTGGCTATGTGACTTTAAGCAAGTCATTCCTTTTCCTCTCAGTGTTCTAGGCAAATTTTCTAAGATTATAAATTGCAGAGAAGGCATTGACCTATATTATTAAGAGAAGGTTCTTCACCTGGGAGTTCCCTGTAACAATGAAAACAGAGTACCAGTCCTTCACCTTTAAGTTATACCTATCAGTCCCTAACCTTGAACTTATGCTCACCACTCAATCGATCTAAAAATTAAATGAAAATGGCAATCTCACAATCTATACCATTGCGTTGCTTCACCCAGTGCTTCCAGATTTAATGGCTGCTTCTTTTGTTCTCTGGTGAATTGGCTCAAAGCAGTGTTCAAGTGTAGACAAAGCTGTGGATGGAGATTAAAGGCATGAGTCCGATGGATAGACTTTAGGAAATTTTATTCAAGTCTGCCTGAGGTTAATTATTCTCTCTTTTCCCTTCTCAAGGTCTCCTGAATAACTGGCAGAAGAATGTAATCAGTATAGTACTTAAGAACGAAAATAAAACATCACCAACAAGGACACTAAGAAGTAAAGCAATGCATTTTTAATGAATTATTTTCCTTTGCGACCTTAGGCAAGTCTCTTCACCGCCTTGTGGGCTTTTCCTCATTGAGGGTTACACTAGTTGATATCCAATGTTCCTTCCAGGCATAGCATTCTGTAATTCATTTATTTTTCCTTCTTATTCATAATTTTAAATATATAATTAAAAAAGAAACATTATATATTTAAATATACTAAAACTTACATACAAAATGAAAAAAAGAAAAAAACATTGCTATGTGCACGGCGGAATATAAGATTCAAAATATTAGGGAATACATTTCCATTTCAAGAAAGCCTATATAATAAATACTGCATGTTTTCCATCTTTTCTTTGCTGCCACGTGAGTTTTATTTTGTTCTCTGCTGTGTACTTTTTTACTTTGTTCTTTTTTCACCCCTTCCTCCTCCCCTGCCCCAGGAGGCTACAATTAAGTATGGATATATTCATATGTATGCATGTATGTATGCATGCATGTCTATGTATATACACACATATATAGACATACACACAAACATATTTGCATACATATGGACACATATACTTATGTACATATATATATTTAGATATCTATAATCATACTCATATATAGATATATACATTCACATGCCACTATGTAAGACCATGCTATACTTGTTTGTCTTCTGTTTCTCTGAGTGTGGATAGTAACTTCCTCCATAAGTCCAAGTCTTTCTATATTTTTCTAAGTCCACCAACTCATCATTTTCTATACCACAGCAATATTCCAGCCTTATACTGTCTACCTATTTTAAATTATATAAAATAATATTGACTAATATGACTGACATACAGTGCAGTTCACCTGATTTTTTTTCTTTTGATTAAACCTATTTTATCTTTAATTTTGTCTGAGATCATGATTACTGGGTTTGCTTTTTTTTTTGTACTAATAAATTCTACTCCCCATTTTAATTTAATTTAATTTTATTTCCTATCCCTCCTGACTCCTCTACTTTCCTTCTACCTTCTACCTTACCCTCCTATTACTTGACCTACCCCCCCAAAGATCCCTTCCTTATCTTTTCCCCCAACTCTATCCTCTTGTCCTCTTCTTTCTAAATTTAGAAGACTACACACACACACACACACACACACACACACACACATATACCCACATACACATACATAAAACACATATACATACATATACATGTGTATGTATATATTTATGTATGTGTATATATATAGTATATATACACATACATATATGTGTATATATACTATATATATATATACATACATATAAATACATATGTGTGTATATTGTTCCCTCTTTAATCCATTCCCAGTGAGAGTAAAGTTTCAACAGTATCTACCCTCCACCCTACTAGCTTCTTTTTATCATTTTTTCCCTTTTTTTGCCTCTTTTGTATGAGATAATTGCTCCTTTTTATCTCTCCCCTATGCAGTTTTATTTCTTTTTCAGAATCACCCCATCATACTCAGCTCAGCCCAAGCCTTTCTTTCAAATCACTCAATAAAAGTGAGTCATAAAAGAACTGATTTTTTTTTCATATAAGGAGTATACAGCTTGAGCTTATTGAGTCTCTTATAATTGGTCTTTGATGTTTACTTTACATTTCTCATGAATCTTACCTTAAGTTCTATTGTTTTTGTCACCAGTAGCTGAAAGTCTTTCAGTTTGTTAAATGTCCATTTTATTTTCAGTCAGGATTGTAGTTAACTTTGCTTCTCCTTAAACTGGGACCTTTGAAACTTGGCTATGACATTCCTGAAAGTTTTCACCCCAGGATCTATTTAAGGTAGTGATCAGTGGATTTTTTTTTCTATTTCTGCTTTGCTTTCTTGTTCTAGAACTTCAGGGTAATTTTCCTTAATAATTTCTTGCAATATTGTATCAAGATTCTTTTTTTTAATCATAATTGTCAGGCAACATGACTATTTTTATATTATTTCTCCTCCATCTGTTCTCCAGATTATGTTTTCTAATGAAATGTTTCACATTTTCTTCTATTTTTTTTCATTCTTTTGATTGTTTTATCATTTCTTTGTGTCTTAGAAGGTCATTAATTTCCCTTTGCCCAATTCTATTTTCCAAGGACTTATTTTCTTCCTTGAGTTTTTGATTCTTTATTTCAAGTTTGCTGACTTTCTTTTCATCATTTTCTTGATTTTCTTGGATTTTTCTTTTTTCTATTTTTTTCCTCAATCTCTCTGATTTTAAAGTTCTTTTTAAGCTCTTCTAAGAAATATTTTTGTGCTTGGGAATATTTGATGTTTCTCATTGAAAAAGGAGTGGATTTTTTAGCTCCATTATCTTCCTTTGAATATGAACTCAGATCTTCTCTATCCTCATAGTAGTTATTTATGGCTGGGTTCATTCTCCTTTGCTTGCTCATTTGTATGTATGTATGTTTGTATGTATGTATGTATGCATGTATTTTTGCTTGTTTGTTTGTTTTTAGCAACTATTAGCAGTGATCCAACTTTAGTCCAGAGGCATGAGGAATAATACCTCAAGCCTCAGGTCTTTCTTGCTGTTTTCTGAGGTCTGTCTCAGGGCTCAACAGTGAGCCTTCTTCTCTACTCCTAAGCCTCCACTAGAGCCCAGGTCATGTCTCACAAATGATCTTACTCACTGGCATCCCCCTAGTGGCTGCAAATTATAGCTGTCTTCTCTTCCCTGGAACTAAAATCACAGCCTCTGCTCTCCTGTAAGTGCCCACAGCCAACAGGGTCCCCACCCCTCTGCTACTGCACTCACCAGGTGGATGTTAACTCTTTCTCTGTGCAGCCATCAATGGGATCCCTCTGATCAGCACAGCTGTGTTTGCCATCCCTTGACAGTGAAAGCTCCTTCAGTCTTCTACTACTCAGCCATCAGATTCCCACACTTTCTCTAAGATGGTAGTTTCTAAGTCTGAAGCTGCTTCCCAACCCCAGGTGGCCCCAAGCTTGTTGTTTATTGATTCTGCAGAGTTGGCCTAAAGGTGTTTGCTCTTCACTTAGGCCAAATGTCTGCCATGGAGATCAAATCTTTCCCAGGATCTTCTTAGGTTGTCTTAGCAGAACAACTGCTTTATGTTGATTTTTATTTCCCCTGCCCTACATTCCCACTGAGGCAATGTTTTGTCTTCTTCTGTGGAATAATTTCGAGAGCCAAACTTTTCTAACCTACTCTGCCATCTTCCCAGAATCCTGTCTAGCATTCTGTAATTTAGATACATGGATAGATAGACAGAGAGACAGACAGACAGACAGATAGATAGATAGACAGATAGATAGATAGATAGTCATTCCTCTCCTAGAATCCTATTTTAATGACCCTTCATGGCATAGAGGTGACCTTGGATTCTTAAAATATATACCAGAGCAACAAACATTCTCATAGATACTACCAATCTAGAACAGGTTCACTTATGGCCAGAAAATGGACTGTGTATCATCTAAGTCTCTGCCTAGCTAATCTAGAAGATCTATAAACATAAGTTTGACTTTCAGATAATCAACTGGTCATAGAAACATCTGACTGAACATCTAACAAGTATGGGGAAAAATTTATGATCTGCATCTGTGAAGGGTGTAGAACACTGGTGAAAATTCAGATCTTAATTATCGAGATTATCTTATATGATGTCCGAGTGTAGATCTCGTCTAATGAGAATGTCTTACATTCATAACGTGTTTTGTAGCTTACAGAATGCTTTCTTGTAATAACAATAAATTCAATTTACATTTTTATTATGGTTTAAAAAACCTTTTTCACTTTAAGGTTTTTATTTGATCCTCACCACAATCTGGTGAACTAGGTAAGATAGGTATTAGTATCCCCCTCTTATCAAGGAAGAAATTGAGATCCAGGAGAAATTATATAAATTAACCAGTTATAAAATGACGGATTAAAATCAGATTCAGAACCAAGTCTTCTCCCTTTCCATCCAGTAGTCTTTACTAAATAAAGTATTATGAGACCTGGTATATAAAATAAACTATTTTATTTTCCAATCTAGTAGTTTTAGCATATGCTTCATCCTGGGTATAAGTTATATATCTATGTATATATAATCATATATAGGCCCAGAGCACCTAGCAATCAGATCTACATGACAATATGAGAATCTCAGATAGATTGTTATATACACATATATCTGTGTATTGTATACATGCTTTATAAGTGCATATATTACAATATGTAGCATGTTTATATGTTGTGTAGATAGATAGATAGATAGATAGATAGATAGATAGATAGATAGAAATATAGATAGATAGACAGATAGATAGATAGATAGATAGATAGATATTCACATATAATTTTCACAAGCTAACAATTAGTGCTCTTGAGCTACATTAATGACAGCTTGGTATTTGGGAAATATGTGGAATGAAAAGAAATATTTGGGGTCAGGCTGTCAAAATAGTGTCTGTATATGTTGAAATAATGTAATGTCATATACTGTGAAAAAAGAAGCTTCCTTTCATCTTCCTGTGTCTCTGAATTCATCCATTGCCAGTGTACTTAGAAACTGTTTAATCTATTTAATGGAATTAGCTTCCAAGGAGGTTAGGGGTTCACGATCTCAGGAGATGTCCAAGACCAGACTAGATAATTAACTGGTCTGAGTGTTTCAGTAATGATAAAATGTATTTTGCCAAAATATACCAGAATGGTTTACTTGACCTTAGAAAACCGATTCTGACCTGTGAGTATATATATTTGATTTCTTTGGATGTGGCAGAAATGGAAACTTTTTCAGACTACATTTCTATATTTCTATGAGGAAGAAATGTATAAATATTTCAAATCTTTGTGAAAATAAAATATTTGCTTCAAAGACAGTAATTACCATATATAGAAGTTTTAAGCTAGAAGTGGCCATTGAGTCCATCCCCCTGTCTTTGAAAAGAACAACATTTGCAAACTCCTTGAAAGTGAAGAATATATTCTATTTTGAGAGCTATTCAGAGAAGGAAAGGCTATATCCTTCATGAATAAGCAATTTCAGCTTTTAACTGTCTTCACTACTCAGAAATTCTTCCTCATGTTAAAGGTAAGCATTTTCCCCCTTGTTCTCTCCTCTAGGTTTCCCAAGTTAACTAATTAGTATCCTTTCTTGAAAAGCCTTTTATAAATTGAAAGGAAGATATTAAATTGTTCGTTCAGACTTATTTTCTCTGCATTAAACAAGTCTAGTTTCTGTCTCCTTCTTTCTATGTCTTGTTTTCTAAGAATTTTTGGAACAGTCATCTTTGTACTTCCCCTCAAATTCCTCTCCATGTTTTTCAAGTAGTTTATGAAGTACATACCTACAGCCAGTTTTCCAGTAACAACACAAGTACTGAATATACAGGAACTGCATCCATGTGATTTCTCTTCTAGTCTCCGTTTCATGTTTTATTGGGTTACATTCCCCCTATCAATATCACATTGCTTTTGACATTATGTAAATTTTTATGTCTCATTTTTTAATTTGATAAGTTGCTTCTTTTTTGAAAGTCTATTGATTTATACTCATTCTTAGGAATTTTCTTAGTATTTTCTGATCTTTTCTCTAATTTTTCATGCTTGGTTTAGTTCTAGCCATTTTCTCTTTGCCTTGAGATTAGTGTCATTTCTATACTTAATGATGACTTTTTTTTTCAAAAATCAGATCATTAAAAAAAGATCAATCAGAAACATCCCATAGAAACTCCTATTTGTTATAAATAGCTATGAGATAAATGTGTTGAATTTAGAATCTGAAGAGTTCTAGTAAAAGTTGCTTTATTTACTAGCTGTATAACCTCGTGTAAAAAGGCTAACAATACCAAAACAACCCACCTTCCAGTGTTATTTTGAGAACTTAATCCAGGTCACTTAAAGATCTTAAAGGAGAAGTGAGATTTCACTAAGTGTAGGTGCGCTATGCAGGAAACACTTTCAATCATAAGAGATAATTTGTGAAAATTTAGAAGCAGGAAAAAAATAGGACATGAGTAAAGAACAGCAATGAGTCAGATTAGTTTGCAATTACATAGTGTACAATTGAGATTATCATGAAATAAGGATTAAGTTACTGTTATTCAGGCAACCTCTATGTCTCTGTCAATCTTTCTCTGTCCCTCTGTCTCTTTCTCTTTTCCCCTTCTCCTCTCTCTATTATGCTAGACCCCAAGCATACAAAATGCATTAAAATAAACATACATAGAACTTGCAGTGAAGAAGCTTGCAATTAATCTTGTTGGGGACATGAGACATGAAGTCAAATAACTATAATAAAATTTATGAGTTGTGGTCATCCTCAAGGAGTTTGCAATTGATCTAGTAAATGAGATGAAACAAGCAGATACATAACTAACAATTTATAAATAAAAATGTTATATTCAAAGTCTAAATAAAATGACATTTGAAAATAATTGAAGGAAGAATTACTTTTATCTGGTATTATGGAGGAAGTAGAAATTGAGATTGATCTTAAAGGAGAAGTGAGATTTCACTAAGTGTAGGTGGGCTATGCAAGAAACACTTTCAATCATAAGAGATAATTTGTGAAAATTTAGAAGCAGGAAAAAAACAGGACATGAGTAAAGAACAGCAATGAGTCAAATTAGTTTGCAATTATATAGTGTACAATGGAGATCATCATGAAATAAGGATTGGGATATTAAGTTATAGAGGTCTTGAGGTCTTAGCTATTGAATTTATATTTTATTTGCTAGATAACTGGGAGTCACTGAAAGATTTTGAGCTAGGGAGTAACATGATTAGAGCTATTAATGTACAAGACTACTTTGTCAGTAGTAAAATGATGTATTGGTTAGACAAAGGACTAGTAGTAAAAGGGAAAAGTTAGAAAGTATTACAATAACCTGGGAAAAAGACAATGAAGATAAGAACTAAAGTGTTCACAGAAGAAATTGTAATGAGGGGATAAATATGAAAGCTATATCCAAGGTTGGAAAAATGTGAGATTTCTGGATTTTTCTTCTGTTCTTATCCATGTATTTTAAGTAAGTTATTATTGATGTCTTTTTCTCTCACCTCTATAGTTCCCTGTAGTACTCCTTGCTCTCCACCTTCTAGACAGTCATTCTTCAGAAGACATAGTATTTTTTTTAAGAAAAAAGTGCATAGCTGATTAATACAATAAAAAAGTATGGAAATGTGTGAAATTTACATTTATGAACTTTCTCCCTGCATAAAGGCTTTGAGTTGGAATGTCTTCTCAAAAACTGTTATTCTTAATACTGAAATATTTATTTTTCACGTATGTTCATGTGTATGTATATGGGGAGGTGTTGTTTTCAATTTCCAAAAATAACATTGTAGTTATTTTTTAATTTTGTTTTCTTGAGTCTACCTGGTTTACTCTGCAAGAGTTTATTTTCTGTAGATTTTCGACTTTCTATTTTCATATTTCTACTTGTTATGAATTCATTCTCTTTTTCTCGGGGATAATAATGTCTGAAACCTCTTTTAACACACAATTTTCTCTTGTTTTTTGGTACTTTCTTCTCTTTGCTCATGTCTTTACCCTTCGGTTTTAGATTGAGATTTTGTGATACGATCAATGTCTGTACTGTTATGCGTTCTTTAATGGAGTGGAGAGGGACTGTTTAGTTTTATCATTTCTATAGTCTCATAGTCGAGAGAGAGAGAGAGAGAGAGAGAGAGAGAGAGAGAGAGAGAGAAAGAGAGAGAGAGAAGAGAGAGAGAGAGAGAGAGAGAGAGAGAGAGAGAGAGAGAGAGAAGGGGACAGAGACAGAGATAAAGAGACAGAGACAGAGAGAGACAGAGACAGAGTCACAGGGACAGAGAGAGACACAGTGACACAGAAAAAGAAGATAATGAACAATTAAAAAAAAACCAAATCTGAATTCCATACTGCAGGAACTGTGAAGGACTAATAAATAAAGATAACAAAGCAATGATTAACAGAATAGATAGCTTGCAAAGGGAGAAAGAGTGGTGGTAGAAAGAGGCATTCTTCAAGTTTCATTAACTGTTAAATTTTAGTATGTCAATAACAAATAAGAAACATTCCAAAAATGAAGAAGAAATACCTTGAATGATGAAGAGATCACAATTCAAGCAATCCAGGCTTATCCTATATTAATTCTTGAGAAATCAAAGAAAAGGATGGAATATTATACTTTTAAATTCAAGGGAGTTTAAGCTACTGTTACTACTCAAAATATTCTACAAAGCTTAGCCAACTAATCAATGGAGTACCCAAAGACAGGTATTTGAGTAATTACTGAGGCGGGGGAGAAAAGACCTACAAACAACTAATGTTAAAAGGAAACAGAAGATATCATAATATTTAATTTAAAAACTGTATAAACACAAGAAAGACAGTCAAGATAAATCAAAACTATCATGAAAAGATTTGGTAATAAAATAGATTATTTTTTATAAGTTATTAGAACTTTAAAAAAATAAATGAACTGATCTGATTTCCTATAGCATGCAACTAAAACAAAATAAATTAAAAGTAAAAAAGGAAACATATCCAAAACAATTCCAGCTAAATAAATAATGAAATCCTGAATATCTGTTAAAGGAATCACAAAATTGCAAACAAACCAAAAATAAAATCACAGAATTATGACTATGAACATAGAAGTAATCTGAATATAATGTATTCATACCTATGTGTACTGCATCTTCTTTTACTGCTGGGTCAGCAAGGAGGTAAGAAATGTCATGCACTTGTATTTTCAGTCATATATCTCATATACTATGGTCATACTTGGTATGTTGCACTTTTGTTTGGCTCTACTTCGTAAAAATAAGCCTATAAGTGAGTTACTAGATCAGAACAGGCAACCAGCTACATATCTTCTTCCAAACTCTGGTACTCCTCCTACTTCTACACAAGGTGGGCCTTGAAAGGGCCTTATACTTGATGATGAACTATTGAAGTGTGGGTAACTCATTAGGGTCTGTCTTCCAAAATCAGTTTGGTAAAGTACTGAGAAATTTCACCATGTATAAATAGGTAGTCAATAAATAATAACTATTAGAATAGCTTATATTTATATATACTACTTTTCAATTACAAAATACTCCATATACATTTTGTCATTGAATCTTCACAATACTCAGGTGAGTTACTCCTGTATTAGTTATTATTTCTATTTTACAGGTGTGTGTGTCTGAGAGAGAGAGAGAGAAAGAGAGAGAGAGAGAGAGAGAGAGAGAGAGAGAGAGAGAGAGAGAGAGAGAGAGAGAGAGACAGCGACAGAGAGACAGACAGACAGACAGAGATAGTCATTCCACATCAACAACATTATGATAGGTGCCAACTTTTAAGAAAGCCTACCAATTGTCCATAGGAAGGCAAATAAGATGATAAAGGGCTTTAAATTAATGACGTATGAAAATTCATTGGAGAACCTGGGGACATTTAGCTTAGACCAGAAAAAACATAAGAAACTAGAAGAAAACTTGATAGCTATCTTAAAGTACTTATAGGGCCATCACCAACAAAGAGGGCTCATGTTCTGCTTGATTTAAAATGTGAAGTTAAAAGGGAGCAAAATCAAGCTTTGTATAAGGAGAGACTTCCTAAATATGCCCAAAGGGCTATAAAAATGTGCATACCCTTTGACCCAGCAATAGCACATCTAGGTCTGTATCCCAAAGAGATCATACAAATGGGAAAAGGACCCACATGTACAAACATTTTTATAGCTGTTCTTTTTGTGGTGGCAAAGAATTGGAAATTGAGCGATTCCCATCAATTGGGGAATGGCTGAACAAGTAGTGGTATATGAAAGTAATGGAATACTATTGTGCTATGAGAAATGATGAACAGGCTGACTTCAGAAAAACCTGGAAAGACTTGTATGGATTGATGCTGGATAAAGTGAGCAAAACCAAGAGAACAGTGTACACAGTAACAGCCATGTTGTGAGATAACTAATATTGATAGACTTAGCCTTTCTCAGCAATGCAAAGATCTAAGACATCTCCAAAGGTCTCATGATGAAAAATGCTACCCACATGCAAAGAAAGAACTATGGAGTTTGAATGCAGATCAAAGCATACTATTCACTATTCTTTTTCTTCTGTTGTGTTTTGTTTCCTCTTTCTGGTGGTTCCTCTTATTGATTCTAATTCTTACTTACAACATCACTAATGTAAAAATATGTTTAATAGGAATATATATGTTTAGCCTATATCAGAATGTATGCCATCTTGGGGAGGGAGGGGGAGAAAAATTTAAAACTCAAAAGCTTACGGATGTGATTGTTGATAAGTCAAAAGAAATCAATAAAAAAAAAAGAAATGATGGAAAAAAAAATAAGGAAAGACTTCCTTAAAATTGAAATCCTTCCAAAATAGAATGAGCAGCTTCCAGAAGCAGTGGATTCTCTCGTATCAGAAATCTTTGAATAAAGCCTGGATTATCAAGCTTGTTGTAAGAAGAAATAGTTTTTCAAGTTTTGGTTGCATTACACAGCAATTGAAATCCATTCTGCCTGAGATTAATCTCTTCCAAATCTGAAATCCTGTAATTTTGATAGATTTAGAAGGATCAAAATGACTTTCCCAAGGCCATGTAGTTATGAAGAGGTAGATTCAGAAGGCCAGGGTTTGAATTTCAGCTCTATGTACACTACACACATTATCTCTCCAGATATTTTGGGATGATAATGAAATATTCCTATTAATAATGTAAGAATCACAGAGTCCTTATTGCTCCATTGATTCCATTTCATTCCCAGTAAATTCAGTGGAGCAGAAAATGAGGCAATCTATAATCCACTCTCCCTACCCCTTTCTTAGATTAGTGCCTGAATGCTGAGAGTAAGCTTACAAGGTGACAAAACAGCCAATGAATTCATTCAATTCAATTAAATAATCAATCAATCTGAGTGTTTGATATTAATTTCCCAATCATATGGTTGTTGACTGACCTTACAAAGCAACTGGTTGTAATAGCCACAGTCTGACTCATCAGCCTGATAAACTTCTTTAGAATTGTACATATGGAGATGTCATAGGAATGTCTAATCTTGGCAGCAGTATCCTTTGACAGCAGAGTGAAGTAGCAAACTTTTGTTTTTAAGGTATTAAAAGAACAATAATAATAATGACTCACATGCATATATCACTATACAAAGTATGTTCTTCATAACAACATAAAGAATTAGGTTAAATATCATTATCTTTGGTTTACAGATACAAAGGCATAGGATAACAAGCCATAGATTTAGAGCTGGAAGGGACATTAAATGCCATTTTGTCTAAATCCTTCATTTTGCAGATGTGGAAACTGAGAGACAGAGAGATTAAGTGACATTTCCAAATTCACAACCATAGTAAGTGGACACCCAGCTCTTTCAATGCCAAATCCTTGTCCCTGAGCTATGCTGCCTTTTCTAGTCTTAAATAGGTTGAGTGCCTTGACTGATGCCAAAAGGTAAATAAATGGCAACAATGGGATTCCAAAAATCCAGAGTCCTTTCCTCCACACTTCATTTCTATTTTTACTGAATCCTTTCCCTTTCAATCTCTTGTGCTGCCTAAGGTATTTAATGATCTTAACACATGGCTCTCCAATGTCCCATACTGTGGTTCTCCTATTATCTCCACAAATCTCCATATTTCAGAACTTTCCTTTCCATCCTCTCTGCCAGTGTATCAAGACATAGCTTTCCAAAGTTTCATGTTTTCTAAGTGTTGTAAGTTCATTGGTTTATTGATCCCTTTAAAACTAAGTACATACACTTAGGAAGCATTTGAATTTTAAAAAAAATATTTGCATTTTAAGAGATTGTCTCTAAAATCGTAAAGGTTTACTTCAAAAAATGGTTCAATAGGTAGATGTTTCAGAACCTGCTATGAACACTACAGTATTGGTTACATGCCTATTGTGTGTATTCACGGTCAAGTGAAAATATTAATTACATTCAGTTCTTGACCACTATTGTCTATGCTCTAGTTAAGTTTGAGTGAAAAGATATTTTAAGACAAAAGGACTTTCCAGGATTACTCATCAACTCTTGAATCCCACATCTCAGTTTCCAACTTTTTACTCCAAAAAGCACTGTACTTTTAACTCTGTCTTCTCTTCCAAACTGAATCCATTCTCCTTTTGAGTAAGCAATGTTCCACATTGTTTGCTTTCATCTTCCTTAAGTATTTACAAATCATAGAATCATAGAATATTAGAGTTTAAAGAGACTTTGGAAATGATTTTGCCCAATTTTCCCCTTTTATTTCTTTGTTATTGTTATTCTAAACTTGACAAATACCAATAAGCATGAACATTTCTATAAACAAAGAATGGAAAAAAAATAGATTGCTAACAAAACTACAGATCTCTTCTATTCCCAACTTATTTCATTTTTAAAAGTATGTAATAAATTCAATACATTTGTTTCAAGGTTATCCTACTTGTTTATGTCTGCTGAACTTCCGTTCTCTTAAGGACAATCTTTTAAAAGCTTCAATGACACCTAGTTCTTCTTTACTTAAAAAAAAATCACTAAATAGAAGTATACATAGAAATATTTATGTGTATACATATATACCTACACATATATGCATGTGTGTGTATATGTAGGTATGTATATGTGTGTATATATGTTGGGGGGTCTAATGGTAGCCATCTCTAGGTGAGGGAGGGCAAAGGGAAAGAAAAAGAAGTTTACATGATAATATTGTTGCGTATTTGAATGGAATAGCAAATTGTGCATAGCAGATTTTTAGTTTTCTGTGCAGCAGATTTTTAGTTTTCTGTGCAATCATCTTTATTTTACTGTGTTATGGAAATGCTTGTTTTATTCATAAACAAAATAAAATAAAATAAAATGAATCACTCTCAGTAACTGCCCTTTTTCTCATCACTGTCCCACCCCCCCCACAAAAAGGAATGATACTTGCAATTCCTCCCTTCTTATCCTTGCAGCAATAAAAAATACTGCTTTGAATAACTGTGTAAATGGAGATCATTTTTATTTTTCCTTGGGACATATGCTTAGTATTAGTATTGCTGGATCAAAAGAAAGTGCAATTAGTAACTTTGGGGGATTAGTTACACAATGCTTTTCAATATGCCTGGAGCAATTGAAATCTACAAGAACCATCTATTACCATGGTTATTCTCTCCTACTTCCTCCAACAATTGTCATTTTACTTGTTAGTCACATCTTCATCAATGTGATGGAAATAAGGAAACCTTACAAGAGTTATTTTGGTTCAATTATTTTTAGAGATAGAGAGTATTTTTTTTCCACATAAGTGATGATAGCTTGAATTTATTTTTAGATCATCTTCTTCATATTTTTTTCTCCATCTATTCTGGGGTGACATTTATTCCTAAATATTTGAATAAGTTCTGTATACACATATATTCAATATCAGACCTTTATGAGAGAAATTTGCTATTTTTCCCCAAAATTAAGTGCTTCCCTTTTAATTTTGGCTGCTTTGATTTTATTTGTTCAGATAATTTTCTATTTTATGTAAATGTTGATTTTATCTGCCATGATACTCTTTCTTGTCAAGAACTCTTCCTTTATCGCTAGTTGAAAAAAAAACTATTTTATCTTCTTTCATATTCATTTAATGTGCTTATGATATGAACATTTATAGTTATATAATGAATGCATTCAGAACTTGTTATATCAGAAAACGAGATGCACTAGTATAAATAACTTTTGCCAAACTCCATTCCAAGTTTGTTGAATAAAGAATTTTACTCTAGTAGCTAAGGCTTTTGTTCTTATGAAACAACTTAGACATATCTATTTCTGGTTCTTGTGTCCCTAATCTTTTTTTTATCAATCAGTTGTTCAACTTCTTAGACAATTCCAAATAATTTTGTTGATTTTAAAAAATATGTATTTTATTAATTTAATTAAATATTTCTACTTGCAATTTTAAAAAAATACAAATCATTTTAAATGTTTTGTCTTAAATTCTTTCCTCTATCTCAGCCCTCTACCATCCCTTGAGAAGGCAAACAGCATAGTATTGATTACATATGTGAACTCATGCAAAATAAATTTCCATATTGCAAAATAAAACATAAAGAAAAATATAAGAAAATAGAGTGAAAAAGTATGCTTCAAACTGCCTTCAGAATTCATCACCTTCCTCTGAAAAAGGATAGCATTTTTTATCATGGCTTCTTTTGAATTGTCTTGTATCAGAGTAGTTGAATATTGTTACAATATTACTGTTACTGTGTACAATGTTCACCTGGTTCTGTTCACCTCATTTTGCATCAATCCATAGAAGACTTTGATTTTTATTTTTCTGGAACCATTCTGCTTCTTATTTCTTATAACTTAATATTATTCCATCACAATCATATGTCCCAACCTGTTCACCCACTTCCTAATTAATGGGCATTCCTTCAATTTCCAATTCTTTACTGCTATAAGTGTTTTAGTACAAATTGATCATTCCACCTTTTTATCTCTTTGGGGTACAAGCATAGTGATGATGTTGCTTGGTCAAAGGGCATGCACAGTTTTATAACACTTTGGGTGTAGTTTCAAATTGTTCTCCAGAATGATTGGACCAGAATGATTGAACATGCCTCTGCTACTTAGGCTTTGGTATCCCTTCAAGCATTTGTCATTTTTATTTCCTCTCATGTTAGCCATTGTGAAAAATGTGAGGTAGTGTCTCAGAATTGTTTTAATATGCATTTTGTCAATCAACTGTGACTTAGGGGGGAAAAAACTTAATGTGACTATTGAGAGCTTTGATTTCCTTTTCTGAAAACTGGCTTTTATATACTTTGATCATGTATGAATTAAAGAATGGCTCTTATTTGTATAAATTTGGCTCATTCCTTATATATTTGAGAATTGAAGCCTTTAGCAGAGAAATTTGCTGAAATTCTCCCCTCCAGTTTTCTGCTTACTTTCTAATTTTGGCTGCATTAGTTTTATTCCTGCAAAAGCTTTTTAATTCCATGTAATCAAAATTATTCATTTTGCCTCCAGTGAACCACTCTATCTTTTGTTTGATCATGAATTTATCTCTTATTCACAGATATAACAAGTAATTTTTTTCCATGCTCCCCTAATTTAATTACAAATCTGCTTTATGTATAAATTACTCAACAATTTTAAACCTTATTTTGGTATATAGTGTGAGAGGGGGCTCTATGCCTAGCTTCTGCCAAACTGTTTTCCAATCTTCCCAGCAAGACTTGTCAAATGATGAGTTTTTAATGCCAAGCTTAGATCTTTGGGTTCATCAAACATTTTGTTATTATGGACATTTACTACTGTTGTATTGTGTACGTAATCCTTTCCACTAATCCACCACTCTATTTCTTAGCCAGTACCCAATTGTTTTGATGATTGCCACTTTGCAATGTAGTTTGAAATCTGTCACTGGTAGGTCAGCTTCCTTCATTTTTTCATTGATTCCCTTAATATTCTTGACCTTTTGTTCTTCTACATGAAGTTGTTAATATTTTTTTCAACTTCAAAAAAAAATAATTCTTTGGTGGTTTTATTGGTATGGCACTCAATAAATAAATTGTTAGGTAGAATTGTAATTTTATTCTTGTAATTTTATTGTATTGGCTTGGCCTAACCAGTAGCAATTACTATTTCTCCAGTTGTTTAGACATGACTTTAATTATGTAAAAAATGTTTTGTAAAATGTTTTGTTAAAAAAATGTTATGGGAGCAGCTAGGTGGCTCAATGGATAGAGCAACAGCCCTGAAGTCAGGAGGACATGAGTTCAAATCTGGCTTCAGATACATAAAACTTACTAGCCGTGTGACTGTGGGAAAGTCACTTAACCCCAATTACCTAATCAAATACATATATATATATAAAATATTATTATATTATATATATATATTATAATTATATATTATATATGTTATATATATAATTATTATGTGTGTATATAATTATATATTATACACAACTATTAATTATATATTTATATATTATTTTATAACATATGTAGATATAATTATATTTTCTATGATATGTAATGTAAATATGTGTATATATACATATATGTATATATGTGTGTGTATATATATACATATATATGTGTGTGTGTATATATCTATATCTATATCTATATCTATATCTATATCTATATCTATATCTATATCTATATCTATATCTATATCTATATCTATATCTATATCTATATCTATATCTATATCTATATCTATATCTATATCTATATCTATATCTATATCTATATCTATATCTATATCTGTATCTATCTATCTATATCTATATCTATCTATCTATCTATACACACACGTATATATAATGTTCATATAGTCACTGAGTTTGTTTTGGCAAGTAGTAGACTAATAAGTATTTCATATTGTCCGAAGTTATTTTAAATGGAATCTCTTTTTCTATCTCTTCTTGCTTTGTTGTATTGTTAATATAAAGAATGCTGATGATTTATGTGGGTTTATTTTATAACTTGCAACTTTGCTGAAGTTGTTAATCTTTTTCAACTTTGTTTTAGTTAATTCTCTACGGTTCTCTAAGGACATTACATTATCATCTGCAAAGAGTGATAGTGTTCTGTCCTCATCTATTTTTGTTTCTTCAGTTTCTTTAGCTAGCATTTCTAGTATGATATTGAATAATATTAGTGATAGTGGACATCTTTACTTCTTCTGTGATCTTATTAGGAGCTTCAAGTTTATTTCCATTATTGATAATGCTTGCTCTTGGTCTTAGATATTTACTACTTCTCATTTTAAGAAAAAATTCGACAGGGGTAACTAGGTGGTACAGTGAAGAAAGAAGTGGCCCTCTAGTCAGGAAGGCCTGAGTTCAAATCTAGCCTCAGACACTTGACACTTACTAGTAGCAATGTGAGTCTGGACAAGTAATTCAAATTGTTTTTTGGGGAAAAAGTTAAACAATTCCTATGTTTTCAAGTGTTTTTAATAGGAATGAGTGTTATATTGTCTTAAAATATTGTGGTTTTTGTATCTATTGAGAAAATTAGAAGTTTTTGGTTGATTTTGTTATTAAAATGATCAATTGTCCTGATAGTTTTCCTATTATTGAAATATCTTTTCAATCCTGATATAACTCCCACCTCTTCATAGTCTATAATCTTTTTGTGAAACCATTGTAATTTCTTGTATAGACAGTAATTATGGAAAATGGATTATAGACTTCTTTCTTGTTTTTTTCTTTGATTTCCCTGGTTTAGATATCAAAATAATATTTGTATCACAAGGTAAATTTAGTAGAACTCATTTGCCTATTTTTAAAAAATAGTTTATATAGTATTGGGATTCATTGTTCCTTAAAAGTTTGGTAGGATTCACCTGTAAATTGATCTGGTCCTGGGGATTTTTTCTTAAGGAGAGAATTTATGACTTGCTCGATTTTTTTTTTCTACAATAGGGTTACTCAAGTATTCGTATTTCTTCCTCTGTTAATCTGAGCACTTCATATTTTATAAATATTCATCACTTTACTTAGATTGTCATTTTTACTGGCATGTAATTCTGTGAAATAACTTCTAAGGATTGCTTTAATTTCATCTTTACGGGTAGTGTGTTCAATCTTTTCATTTTAGATACTGGTAATTACATTTTCATTTTTTAAATACAATTATCCAATGGTTTATCTATTTTACTGTTTTTTCATAAAGCAGTTGCTAGTTTTATACATTATTACAATTTTTAATATCCAATTTTATTAATCTCTCCTTTGGCTTTCAGGATTTCTATTTTAGTCTTTAATTGGGGATTTTTAATTTGTTCATTTTCTAGTTGTTATTTTTAGTTGCATGTTTAATTCACTGATCTGTCCTTTCTCTTTCTTTTTTTTTAAAATATATGTGTTTAGAGATATAAATTTTCCCTTCAGTATTTCTTTGGCTGTGTGACATAAATTTTGAAATGTTGTCTCATTGTCACAATTCTCTTAAATGAAAATAATTGATTATTATTATGGTTTATTCTTTGACCCACTCATTCTTAACTTTAGTTTATTTGGTTTTCAATTAATTTTTAATCTATGCTTCTATGGCCCTTTATTGAAAATAATGTTCATTGCATTGTGGTCTGAAAAGGGTGTGTTTAATATTTCTTCTTTTCTGCATTGGTTTCTGTGATTTTTATGCCCTATTACATGGTCAATTTTTGTGAAAGTGCCATGTAAAACATTCAATTTTCTCCAGAGGTTTATCCTATGTAACTTTTCTAAGGTTTCATTCATTTCTTTAACTTCTTTCTTATTTCCTGGTTATATTGATCTAGTTAGTTATAAAAGGGGAAAATTTCGGTCCGCCACTACTATATTTTTACTGTCTATTTCCTCCTGTAACTCATTTAATTTTTCATTTAAGATTTTAGATGCTATATTGTTTGGTGTACATATGATTAATATTGATATTACTTCATTGTCTTTGGTGCCTTTTAACAAAATGTAGTTTCCCTGCTTCCCTCTTTCCCTTCCACACTAAAAACCTTTTCTTGCCTACTTCTTTTATGTGAGATAATTTTTCCCATTCTTCTTCTTCCTTCCTTCTTCACTAAGTGCATCCCTGTAGTTTTGTTGATTTTTTAATGTGTAGAAGGGTTAGAGATCTAATACTTCCAGGCTCCCTTCCAATTTGCTTTTTAATATTAATTTGCTTGTGTTTCTTGAAATTTGTTCCTCAAGATAAATGTTGTTAATTTTATTTTTTCTAAAGCTATAACATAATATATTGATAGTTTCATTGGTATGACACCAAATAAGTACATTAATTTAGATGGTATTGTTATTTATATTATACTTGCATGATCTAATCATGATCTATTCTTCTTTCTCCTGTTATTTAGATGTGTTTTTATTTCTAGAATTTTTCATAGTTCTGTCCATGGGTCATAATTCTGTTCTACACACATCTTTGTAGACAGATCCCCAAATATTTTTTTTAATTATGTGTTTTTGATTGGAACTACTTTTTTTTCTATCTCTACTTGGTTTTGTTGGTAATATAAATAAAGTTAGATTTTGAAAAACATGGACTTATTTTTATATGTAACTAATTTAGTTAATGTACTGATTGATTAAGGTAACTTCTGCTTAATTATCTAGGCTTCTATAAATAAACCCATATCTGAAAAAAAAAATTTTAATTATTTTTGTTTTGCTTTTTACTCCACTAATCTGTTTATCTGTGTCCCTGTCTTTGTCTGTCTCTTGCTTTCTTTGTCTCTGTCTCTCTGTCTCTGTCTCTGTCTCTATCTCTTATTCTCTCTCTTGATTTCTCTCTCTTGATTTCACTCTCTCTCTCTCTCTTCTCTCTCTCTCTCTCTCTCTCTCTCTCTCTCTCTCTCTCCCTCCCCCCCCTTTCATCTTATGGCTAAAAGTAGCATTTGTAGCCTATATCCAATAATAGCAATAATGGTAACACAAGGCAGTAATTCTTTATTAGTTTTGTTGTAATTTGGTGGTATAATTTCATAATTTGGAAAAAAAAATTTTCAAATAGTTTCCTTCATTACCTCAACTTTTGTGAATTTCCTCTTTATTTTTTTTTGATAATGACAATTTGATTTCCATCTTGATTTACCAAAAAAAATCACCTCCCAGAGTTATTCATCAGTTCAATGTATTATATTTTTGTATTCAATTTTAATCTCTTTGATTTTCAGAATTTCTCTCTCTCTCTTCCCCCTCCCAGTTTTCTTGTATGAGGAACTCTATAGAAACCATTTATAATATCCATATCCAGATTCATTGATATGTTCTTTGTTTAATTGATGGAAGTTTTGGAGATACAAATTTTCCCCATGTACTTCTTTGGGTTTTGACCAAAGTATTTTAATACACTGTTTTATTGTCATTTTTGTGTGATTAGAAAATCTACTATTGAAAAACTGAGATTTAGTGAATGTGAATTATACATAGTTATCACAATACCAAGTGACAGTTAATGCAAGGCACAGCCTGCCAACACCCAATTCAGTACTTTTCACTGTAACATACTGCATCAAGTTGAGAAACTAACCACTACATTCCAGTTTCTGCCTTTTGATATACTAGCCATCCTTAAAGGTCTAGATCTAATGCTATTATGAAGTTGTTCTCAATCCTAGAAACAAATGACATCTCTCTCATTCAGTCTCAATTGCTTTCTGCTCCTTTGATGTAGTAATGATATTCTATGTAACTGATTTTAAATTTATATGTTTTGTCTCTCCCGTTTTTGATTGATTGACTCAGTCATTCATTCATTTGTTCCTTCCAAGGACATATTTTGTGCAGACTACTATATTAGGTGCTAGAGGACACTGTACCTATGGAATATTCTGTCTGAGAAGGGATAAGACATGCACACAAATAATAAGTAATGTTTAAAAATATAAGTGCATTGAAGAGGTACAATACAGTGTTATTTGAGCTATAATGGGGGAATGTTACTACTGACTGGGTAGATTAGGGTACTTTTCAAGGAAGAGGTGACAAGCTGTGATTAAGAGGATATTTATTCAAATGGTAAAGAACATGTGGGGTGTCATTTTAAGCATAAGGGATAATTTCTATAAAAGGATAGTACTAGGAGGGCATAAAACTTACTTGGAAGGCAAGGAAAACTATACATGAGAAAAGAAGCAAATCATAGAATTCCTTGATGCCCAACAAAGATATTTTAATTTTATTTGCTGGCCATGAGGAGCCAATAATGTTTTGGGAGGGGAGGAATAACCTTACCTGATTTATGCTTAAATAAGATTATTCTATTGACAAGATCCCGAAGGCTAGATGGAGGAAGTGGAGTGAGGAGGTAGAGAGATTTACCAAGAAGCTATTTCAAAAGTCCATATAGTTAATAATGATGAGCTATACTAGCATCTACACTATACTATACTTTACCATACCATGCCATGCCATGCTATGCAATGGCAAGCCATGCTATACCATGTACTACCACACCATGTGCAGGGCTTCTTAAACTTTTTCCACTCATCACCCCTTCAGCACTTCTTAAACTGTGAGTTCCACAGTTCAACAAGCACTGTACCATACCATGCCATAGCATACCACATCACACTACATACACTATACTGTAGTCACTGGCATTTCTAATAGGGAAGAAAAGGCCAGAGATGGTTAGTATTTCTACACAAGGGGAAGCCTGGCTAAATTCAGAGTTCATCAACAGATTGGCTGCCAGTTAATGACTTTTCAGCCACAGCATTTTCAAATACTTTGAACAAAGTCAGAGAAATTGAGCTCAGGATTGGTGATAAGATACCCACATTGAATAAATGATAGTGATTGAAAGATTAGAGTATTATGTATGAGGCACAGAAAGGGGAAAAAATGACAAAATGCACCAAAAACTCTCTGGTTTTAATGTTAGGAATACAGGAGTCTGAGCCATACCTCTGACACATACTTTCTGTGATTATAGGCAAATCATTTTACCTCTCAATGTTTCAGACAGTGTAACTCTCAGAAGATAAATTATCAACTAATTGTTGATCTGTGTAGATTCAAAGAGTTTCCACATCATAAGTTCACAATACCAATGGAATCAAAGGTCCAGAACAAATATATACATATGCATTGTGAGTGCAGAAGCAGCTGAGTTCTGCAGTGGACAGAAGCCTAAAATTATAGTCATTAAGAGTTGAGCTGGAATTCTGCAAAAGTAGTAGAAGAAATGAGATAACACGTAAAACATCTTTGCAAACCGTAACTACAAATACTAGTTCTTATTCTTGTCATCAAATGCTTATAACACCACAAAAACAAGTTATATTTCTTGTTGCTATGTCACATGATAATTGCCTTTAAACATCTATACCTCATATACTACAGGTTCAATGCTGACTTTAGTCACTTGACTAACCTGTATATTCTAGTTAAAGTTAAAAATGATTGTAGCAGATGTTAAAGCCTCAACAAAGAGATACTGCACTGTTAGTACTACTGAGCAAAAGGAGAATGTTCAATAAGTGCATGGTGAAAAACTTACAATGTGTAAGTTGTGGTTAGGGGTGTGGGCAGCTAGCAGGTTTCTGAGAGGAAGTGAACAACTCAGGAGTTTTAGGCTAAGAGGCCTCTAGTCATTAGACAGTAAGTGATTTTAAACTTTAAGTCACTATCAAAGAGCTAACCAGGGGTAGAGAACCTGTGGCCTCGAGGCCACATGTGGCCTTCAAGGTCCCTGGGTGTGGCCTTTTCACTGAGTTCAAATTTTACAAAATAAATCCTTTTATTAAGGCGATTTGTTTTGTGAAGTTTGGATTCAGTCAAAGGGCTGCACTTGGGACCTAGAGGACCACATGTGGCCTCAAGGCCTCAAGTTACCCACCCCTAAACCATCAAAAGTATTTCATGCCTCAGTAAATTCCAAAACCTTACCCAAACCTAAGATGGGGTAGGTATTCTACATATGAAACCAACCTCATACTCTGCTGATAGATGATAGCTTTGATAGCTTTCACCTGACATAGCCAAGACCCAGGCCTCCTTTCCACTTCCCAGACATTTACATACCATTCATTTGTGCATCCTCCTCCTTGTCTCTCCCTAATGCATTGTGAATTCCATCAGGGAAGGGACAATTTTGCTTACTTAAATTTGTATCTCTAGCACACAGTGAAGTGTCAGGCAACAGCAATCACTAAATATATGCTCTCTATCTATTTCTATCCATCTATCTATCCATCTATCTATCTATCTATCTATCTATCTATCTATCTAATCTTCTACTTATCTATCTGTTATAGCTATCACTTAAAATGATGGCATCAAGACATAAAATTAATTAAAATTACATTTAGAATGTATTCTATATAGGAATTCAATCCTGGGACAATGCATATATTTGAAAGTGATGTTCCTGATTCACCCAAGTGAATGAAGATTCACACAAGTGAATAAAGAGAATGCCTTAAATCTTAAGGATTCCCTTACACACACACACCCTAACTGAGTATATATCTATTTCTATCTATATATAGGTAGATAGATAAATAGATAGATAGATAGATAGATACATACATACATACATACATACATATATGCATACATGCATATATACATACATACATATAGAGATATATAAAGGCATAAATATATATATGTATAGCTAGATACATATATAGACAGAGATACACATATAGTTGTAGATATATAGATATATAGATAGAGAGAAAGAGAGATTGACTTTGAGTATAATATGATCAGTGCATGTGCATCCTATCACTCTGGGTAGTTGCTCCTGTGCACACAGGCCATTTGAAACCTTTGGCCAAAATGAAGTACATAACAGTCTAGCAATCTTCCTATTTCTCTTATGATGGTGGTTAGGAGGGACTTTTTTTTCTGAAAGGAAGTATTAAAGGAGTCTCTCACATATTGTCCCTGAATATCCAGAGTACTATTCTTTGTAATTTTTTTAGTTGGAAAGGGAGTGTGATGTAGTCAATAGAGGTCTAGCCTTCAACAAAGCCTTTGTCTTGTGCTTTATCACCATAGGCAACTCTCTAAGACTATCAAGTAGAGACAAGTTGCTGATCTGAGTTATTTGAGGGAGCTTACACAGAAAGAATTCTCTACACAAGTAGTTCTCAAACTTTTTGAGTCTTGGGACCCTTTACATTCTGCAAAATTATTGAGTAACCCAAAGGAATTCTTGTTTATGTGTGTTGTGGCTATTGATATTTTCCAATTAGAAATTAAAAGATCTTAGTGCTATTATGGCAATAGTTTAGATATATCAGATGCCCTGAGATGGTTTTAGGGACTTTTAGAACCTTAGGACACTCAAGACCCCACATCACACTTTGAACCCCACTGCTCTATACTGATAAAATCAGATAATTATCCCTCACTAAAAAAGCAAGTAAGCAAACAAACAAACAAACCAAAACACACCTTTAGAGTAAAGTCTATATGCTTCCTCCTTTTGCAGTGCTTAGGGTATAAGAGGCAGGAGAAAGAAAGAAAAAAAAATCCCTGAAATCAAGGACTGCAGGACATTCTGGCAAATCTAAATAGTTGTATTGCAGTGAAGGGAATTTTAATGTGCTAAATTACAGCTGCCATTAAAAAAGTACTCTTTGGAAAACTAATCTGAAGCATGACCCCCATGACTGTCATCTCCAAATCCATTTTCAATGGCTATAGTTAGTTACAAAGCTCTGTGGTCACCTGCTTCTGGGCCAAGAGGGTTAATGTTAGCAAAGCTGGTTTCCTGTCCTGTGTTTAAGTAGAGATGTGCCCTTGCCCACAACTCATTTCTGACTTACTGATCAGGAACAGTGATGCCAGTATAAATGGAGAATTTTAATTCATTTTCATGTATTGCAAACAATATATTCTTCCAGATCTTTTTGTTCACATTAGGTACCAATTTGATCTGTTTAATGTATGCCACTGGAAGAATGAAGAAATTCTTTAGTTACATTTCCAAGCAGAGAATATCAAAATGGAGTTTGCATAATTCCAGGACTCAAACACTATGTGTCTTCACTCTGGTTACTCCAGAATCTTGGAATGGACTGTCACTCTCCTACATCCCTATCAATTGATCTATTTATCAGGACTTTACCTTCACTGGAGGTCCATATCTGTAGAGCTGAGTAATGTCTTCTACCCATCTGGAGAAAATTCTCTAGGAAGGGAAATGCATTTTGAAGTTTACAATTACAAATACATAATGATCCCCATGTTTGGATCAGTGATAAAGATAGGGGTGTGTGTGTGTGTGTGTGTGTGTGTGTGTAGAGTGGAAAGTTCCTTTTGTTCTGCGACCATTTGACCATGTAACATTGAAAAAGTCAGTTAACTCCTTTAGTTCTTAATTTTCACATCTATAAAATACGGTAGAGCAAAAAAATCTCTAAAGTAATTTCTATTTCTAATCCATGATTCAAAATTCAGGCAATGTCCAAAGTATTCATTAGGCAGGATGAATTTAACTGAAAAGAGGGTTATAGATGACCCACCAGGGGTCACTTCTGGCCCACTGGATTTTATCTAAGTAAAGTCACCAAAGCCAAAAAAAGCTTGTGTAGGAAGTCTAGTCAAAGTTGGAGACAGTTTTCTCCTTTCTCTATCTTTGTTCCACCCTTCAGTCCCATAGGGAACCAAATCTAGGGTATTGTAGTGCATATCCTTCTTGGGCTTAAGCCAGCACAGGAGACAGGCAGGCTGACACAACAGGCATGTCCCAGGTGCATAGCTTTGTTAAGAGATGATCACAGATCTCGAATTAGAAGCTCAACTTCTCTTCAACACTGGCATCATTAGATGAAATGGAATGTCACCGGAAATACTTTGATTGTATAAGGAAAGCCTTGTCTGTCTGCCTACAGTCAATGGGCTGCTTGAGGGATCAGGAGACAGGCTTCCTGAGGTTTCCTTCAATTGTCTTCACATAAACACACACACACACACACACACACACACACACACACACACAAACACACTCCCACTTGCACATACAAAAACCGCTTAGCACATAAACAGAATTGGCCTTAGCCTCCTGCTGAAAAGTGAGTCTTCCAATGATTCATTTTCAACTTTCTTAGTTCTGAAACTGACAGTTTTATTAATTAGAGGAATTTCATTATTTTACAAGGCCAGCTGTGAAGCTAGGGGCAAGTGGGTCCCTTCGGCACACTTCCTATTACACATCAATCTGCATACATCAAAAAATGTACATAGGCACATTCTATATGCAAGCATATATCATTTGTCACATTTGAAGTGATAAGGTGAAACTAACCTTTACTTTTTTTTTTCTGCACCAGTTAGGCTACTGATTTACCTGAAGTATTATCAGTGTAATAACTACTAACAAATTTTAAACTTATCTGAAGAAAAATTTCTATAAAATAAAACAACATTCACGTATATACACAATGCATATTACAAATCACAACCTGATTTTCTTCTAATTGAGCAAATACCTTTCAGACAGCCAAGACCTGAAAGAAAGCAGGATTGTCTTTAAATATGCATGCACAAGAAAATTAGGTACAATTAAGGGAAGAATCTCACATGCCAATAAAATTAGTCCCCAGTGGTCTAAGGCCTTATTCTGTCTTGCTCCTTCACCGACCTTGAGAATCAGCTAGTGTTCCAAGGACAAAAACTTCTATCAATTGCGTGTCTGTCAGCAAGGGAGTTCCAGGGAGATCCTTTTCCAGGAAAGAAAGTAAAAATATATTTAAAAATAGAGTAATTTCATAAAACTGAGACTGAATTGGGGGTGGGTGGTGACTAGAGAAAAATAATATTAAGGATTTTGTCTTCATAATGGTAGTAATCAGCTATGGCTTCAATGAGAGTTTAGAAAAACCTTTGAGAAAAGTTAGAGGCAGATGTAAAAGTTCTACATTTCTGGCTTTTCTCCTGAAATGTATTCATATAATGAGCAGTGCAAGGGTAGTCAAGTCATTTGGGCCTCTCTATGTAGGGAGACAGATGTTGTGGGAAAAAGATGGAAACTGGTGTGGCCACCAGGAGCAGCAAAATTTTCCTCTCCATTTTTTGCAATCGCTACTGAGAATGATTGATTGCAATTCCACTTGATGTATTTAACAGTATCAGGAAGGGGGGAAATGGGCTAGATATTGGTATACATGGCATCAAGATGTGTGAGACCAATCCTGACTGAGGTAGCATGGAAGAAAAGGCAGCCATTATGGAAAACACACATTTTGTGTATCTGCTTTCATGAGAGAGCAGTAAGACATACAAGTGAATGTAGCAGTTGAGAGCTGTGAGTACCATAGAGAATGAAAGATGGAAATGAGAGTAGAGGCCAAGAGCCTTTAATATTAGCTCAGAAGACATGCTGCAAGCTTCTTTTCCTAAAGGTTAATGATGATGACTAGGATAATTAGTAAAACCAGGCAAATGGTATACAGAACATATCTGTGAAGGGTTGATCAAAGATGAGAACAGAAAAATCTAATTTAGCATTAATTTTTACACAGCTGAGTTGATCAATATTTTGCTTATATGAAGGAGAGTGTCTTTCTCCTCATCTCCCCTCCCCCAATTCCCATGTTCTAGGAAGTTGAGTCTGAAGAATACACAGTCATTTCTAGGGAGGCACCCCACATAGGCAGTACAGGGAAGAGAAATATTACTTTGACTCCAAGTTACCACCTAAATACTTGAGATAAGAATTTACTGGTAGTATTGAATATTATTTACTATTTCCTTTTTCTGGTCACTAGAGGGAAAAAAAAAACACCTTACAAGACCTTAATTTAGAAGTCATTTTGTCATTTTATTTTGGAAATAACAATACTACCCAAGAGTGGGTGGCTTTGGAAGAAAAATCCCTTCTCAGTTTCTAAGGATATGAAATACTCAGTTGATATAAGAAATACTTAGGAGACAAGGGAATATAGATGGTATCCACATATTTTGGACTTGAGGAAATACTCAGTTTAAGGTACCAAAATTCAAATTACAAGGAGAAGAAGACTTCAGATGTGCAAAATAGCAATATAGACTCCATAAGTATTGTTCTCTTTCTAAGCTAGGATCACATACTAAATTTTTAATTGAACTGAGCTGACTAAAGCCCTACTTCAGCTAGTGAAAGAAGTGAAAGGGAAGAGTCAGCCTGGATCCGGAAATGGAACTTGACTACCCTTGACACAGTACAGATTGTGAAGGGCTTTGATCTCAAGCAGAGGATTGATTGTATACTTGCTCTTGGAGGTAATATGAAGCCACTGAACTTTATTGAATAGGAAGGTTAGGCATATTAATATGACAACTGAGTGGTAGATGGACTGGAGTGGGAAAAGACTTGGGATAGGGAGGCCAACCAGAAGGCTACTGTAATGAATGCCTTTGTATGGTCGCAGTGTTAGAGGAAAGAAGGGGCATACATGGAATTTGCTATGAAGTTAAACTTGATAGTCCAGGGGAAAAGATTAGTAAGGAAAGTGAGTGAATGAGGCCTTGAGTTTCACAGTTTATGAGTCTGGGCAACTAAAAGGTACCTTTTACAATAATAGGGAAGTTAGAAAGAGGGAAAAAATAAGGGGGGGAAAGTTTAAGGGAAAGATAGCTTGGATTTTGACAATTATTCAGTACTCTGAAAATACAAATGCTTCTTTGTTCTTCATATTTGTCTAATTTCAGACCAGAATACTTTGGTTTTTTTAAATTTTATTAATTTATTTTGATTTATCAATAATCACTTCCATACACTTTTGAGTTTAAAATTTTCTCCTCCTTCCCCACCACCCTCCCCAAGATGGCACATAATCTGATATAGTCTATATATTTACATTCCTATTAAACGTATTTTCACATTAGTGATGTTGTAGATAAAAATTAAAACCAATAGGAGGAACCATCAGAAAGAGGAAACAAAACTCAACAGAAGAGATAAAAAATAGCAATTCAACTTCCATAGTTCTTTCTTTGGATTTGGATAGCATTTTCCATCACGAGGCTTCTGGAGATGCCTTAGATCCTTGTATTGCTGGAAAGGGTTAAGTTTATCAATATTAATCATTGCACAACTTGGCTGTTATTGTGTACAATGTTCTCTTGGTTCTGCTCATTTCACTCAGCATCAGACCATTCAAGTCTTTCCAGGTTTTTCTGAGGTCAGCCTGCTCATCATTTCTTATAGAACAATAGTATTCCATTACATTCATATACAACAACTTGTTCAGCCATTCCCCCAATTGATGGGCATCCTCTCAATTTCCAATTCTTTGCCACCACAAAAAGAGCTGCTATGAATATTTTTGCACATGTGGGTCCCTTTCCCATTTGTATGATCTCTTTGGGATATAGCCATAGAAGTGCTATTGCTGGATAAAAGGGTATGCACATTTTTATAGCCCTTTGGGCATAGCTACAAATTTTTCTCCAAAATGGTTGGATCATTTCACAACTCCACCAACAATGCATTAGTGTTCCAATTTTCCCACATCTTCTCCAACATTTGTCATTTTGCTGTTTTGTCATGTTGGCCAATCTGATAGGTGTGATGTGGTACCTCAGAATTATTTTGATTTGCATTTCTCTAATCAATAATGATTTAGAGCATTTTTTCATATGACTATAGATGTTTTTAATTTCTTCATCTGAGAACTGTCTGTTCATATCCTTTGACCATTTATCAGTTGGGGAACAGACTAGAATACTCTGAATGGAATGGAAGGAATGCATTATTTTAAAAAGATTTTATTTATTTTTGTGAAGTCATATTTGGATCTTTGATGTTTTTAAAATAGGAAACTCCTTTCACTTATGAAGGCTGACAACTCTGTAATCTATACTGGTAATACCTATTGTCACAGAGTGAGAATGCATCTGAAGAAGGACTTAAACCCTGGTCTCCATAACTCTGAGAGTACCCCTCTGTTCACCATGGCACACTACTTCTCTTAGTAGGATGTGTTCTGCAGTGTTTTTATTTGAAATTTTCAATTTAATATTATTCCCAAATTGAAATAAAGGTAAAAAACATAGCACAGGTTCTTAACCTGGTGTCTATGATTTTTGAAATGATATTTTGATGAGTATATTTCAATATAATTGGTTTTCTTTGTAATCATATATATCTTATGATTTTAGAAATATTGCTCTGTAACTAGAAGTTTCACTGGATGGAAAAGAGGTTCATGGCATAAAAGAGGTGAAGAACCCCTGAAATAAGACAAGATATTTCTAATTAAAGACCTGTGGCCTAATTTAAAAATGCCCATAATCAAAATACTTAATGAACTAAAACTGACACATATAGCAGTCATACTGTATACAAATTTCCAAAGTGGACATAAATCAGTAAAACAGAGAATTACAGCAAACCAAGCACTTAGCAGTTTACTCAATATGATACAATGACCTAGTGTACTTTACAAGGCCCTAACTTCATCATTCTTCTTTTATTTAAGTGCAGCAATAAAGATTCTAAAATATCACCTTCATCGAATTTTTTTTAATGATGTTTTTGGATTTTGGCAAAACCAAAAAATTGTTTTACTGTCCTCTTTTTTCTTGTTATAAATCTCCTTGTAGTGAGAATAAGTATTTGAGAACATTTCACTCGGATTCTCTATGTAAAAGCAGTGTCACATACTACAGAGAGTATAAAGTTCAGAGTGTGGAAGTACCATGTTCAAATCTCACCTCTGAAATTAATTAGTCAGGTTAACTTTGGGAAAGAGAAAAAGTCACTTAACTTTACTGTTTCTGAAGCAAAGCTAATATTTATATTTTAAGTAATAGAGAGATAGAAGTGAAATGGAGGACTTTTGCATATTTACATGTACTAGCATGAACTGTAAAATAATCATGACTTCCATTTTTCATATTTACTAGTATGTCACCATTACAAACTATTGTCAAAAAGCGTTAGCAATATTATCATCATCATCATGAAAAAGCATTTATTAAGTGCTGAATTGCCATCACTCTGTTAGATGGCATACAGAGATACAGATACTAAAATATGCTTCCAAAGGAATTCCAAGCCAAGAAAGATAAAAATGGTATAGATACAAAATAAAAGTATAAAAATATTACTAGTAAGGAGACGGGGCACAAATTGAAAGGAAAAATATACAAGAAGGAAAAATAAAGGTTCCAGTGCTTGATATGTGTCAGTTACCATATTAAGTACCTTACAAATATTTTCTCACTTAGTCCTGGGAAGATCCTGGGATTTAGGTGCTATTAATATCCCCATTTTGTAATTGAGGAACCTAAGACAGACAAAGGTTAAGTGACTTGCTGAGGGTCAGACATCTGGTAAGTGTCTGATACTAGATCTGAACACAGGTGTTCCTCACTCCAGACCGAGCGTGCTGTCCATTGTGCCCCCTAGTACCATTGGTGAGGGGTCAATCCATTATGTAAATGGGAGATGTTTGTGATAACAATGAGAAAAATAAGGTGGAGGAAACCTTTAGCACTTCTCTAACCTGTCCAGTCAGCACATCATTTTACTTTTTGAAGTCTGAAATGTCTTCCCCTAATTGCTCTACTTAAGCAAATCCTATGAATCCTTCAAGGTCTTCATTATTTCTCATATTCAACATGAGTCTTTTATCTAGAACATTTTATCAGTTTCATCCTTGTGGGGAGGGCTACCAGATTTATTGAGTGCATCACTCTATTTTGCTGTTGATTATTACGAATACAAGAAATGCTGTATTAGCAAATCAGCATTTTTCTTTCTTTCATTTATTTTTAATGTATTGTTCAAAGAATCACTAAAATTAAGAGTTTGAAGGGCCCATGGTGGCCATTTGATCTGACCAGAGTAAGGCTGAAGACATCATGGTTGATTTTACTCAGGCGATCCAAAATTAATATTAACTGCTCTCGCTGTTAGTCCTCTGAGCCAATCAATTCTCTAGGATGGTCTCAGTACAATATGAGGAAAAAACCTACACACAAACACACAAACAAGCAAACACATACTCCAAAATACTCTGATACTCCAAAAAAAAACCAACCAAAAACATACCCCAAAACTAGTCAACCTGCATGGAGGTGGAAGCGAGTTTGAGGTAGGATACTGTTTCTATCACACCAACTTTTTTAAGATAAACTTGATGCCTGGTTAGAAGCTTGTAATCATTATATTTTAACTTGTGGTTCAGAAATCCAAATGCAATTCTCATATGCCATCTTTTAAACCAAGTGTTGACCCACATCAGCTTTTTTTCCCTGAACTCTTTGTCACTAATGATCAATGATGATTTGAAAACAAAATACCCCACTTGTGTCCCTAAAGTCTTCAAAGACCCAAAAGTTCCTTTTGTACTTAATGTTCCATTATACAGTGCGCCCCAAAAGCCTTAGGGCAGATGTAAACTAATAAAGTTCCAAACTGCATTGAATCTTTTGGTATACCCTCTTTTTGGCAATGGATTCTAAATTCCTCCTGGGAATAGCATTTGTGCATATATGAATCATAGAGAAGTGGATGTCATTTTTTTGACAAGCCATAGGGTGTGGGGAAAAAAAGAGCCCTTATTTTAGATGATTGCCCCAGAAAAGCCTCAGACCTCTCTACTGATACCTGGTCAACAAATAGCTGGCTCAGTAGCCCTCAGCAAGTTGTCATGAGTATTCTTCCTCCAAAATTGGCATATAATGTAATGATTTCTATGGTATGATTTTACTCAAAGTAATTTCACTGTATTACATGAATTATTACAAAAGCCTACTTGTCTATTTACTGATATTGATGCAACAATTATATCCTAGCTTACAGTAATAGGATAGGGGAACAGGGAACTAGGCATTTACAAAAAACCTACTGTGTACCAGGCACTGCTCTGAGTGTTTTTTTTTTTATTTTTACAAATATCTTATTTGATCCTCAAAACCACCCTGAGAAGCAGGTGGTATCATTCTCCCCATATTGCAGTTATGAAATCAGAGGCAAATAAGTTAAGTAAGTCACAGATTCACAAATTAGTAACTGCCTGGTGTCATATTTGAACTCAGGGCTTCCTGACTCCAGTTCTATTGTTCTACTCATTGTACCATCAGCTGCCTAAGGTTAGGGTTTCAGATTATAAAGATATAACAAATTCCCACATGGGGAAACCCCCTTTACTAAAACAATTTGTCATCTTCTCTGAAATTTTCAGTCTTAGAGAGTTACCTGGAACATGAAAAATAAGTGACTTGCCCAGAATCCCATAAATGCTACTTGCTACAGATATGAACTAAGCTCAGGTCTTTTTGGCTCTGAGGCCAACTTTCTATCCACTATGCGATATTGTTTTTTGGTCCTTTTTCATACCAATTTTTTTCAAACTATTTCATAAATTTTAGATTTGTAACCCCATAAATTTATTATGGTCCTTCTGGTGCTATTTTGCTTTTATATATAGGGCAAGGGTTTCACAATGGTACTGCCACAAAATGATTCTTGTTATTCTTTCTGAGAAACAAATCATCATTGTTTGAAGTCACTTCATCTGCCATATTGTTCTTCTGGCCCCAATCTAGGGCCCTTCTAGGATTCTTCTCAGCTTCAGCTGCCACCCAAATTCAGACTAGGGTTTTTGACTTAAGAACTTGTATTTTTTATCTTGTGGATTTGTGGCTTTATCTTTATCTGTTTATCAATTATCACTGGAACCAGGGATTACAGTTGAATCAAACTAGACTCTTGTCTGCAAAGTTTATTGGTTCTTATCTATTAATCAACCTGTCTTCTTTAGCAAATATTAGGACATTCCCACTTACACTGGAGACTTGGGAAATTACAGCAGAGACCATCTTTTATGCATATTTTGAATGCCCCAGAACAACTGGCCAATACTTTATCTTATAGTAAAAGCTAAGTAAATTAGTTTGGGTCGATTGATTATTTCTACTTAAACCATGGATGAAAGTAAAATGATCCCTGTCATGCTGTTCAGGGAGAACAACCTTTCCTGACCCCTATAAGCTCTCTGCTTAGGCCTAAAGCATGAAATCTGATTACTAGTCTTTTAGTTCTCCCATTGAAGAATAGCAAATGCTATTAGCCATAAATATTATTGGTAGTGTTGAAGTATTATGTGCCTGCAGCTTTGAGTCAGAAAATGCTTCATGGTTTGTATGTAAGAAGTCCACTTTGGCTCTTTGAATAGTTGTTAATTCCCCAAATTTGTTGCCTTGTCTTTTTTCTTCTTCTCATCATGGCAGAACACATTCGAAGTCCCAAAAAGCAATACTAGCTAACACAGAGGGTCCTAATATCTAACAACCTGATGATATTTTAATATAGTAATCTTTGGCCACTATGATTCAATCAAAACAAGATACTGCATTTGATGCTTTCTAAATTTAACAGATCATAATGAATTTTATATGCTCCCACATGCAATCTTGCATACCACAAACAGGCCATAAATTGCCAGGAGATAAATCACTTGGTATGAATGAACATAGTGATAAAGTGTGCAATAAAGGGTAGGAGCAAAAGCAAAATGTTTTATGGAAGGCAGCCATGAAAACAACTAGAAGTAGACTTTTTGTTTGCTTATTTGTTTTTGTAATTTTCAAGATGGAAGAAAAAAAAAGACAAGGTAGCTTGACGTTAAAAGAATAATGCCTTTATAAAGTGGAAAACAGGGTTACTATAATATCACTGATTTGTCCTATATGTTCAGCCATCTCAAACTTAAATCCTCTTTTAGGCTCAGGTTCTTTCAATATTTGAATTCATTCCAATAAGTATTTATTTACCACCTATGGTATATCATTCTTTATGCTAAGATCAGGATATATAATAACAAATACAAAATTTATTTATGATTTCAAAGAACATAAAGTCTGTTATAATGACAATCCTAAATCTCTTCTCCAGGCTAGACTTTGGTTCCTTCAACAAAGCCTTAAATGGCACAACCAAAGGCCACTCATTATCCTGGCCCTATTCCCTTCAAGGAAGCCTCTCATTTATCAGTCTTCTTTCTAAATGGTGGCTTCCATAACTCAACACAGACTTACAGTCTCTTTTATCATAGTCTAATAATATTACTTGTTTTGGTCACCACAAAAACTGTTCACTTGTTTAGAATTTATTATCCACTAAAACCTGTTTTTCATTTGAATAGTTGTCTAGTGATATCTCCATTTTTTAAAATCCTAAGTATAAACTGTACAGTCATGTCTACTAAAATTTAATTTCTTTAGGGTTGGCCCAATGTTTTTAAAATGGCAGAATCTATTTGGGATCTTGATTCTTCATCTAACAAATTAGTTATTCCTCCTTTTGGTTTTATGTCACCTATATGTTTGATAACCATCATTTTTATGACTTATTGCTAAAAATTCAGCATAAAAGGTTCTTCTGGGTCATGTGATCAATAAGATGTAGTACTAGAAAGTTTCTCTGATCCTGACTCTCTACTTCTCAGACTTCTCCAAATCAAAAATTATGCTTCCAAAATAAAGCAAACATAGATAGAAAGATAAATAGACAGATGGAGATAGATAGATAAATAGATAGATGATAGATAGATAGATAGATAGATAAATGGATGGATGAACTTAAACTCACCGTCCCTGAACCCTACCTGACTTTCATGATACCAGCACTGAGGCTGCATTAGCAGACCCAAGAACTGGATATAGGCTTACCACAATCCTCACCCACAATCCCTGGTCCACCCACATCTTTCTACTGCAGTTAAGGCTAGAGCTTCAGGCTGCGTAAGATTGCTCTTCTACAGCCAGGTCTGCAGTAGTCCTTTAAAAGCAAAAATATATTGAGACTTACCACCTCAGTGGTAGTTCTGCAAACTCTGAACTGCCTGGGAAGAACTCTAAAGCTATGGTGCAAGGGCAGACTACTTTTACTACCAGTGTGGTACTTCTCTGAATTGTCAATGCCACACCAAGAAACTGAAGAACAAAGGGAACTTAACAGGATCCCAGATCAGGAAGTCAAATGTGGATGTGGGGAAGAGTGGAGATACAGCACTCCACTAAGCCTGAGGGAAACAGCTCAATATCCACAAGGGCCAAAGTTCCCAAGTCACTTGGGGCAGAATCCTACCCTCAGGCTTTTTGAGATCTAGCCATGAAACAAACTTCACTCATAGGAGGTAAAGTCAGAAAGTGAAGGTGAGAAAATAAGGTTAAAAACAAAACAAAACAAAACAAAACAAAAAAAGACAAGTTACCAGAGTTCTCAGGAAGAAGAAAACTTGGAGATCCTGAACATAAGCAGATAAATCACCAGGCAAAATATTAACTACAGAAGGAAAAATGGCTTTCAGGTCCAGTAAATGAGTTTGAGTGTCTAGATATGAATGTTGCAAAACAAAGGAAAATGATCCAACATTTGATGAGCCAAAGAATCCTGTAGAATTTGAAGACATAATGGAAACACAATATGCTGTTCCTGAGTGGTTTAAAATTAAAATAACAATTTTGAGAGCAGAATTTATATCCTATACAGAAAAAAATAATTGGTGGGATAGAAGATCTGGAACATAAGATGACAAATTTCATCAAAGAAACAAGAAAGAACAGAAGTTTGGAACACAAATATACAGAAGTAAAAGACAATGTAGAAAAAGAGAAACAAAAAAAATAACATGAAAAGAAAATACAAATCTACTGATCTCTCAAAGACAGGATTGTAGAGAGAGCCTAAGGATCATAGGTCTCTGAGAATACAATAGGAACAAACAAATGCACAAAATAAAAAAAAATCTTAACAGAATCAGGAAATAATAAAACAGAATTGCCCAGAAGTTCTGAATATAGAAAATGAAATACCAATTGAAATAATTATTGAAAAATCAGTTGAAATAATTAATTCACTACCAGAAACAAATAAAAGAGGCTACAATCTTTAAGACAATTTAATTCAGAAATAAGTTATGTAAGCAATCAAGTGAAAGATTTTCAAATACAAAGGCAAGAAAATGCAAATAAAGCAAGATTATTCTGAACCCCCCAGAAAATATAGAAGGGAATTGAATAATATTCTAAAGAACAGCAGAGCTTAACCATTCATAAAAATATAGATATTCAATAATAAAGAGGCATTTGAAACATTTTTAGAAAGAAAACCAGAACTGAATCAATTTGCTTCTCAAACACTCCAAAAAAGAAAAATGCAGGAGTGATATAAAGCAGGCATGACAGCAACAGTAACAATGACATTGGAAACACCTGTAAGAAATTTTTTTGTAAATATACAAAAGGAGACAGGAGTGAAGATAGAATTCTGGTGGAGGTAACAACGAAGCTGCAGCCACGGGACATTATCAATAGAACCTGGAGATAATATGCTTACAGGTGATTAATTTTCTTTTTCATGGGAATATATCATAATCTGGGTTGGGGGGGAAGGGAGGCAATGATATAGAGAGGAATGTGTGATGTGCCAGGGTCAAATCAAGGGCTAGCAATAAGGGGAATTTGACCCCTGCTATTTTAGAAAAAGAAGAGTCTATAAAGTAGTGTTTGAGAAGTATCAGAGAAGGATTGAAAAGGAGAAGGAAATGAAGGAGGTCTTGCTTTGGTAGTGGGAGGGGGTTCCTCCGATGCATGCTCCTATTGCTGAAAAGAGATAGTCTGGGGAGGGAGATTGTTTCCTTGCAATAGTGTGGCTTGAGGGATTGGGTGCTTGAAAAGTCTATTCATCCTATCTCAGAAAGGGATTGGGAGTGGAACACTTGGGGAAGTGTCACCTGAGTGGAAAGCCAAAGACCCGAGAGGAGAGTTTGAGGCAAATGAAGAAAGACAGAGAGTCAGAGAGAGACAGAGACAGAGACAGAGACAGAGACAGAGACAGAGACAGAGAGAGAGCCATAGAGACAGAGAGTCAGAGAGAGAGAGAGACAGAGACAGAGACAGAGACAGAGACAGAGAGAGACGGAGAGAGACAGAGAGAGAGACAGAGAGAAAGACAGAGACAGAGAGAGAAAATCAGTCCTGGGCTGCATATTTAGGGAAGTGTTATGGGAGGGGCCTGACCATGAAATAGTATCCTCTCTGATACTTAGACTAATTGAAATTGTTCTTGGAGTAGGGCACAAGAGAAAAGGGGAATCCATGGGATAAGCTCTACAAGCAGCAGAAAACACCTATAGGAAAAACCTAGAATGAATACTTTGGAAACTTTGATTGTATGATTGTAGAATAAAAGAAAGAGACCAGATCATTATAGGGATTATCGAAGAATGAGGGTCTATAGTAGTCAGAAAGAGAGTGTGGGTAATGAAGAAACTGATAGAAACCTGTTTTGGAAACGGGTTCAAAAATGAAATTTACAAAGTTAATGAATTGAAGGGGAGGAGAAGAGGGATTCTATGTGACTGAGAGGGAGGGAAAAGAAAGGAAGACATTTAACCTGATAAAAGGAGAGAAAAAAAGAACTAATAAGCGAAATGGTGTAATAAACAAGATGAGCGGATCAGGGGAAAAAGGAAGAGAACCAGTGGGAATAAAGCCACCTTTAAAAAATAAAGTAAGGCAATTGAAGGAAGATGGTATTGAGATTAAGGCAAAACAGGGAAGAAATCATTACTTTAAAAATGTAATATTAGTGACAGACGGTGAAAAATATAACTCTCATAATTTTAAATATGAATGGATTAAATATCCCAATAAAAAGTGTGACAGATTGGATAAGAAAACAAAACCCTACAATCTTGTTCACACACACATACACACACACACACACACACACACACACACACACACACAAATACATCTAAAAAACAAAGATATGCAGAAAATACAACTGAGAGGATGGGGGGGAAATTACTATGCATCAAGTGAATCCCAAAAACAGAAGTTCTAATCAGGCTACCTGACAAAGCAAAAACAAACATTTAAAAATAAAAAATGGATAAACAAGGAAACTATATTATGTTGAAAGGAACAGAGACAACAAACCAATATCAGTAATAAATTCATATGCTCCAAATGACTTAGCATCCACATTCATAAAGAAAACATTATCTGAGCTACAAGAAGACATAGACAGTAACACAATAGCAACAAAAGCCTTCAATATATTTATTTCAGTTTTGGAAAAATCTTACAGAAATATAAGCAAAAGGGAAAATATGGAACTGAATAAACTGCTGGAATAACTAGAGTTTGAAGAACTATGGTATCTTCGAAATGAGACAGCAAGAGAAAATATATGTTTTTGGCAATGAATAGAATGTTGAACAAAAATCTACCATGCTCTAAAGTACAGAGATACTATACACAAATGTAAAAAATGCAGATGTACTTAATACATCATTTGCAAACCATAAAGAAATAAAAATGATAGTTGGTTCAGGGACCACAAATGAATAATATTGAACCAACCCGATATTTAACAATGAAATCCTAGATAATTAATATGTCATAGAAATCATAGAAACAATAATTATAAAAAAATTATAATGACAAAATGACAAACCAAAATTTCTGGGATGCAGCTAAGGCAGTCCTCAGGGGAAAACTGTATCCTTATAAACATATTAACAAAATAGAAAAAGAAGGGGTTAATTAACTGAATGTTCATTTAAAAATAGAAAACCATAAAGTAAACAAATATAAACTAAAAAAGTAAAGAGACATTAAAAATTAGAAAAACAACAGATAAATTGGAAGCAAAAAAAAGATGAAAATGATCAAACTAAAAGCTGGTTCTTTGAAAAAAAACTAATGAAATTGATAAACATTTAGATAATCTGATTTTACAAAAGAGAGAAGAAAATTAAATGAATAAAATGGCAAATGAACAAGGTGAAATGACAGCAAAGCCAGTAGAAATAAAAAAGAGTAATTAGCATATATTATGCATAGTTATATGTTAACAAAAATGGGAATACAAATAAATAAGTAAATTGATACTTTCAAAAATATAAAATATTCAGACTATCAGAAGACCAGACAGAGACCTAAAATAACTCATTCTTACAGAGAAAAAAGATAATTTATCTTTAAAGATACTTACCAATGGTAGGGGTGGGGGAGAACCACACAAAACCAAAACCAAATAACAACAAACCTCATAACCCTGATGTAGTGACAGAATTCTATTAAACTTTTAAAGAACAATTCTTATACATACTTGATAAATTATTCTCAAAAACTCAGAAATAATTCACCCTATCATAATCTTTTTATGAAATAAGTATAGTGCTAATAACTAAACTAGGGAAAGACTTTACTAAAAAAATGTAGACAAAATCCTGTCAAATGGACTGCAGCAATGTTAAAAATCATTATGAATAATTGAGATCTGTACTATGGATATAAAGATGGTGCAACATAGGACACAACATAATTATACTAAAATTTAAAACATCAAAAATCACAGAAAAAAGCCTTTGACAAAGTACAATACTTTTTTATTCTAAAACCCCTACAAAGTCCTGAGATAGAGGGACCTTTTTTTTGGGTGGGGGGATGGACATTTTTAATAACATAAAAAGTATCTATCTAAATCCAAAACAACAAGCATCATTTGCAATGGAGATACATTAGAAATTCTTCAAATATGTACAAGCATGTATAACAAGGGTGCCCACTCTCCTCTATTATTTTTTTTAGTTCCAGAAATGCTAGCAACAGTAATAAGACGAGAGAGAAATCAGAGGTATAAAAAGGCAAAAAACAGATAAAACCATCCCTGTGTTCTGATGATGTGATAGATTTACGTGAAAAGTTCTAGTGAATCAGTAAAGATACTAATTGAGACAAGAGCTTCGGCAAAGTTATAGATTACAAAATAAATACACAAAAATCAACAGCATTTCTACATAATAATAACAAAACAAAAGAAGTAATAATAGAAAGGAAATTCTGGTTCAAATATTTTTTAAATGCATAAAAATGCCTGGTCATTAATGTCCCAAAGCACACAAAAGCCTTGTATAGTTTTAGTTACAACATATTCCTTAAAGAAAGAAAGGAAAAATAAATAAATAAACAGCTGGAGGAATATTTAGTTGCCATTGACATGGCTATGCCATGCCAATATAATTTATACATGTATTGCTATGCCAAATAAATTACCAAGGATATATTTTGTTTAACTTAGTAAACTAATAACAAAATTAATTTGGCAAAACAAAAAATGTAGAATATCAAGGAAAATGATGAAAAGAAGTAGGGGTAAAGAGGGATAGCACTTCCAGACCTCAAAATATAATATAAAGCAGCAATTATCAAAACTACCTGGTATTATTTAAAATATAATGAGATAGATCAATGAAATAGACTAGACAAAAGCAATTTTTTAAATAGGAAAAATAACCCAGTGTTCGATAAAGTAGAAAACACAAAATGTTGTCATGTAACATATGCCATAATATATAAAGTGTGTTCATATAATATTAATATAAAGTTGTTGTTCAGTCATTTTTCAGTCATGTCTGAGTCTTTGTGATCACATTTCATGTTTTCTGAAGTGGTTTGCCAATTCCTTATCCAGCTTATTTGCAGATGAGGAAACTGAAGCAAACGGAGTTATGTGACTTGTCCTGGATTACATAGCTAATAAATGGCTAAGGCTAGATTTGAACTCAGGAAGATTAGTCTTCCTGACCCCAGGCCTAGCACTCTGCTCACTGCAACATGGTTACCTAGCTCATGTTTATCTCATTTTCCCACAAGTAAAAAAACATTAATTAAATATGATCAACTTTTTCAAGTGTTTACCTAAAATCTAGGTACGCTATCAATTCAATAATCTTTTGATTTACCAGTCAGGTAAATAACAAAAGAAGAAATAAGATTAATTGTTCACAGTAGCTCTTGCTGAAGTTCTACCAACTCTGCTATGATTGATCCTCTTTTTTTTTTGTCCATACCTGTGATTTCATTAACATAGGGAACCCTCAGTGAGAAAATCCCATGCAGATTAATAAATAAATATTCTGCAACCTGAAGTCTTAGAGAGTTGCTTTGAGTACTGAGAGGTTAAATAGAGACCACTTCTAAATGTAGAACAATCAACCTTTCAATAAAAACTTCTAGAATTTTGCCATCTATCAAAGTCAAATACGCTAGCCTATAATTGCAGTATCCTCTTTCTTGCTTTTTCATTTATTTTTAAACTGGAGCAACTTTTATCTCGTACATATTCATATTCCATTTCTTCCATTCTCCATGATTTTTCAATGGCTTAGAAATGATATCTGCTCTTGTTTTCGTATTTGTAGATACAGTTCATCTGGAACTAATGACGTGTATCCATTGAAGGAAACTAAGTGCTATCAACTGGCTTCTTATTCTGTTTTAACTCCATATTCTTCCCTTTAATGCTATCTTATCAGAAAAAAAAGGATATTCTCCATGAAAAACAAAAATGAAGCAAAATATGAATTGAGTAATTCTGCCTTCTCTCCATTATTTTTTATCATTACTCATTCACATCAAGTTGCAGTCCCATATTTTATTTGAACCTTTGCTTTCCCAAAAAATAATCTATTATTTATCTGATTTCTCATAACTTTCTTGTAGCTTTCATAATACATATTCCATTCTAAATCGTATGTTAATTGTTTCCTTTCTTTTGTCTCCTACAAGATTATGTTACTTGAAAGCATGGATCCTGGCATTCATTTGTGTTTTGCCAATCAATACTTTACACCATACACTATAAACTATAATTGGTGCTGATTATTTGTTTCTCCTTTTTTTTCTGGAAGAATTACAAATATATTTGTGTGTGTGTGTCTTAGTTGCTATGCAATTGTTTTCAAATATAGACTAATTTCCATCTTATTCTTCCTTCCATATATTTCTCTCTCTTTTTCTCAGCTCCCTTGTAACCTGAAACACATAACAAAGCTTTCAAATTCTCCTCTTAAAAATTCTTTTTAAACTTAATTGTGATTTAATTGCTTCATGAACATATATCTTGCCTTGACAATAAGGTCATAAACTTATGAAGAGCAGAGAAAATATCTTAGTGACATTGAGCTTTACGTAGCATTTTAATCTTTGCAAAATGCTTTCCTATATTATCTCAATTAATCCTCACAATAACCCTGTGAGCTAAGGGTTATTTTCTCCATTTTACAGATATGCTTAGAGAATTCTAGAAAGCCAATCAAAAAAATTACTTGAAATAAGTAAGAATTTTAGCAAAGTTGCAGAATATAAAGCAAACCCAAATAAATCATCAGCATTTTTATATTTTAACAACAAAGTCCAGCAGCAAGAGATAGAAAGAGAAATTTTATTTAAAATAACAACAAAAAGTCTAAAATACCTGGGAGTCCATCAGACAAGACAAATCCAGGGATAATATGAACACAATTAGAAAACAGTTTTCTCACAAACAAATGATATCTAAACAATTGGAAAAATATTAATTGTTCATTGGTAGGCTGAGCCAATATAATAAAAAACACAATTCCACCTCATTTAATTTACTTATTCAGTGCCATACCAATCACACTATCAAAGAATTATTTCATAGAGGTAGAAAAAAGTATTAACAAAATTCATGTGGAAAAACAAAAGGTAAAAAAATGAAGTGGTTCAAGCAAAAAAAATATATGAAGAAAAGTAGCTTAGCAGTACCAGACATCAAACAATATTACAAAATGATAATCATTAAAATCATCTGTTACTGGCTAAGAAATTGAGTGGTAGATCAGTAGAATAGATCAGGAACACAAATTTGTGGTTGCTTAGTCATTTAATTTGTTTCAACTCTTTGTGACACCTTTTCAGGGTTTTCTTACCCAAAGATACTGAAGTGGTTTGCCAAGTCCATATCTAGCTCATTTTATAGCTCATTTTATATATGAGGAAACTGAGGCAAACATGGTTAAGTGACTGCCTAGGACAGCACAGAAACTAAGTTTGAGGCCAGTTTGACCTTAAGTCTTCCTGACTCCAGGCCAGGTACTCTATCCATTTTGTCTCCTAGCTACCAATACTCAGACACACAATATACAGAAGCAAATAGCCATAGTAATCTATTGTTTGGCAAAACAGAAGTTCCAATATTTTGCAACAAGAACTCAGTAATTGACAGAAATTGTTGCCAAAACTGGAAAGCAGTTTGGCAGAAACTAGGAATAGCCCAACATCTCACACTGTATGCTGATCTAGGGTCAAGATAAATACATGATTCAAGGGGCAGCTAGGTGGTGCAGTGAATAAAGCTCCAGCCTTGTAGTCAGGAGGACCTGAGTTCAAATGTGACCTCAGACACACGATACTAGCTGTGTGACCCTGGGCAAGTCACTTAATCCGATTGCCTCACCAAAAAAAAAATATTAAAATAAAGATAAATGCATGATTTAGACATAAAGGGTGATAACATAAACAAATTAAGGAAGCATGGAATGTTTAACTTGCCAGATTTATGCATGAGTGAAGAATTGATGAACAAACAAGAAATAAAGAACATGGCAGGAGATAAAATGGATCATTTTTATTACACCAAATTAAAAAGGATTTGCACAAACAAAACCAATGCAGCCAAAATTAAAAGGAATTCATGAAACTGGGGGAGGGGATTACAGCAAATTCTCTGATAAAGCCTCATTTCTCAAATACATAGAGAATAGAGTCAAATTTATAACAATATGAGTCATTCCCCAATTGATAAATGGCCAAAAGATATTAATAGGCAATTTTCAGAAGATATCAAAGCTATTTTTGTCATATAAAAATTCTTTAAATCATTATTAATTAGAAAATTGCAAATTAAAACTACCCTGAGGTACCACCTCACACATAGCAGATTGGCTAATTTGACAGAAAATGAAAATCAAAGTTGGAGACAATGTGAAAAAATAGAGAAGACACATGCACTATTGGTAGAGTTTTGACCTGATTCAACTGTTCTGGAGAACAATTTGTAACTATATCCAAAGGACTGTGAGACTATAAATACCCTTTGATCCAACAATACCACTATTAGGTCAGTACCCCAAAGAGGTCAAAGAAAAAGGGAAAGTACCTATATGTACAAAAGTACCTATAGCAGTTCTTTTTGTTTTGGTAAAGAATTAAAAGTTGAGAGGATGCTCATCAATTGGGGAATAGCTAAGCAAATTGTGGTATATAATTATGACAGCATATTATTCTGCTATGTGATATAATGAGCAGGATGGTTTCAAAAAAACCTGGAAAGACTTACATGAACTGATACTGAGTGAAGTTGGCAGAACCATGATAACATTGTACACAGTAACAACAATATTGTACAATGATCACCTTTGAATGACAGGTTTTCTCAACAACCCAATGATGCAAGACAATTCCAAAGACTTACGGTGAAAAATATAATCTACCTCCAGAGGAAGAACTGATAGAGTCTAAATGTAGAGGAAATAATACTTTTTAAAAATTTCTTTATTTTTTTTTTTTTTTGCTCTTCATTGTTTTTGACAACATGGCTAATATGGGAAATGTTTTACGTGAATGTGCATGTATAATCAACATCAAATTGCTTGCCCCATTAGGGAGGAGGGAGTAATAGAATTTGGAACTCAAAATTGAAAGAAAAAGTTATATATTTTTTTACATATAATTGAGAAAAAAATAAAGTAAAAATTAAATGTAAAAAAATAAAATATAAAACATACTGTTTTTCAAGGCTGAGCTCAGGGGACATCCCTTCTGTGCAGTCCCCTTGATTATCTTGTAATTGTGTTTTCTATCTCAAATTGCTCTGTATTTCCTTGTTTATTTACACGATATATCCCATGATGTTCCAATCTTGTAGAACATAAGCTCCTGTTTGATTTCTTTTTTTTTGTCTCTGTATCCTCAGTAACTAACACACAATGCCTTCCATACTTCTTTCCAATGATGCAGATAGTACCCTGACTTATGTTATAATTTTTTGTGATCTTTGCTCATATCCTCTTACACATCTGCCATGGTGCCTCCACTATATCATCAAATATGTGGAGGTCTTCACGTAGCTCTCTTGTAATTTCATGTACATGATCATTTTGCCTCTCTACCATATGCCTCTCTGATAATAACCTTCATTCCATTTCTCTTGAATGGTTCTTAGCTACTAATACATTGCAGCCTATTCAGATCTATCACGGACATCTCCATGACCCCTTAGGTGACCTTCACTTCTGAAACTTCAGAGAGTGTTGTATATTATGACTAATGGCCACACAATGTTTCAAAAGGACATGTATGTTAAACAGATGGGCCTTAGTTTCAAGGATTATGTTGGTGTCATTGTAAATAGTGTAATTACCCAAATATAATTTAGCCCACTCAACTCTTCCTATTAAATACTTTCCCTATTTTATTGTGCATCTACTCTGTCTATCACAAATATACATAATGATTAACCAGATCTATGTGCTATCCATATAATTTCATGATATTCAAAAATAGGCATGTTATCTCTGTTTCTCTCTCTCTCTCTTTTATTCTTTCTCTCTTTTTCTCTCACATATACATGCATACATACATACACACACACACACACACACACACACACACACACAAGCTCCTGTGTGCCTAGTTAGGTTGAACTTTTTTGACCGATTATGAATCTCATTTATGGTGCTCAGCAGTATCCCAGGTCTTGATGCAATCAACAAAATGCCATTTTCAAACAGGAGCATCTGGAGGATCTCTCCACATGAAGAGGATTTCTCTTTGATTTAGATTCCATGCTGGACTTCCTCTTTGTCAGTAAGGTTATCAAATACCTTTTCCAACCATATGTCTCCTTTTGTTAAATCTCAGTGGGAGCATAAGTCAAGAGATTGACATTTTTAATCATAGAGTTATTGAATAAAAGTATCTCTCTTACCTCTTTTAACAAATCTGGTGAGTTTAGCATATGCATAGAGAGTCTTTAAGTGAGTGGCATTTTGATTTACTTGGTAAAATGGATTTTTTTTCATTTTTTATTAGTCAATACACAATAAATACCGAGAGATCTGGTATTCTGTATACCTTTTAGTTGAAATTTGGCACTAAGATTGTAGCACAGTAGATGGAATGCTGGTCCTGGAATCAAGAATTCAAATCCAAACTCAGACATTTACTAGCTGTGTGACCCTAAACAAATCACTCAACCTCTATTTGTCTCAGTTTCCTCAATTGTAAAGTAGGGATAATAATAGCACCTAGCTAGTAAAGTTGTCACGAGAATCAAATGATGTATTTGTTAAAAAAAAAGTGCTTAGAGAAGTATCTGGACCATAATAGGTCCTATGCAGTTGCTTCTTCCTTTCCCTTCCCCCTCCCTTGCTATAGAAATGTGATCTACTCTAGAATATATAGTAGTATAAAAAGTCTAACTACTCCCTTCTCATGACTGCATCAAGGATGCCTTCAATATGAGTGGGCTATTCCTATAAATGTTTTATAGAAATGAAAAGTTAGTTTCCCACATGGTCTTGGTTTACTTTTTTCATGTAGTAATAACATTCATTTTTTTTCCCCCTTAGCACCAGTTATCTTTCACTTCTTTCAGTTATTTTTAGATTTTATTTCTTAATATCCTCAAAAGTAGCACCAACAGGCTGGTCCTTTTTTCTCTGTATGCTAGTTGTACTTCAGTTGCACTTATCACGTGACTTTCTTTGGAGCCATTATTACTTCTTTAAATGGGGTAGGTATTTCATAAACATTGGCTGAGTTTAATTTAATTAACTGAGATACTCTTGCAAGTAGTACACTCAACAGCATATCAAACCATGCCTATTAACGGCCTCAGATTTATCTTGTTTTCTATTATTTTTGAAATGTAACCACAGAGTTCAAGTGAAATGATGAGTGTTACATTTTTTAAATTTTTATTAATTTATTTTGATTTATCAACAATCACTTCCATAAGCTTTTGAGTTTTAAATGTTTCTCTCCCTCCTTCCCCCCTCCCTCCCCAAAATGCTGCACAATTTGATATAGGCTATACATATACATTCATATTAAACATATTTTCACATTAGTGATATTGTAAGGAAGAATTAGAAGCAATAGGAGGAATCACCAGAAAGAAGAAACAAAACAAAACAGAAGAAAAAAAAGAGCAAATAGTATGCTTTAATCTGAATTCATACTCCATAGTTTTTTCTTTGGATGTGGATAGCATTTTCCATCATGAGTCATTTGGAATTGTCTTAGAGCTTTGCATTGTTGAGAAGGGCTAAGTCTATTAATATTAGTCATAGCACAACATGGCTGTTATTGTGTACAATGTTCTCGTGGTTCTGCTCACTTCACTCAGCATCAGTCCACCCAAGTCTTTCCAGGTTTTTCTGAAGTCTGCCTGCTCATCATTTCTTATAGCACAATGGTGTTCCATTATATTCATATACCACAACTTGTTCACCTATTCACCAATTGATGGGCATCTCCTCAATTTCCAATTCTTTGCCCCTACAGAAAAAGCTGCTATAAATATTTTTATACATGTGGGTCCTTTTCCTATTTTTATTACCTCTTTGGGATACAGACCTAGAAGTGCTATTGCTTGGTCAAATGGTATGCACATTTTTATAGCCCTTTGGGCATAGTTCCAAATTGTTCTCCAAAATGGCTGGATCAGTTCACCACTCCACTAACAATGCATTAGTTTTCCAATTTTCTCACATCTTCTCCAACTTTTTCAGTGTCATGACAAAGTACCAAAAAATATTTTATAGAGCTGGAAAAAATAACAAGATTCATTTGGAATAATAAAAGTTCCAGAATTTCAAGGGAACTAATGAAAAGAAAAGCAGGGGATGGTGACCTAGCCGTTACAGATCTTAAACTGTATTATAAAGAGGCAATCATCAAAACTGCTTGGTACTGGCGAAGAAATAGAGTGGTGGAACAGTGGAATAAGTTAGGTATGGAAGATACAGTAGTCACTGACTACAGTAATCTCCTCTTTGATAAAATCCAAAGACCCCAGTTTCTGGGATAAGAGCTCACTACTTCACAAAACCTGGTGAGAAAACTGGAAAAGAGTATGGCAGAAACTAGGCATAGACCCAAATCTCACACCATATACCAACATAAAGTCAGAATGGGTTCATGATTTAGATATAAAGGCTGATACTATAAGCAAACTGGGAGAGCAAGGAATAGTTTACCTGTCAGATTTATGGAGAATGGAAGAATTTGTGACCAAACAGGAGATAGAGAACATTATGAAATGCAAAATGAATAATTTTGATTACATTAAATTGAAAAGGTTTCACACAAACAAAGCCAATGCAATTGAAATTAGGAGGGAAGTAGGTACCTGGGAAAGAATTTTTACAACCAGTGTCTTTGATAAGGGCATTTCTAAAATATATAGAGAATTACATCAAATTTATAAGAATATGCATCATTTGCCAATCAAGAAATGGTCAAAGTATATGAACAGGCAGTTCTCAGATGAAGAAATTAAAGCAATCTATAGTCATATGAAAAAATGCTCTAAATCGCTATTGATTAGAGAAATACAAACCAAAACAACTCTGAAGCACCACATCAAACCTATCAGATTGGCCAACATGAGAAAACAGGGAAATTATAAATGGAGTGCTACATTCTTTATAAAACAATATAAAATATTTTATTTTAAAGAAGAAAGGGAATAAACAAGTATTAAGTGCTTATCTACCAATTTTCTATGTGCCAGGTATTGTTTAAAATGTTTGACAAATTTTATCTTATTTGATCCTCACAATAACCATTCCAGGTAGGTCCTATTGTTTTCCCCCTTTTACACTCTAGGATAATGGGGCAAAGAGAGGTTAAATTACTTCCCCAAGGTCACAGTTAGTAAGTGTCTGAGGTCACATTTGAACTCAGGTCTTCTGACTACAGGTTAGCACCCTAGTGTACCAGTAATTATTAGGCAAATAAGCTAACAATTTAAATTCATAAGTAATATATCCTGGAGCATATTCATTTTAAACTGAAGTGAATTGAACAAAAGCTGTAGTTACTTTCAAGATAACATGGAAAGCAAACTATTGGCACACTTCCATTTGATTTTCTTAGTGCAACCCATTGTATATAGAACAGCACCACCACCACCCCCTACTCCTCTAATGGAAATTCTAGCTTCCAAGGACCTCTAGAAGGCACAATTATCAGCTTTTGGCTTCCTTCAGAAATATGCAGACTGTGTAACAAAGACTTGTTTTCATTAACTCTGAGAAATAATACAACTGGTATAATGAGGTAGATAAATACATAGAAAGATAGATAGATGGATGGATGGATGGATAGATTTAAGGGCATTCATTTAGGAAAAAAAAAGTCCTCAGACTTTATAAAGCTCAGCCCAAAATACTCATTTTGGAATGATATTCCTATCATATTGAATAATGTGAACTTTTGTTTATAGATGATACTGACATAACTCTCCATGGGAACGAATGAGATATCTGTGGCTTAGCTATTTTCATAGCCATGTGGGAATTTGCATACAACTATCAATCTTTTGGATTGTACTTTGCTCAGGATATTGATGCTACATCAGCTTTACACCTCATTTCCAGCTTTCCTTCTATGCTATTTTTATGCTTCTTTGCAAGCATATTTTCAGAGAAAGGGCAACTAGGCAGAGATTGCATTGTATGTTTCTAAAGGCAGACCTGTGTTGAATCCATTAGCATATCTATAGTTCCTAGAAGAGCGTATTGTACAAAGATACTTTTAAGAATCGAATTGAATTACTACAACCTGTTTTAGTAGAACACTTATTGGCCTAAGAATAAGACCATGGTTTTAGACCCATTTTTGCTCTTAACTAGGTAAATCATCTTCAGTAAGTCTTTTAAGCTCTTTGGGCTTCAGTTCCCTCACCTATTAAATGAGGCAAGTTATACGAAGTGACCCCTAAGGTCCCTCTAGTACAACAATCCACCCCCAATTTTACTATAGGAAGGTGCCAATGCTGCTTTCAGAAAATAGCATAATGTATTGAAATTTGATTGTAAATGAGGTCCATTTCATATACCCATAGGCAGTATTGTATACTGGGAGGAACACCTAGTTCTAATGCAATCTATGTTGCTTAATTTAACTGTGGTCCTGGACAAGTGTCTTCATACTACTAAAGCTGATTCTCCTTTTTGGTAAAATGGGAATAATAACTCCTAATCTGCTCAATTCATGCAACTATACGAAGATTGTAAATTATGCCATTTGAGGATGGCTTGGAAGTAATAGGGATACTTAAGTGGAGGATAGAAAACTTGGATGGAATATTATAGGCTGTCTACCATGTGCATGTATATGTATGTGCACACATGTATGTGTATAGTGTGTATGCATACACACATGTGTATATACACACATACGTGTGCGTGCACATGCATGCATATACATACATATATATATACAATGTGTGTGTGCGTATGTATGTATATAATGGGACTCTGAACAGAAGTTCCAAAGTCAGAATTCAGCTCAATAGGAACACAAACAACAAGACGATTCCTTGCAATTAGAGCTATGTGGAAGTAAAGTGGGCTGTGTTGGAAGTTAAAGAATCACTGAAGGGCCTAGTGCGCCCCTTGTCAGGAATGTCACAGAAAGAATATGCGATTCTCTATGACTTAGACTTGGAAGGGACCTTAGAAGCTATATTCAGTGTTCCCAAAGTCCAAATTGTCTTAGAGTTTAAAACTGCACTAAAACTTTTGGGACATTCTATATATATAGTTAAATCTTGTTTTGTGGATAAAGAAAGAGAAACTCAGATAAGTGAAGCAACTTACCTAAGGACACATGGCTAATAAGTAGCAAAGCTTAGTTAGTAGTAAAGCTAAGTTCTTTACAAATATTATCTAATTTAATCCTCACAACAACCCTCAGAGGTAGGTGTTATTATTAGCTCCATTTTACAAATGAGGAAACGGAGGAAGTCAGAGATGAAGTGTTTTGCCTGAAACCATACAGCTACTAAGTGCATGAGTTGTCCTATGGACCCAAGCAGGATGAAATGCTTCATATTTTTTAAAGTATTATACTTAGTTAATCTTTTATTATTGCCTTGTGGACCTTTTATAAAATGACCAGCCTAAGTTCATCAATATAGGGTTGGTCACTGGGAAATGTATTTTGTTTGTCCACTAAAATTCAGAAAAATAATCTTCAAACTAAAAAGAATGACTTTCAATATGTATTGGTAAAGGAAATAATACATCAATTAGACTGAGAGCTCCTTGAGAACAGGGATGGCCTTTTACCTTTCTTTGTATTCTCCAAACTCAGTAGGTACAAGGTATGACCATCAGCAATGTCTCTTTTTTTTTCCAATTAGTTTTTTTAATTTTTAAAATTTTTTTTAATATAAATTTATTTATTTTAGTTTTCAAAATTTACTTCCACAAGATTTTGAGTTCCACATTTTTACCCCATCTTGCCCCTCCCCCAGCCCAAGATGGCATGCATTCTGAATTCCCCTTCCCCTAGTCTGCCCTGTCTTCTATCTCTCCCCCCTGTTCTCTTATCCCCTTCCCTTTCTATTTTCCTGTAGGGCAGGATATAGTTCAGTACCATTTCCTGATTTCTTTTTTTCCCAGTTGCAATTGTGAAAACTTTTTTTTAAAACAGTGTTTTTGAATTTGGGTTCCAATTTTCTCCCTTTCCTCCCCCACCATCTGAAAGGCTAGCAACTCAATATAGGTTACACATGTGCAGTTATGCCAAACACTTACATAGTAGACATGTTGTGGAAAACTAACTCTATTTCCCTTAATCCTATCCTGCCCCCCCATTTATTCTATTCTTTCTTTTGACCCTGTCCCTTCTCAGAAGTATTTACTTCTGATTACCTCCTTTCCCAATCTGCCCTGCTCTCTATCATCCCCTGCTCTTCTCTTGTCCCCCTTTCCCCCTATTTCCCTGTAGGGTAAGACAGATTTCCATACCCAATTGAATGTGCATGTTATTCCCTCCTTAAGTCAAATCCTATGAGAATAAGATTCATCATTCCCTCTCACCTTCCCCCATTTCCCCTTCACTGCAAGAGACTTTTCTTTTCTTTTTTTTTTTGTGAGATAATTTACCCCACTCTACCTCTCCCTTTCTTCTTCTCCTAATATAATCTTCTCTCATCCCTTAATTTTATTCTCCCGATATGACCCCTTAATCTTCAACTCACCTTGTGCCCTCTACCTATCTACCTACCTATCTATCTATCTATCTATATACATACATATAATTTCCCCCCACAAACTACCCTAATTCTGACAAAGATCTCATGAGTTATAAATATCATCTTGCCATGCAGGAATGCAAACAGTTCAACCTTAATAAGTCTCTTGTGATTTCTCTTTCCTTTACCTCTTCATGTTCCACTTGAGTCTGTTTGAAAGTCAAATTTTCTATTCAGCTCTGTCTTTTCATCAAGAATTGAAAGTCCTCTATTTCACTGAATGACCATTTTTTCCCCTGAAGGATTATACTCAGTTTTGCTGGGTTAGTGATTCTTAGTTGTAATCCTATGTCTTTTGCCCTCTGGAATATTATATTCCATGCAATGTGGTCCTTTAATGTAGAAGCTGCTAAATCTTGTGTTGTCCTGATTGTTTTCCACAGTACTTGAATTGTTTCTTTCTGGCAGCTTGTAATATTTTCTCCTTGACCGGAACTCTGAATTTGGCTACAATATTCCTAGGAGTTTTCCTTTGGGATCTCTTTCAGGAGATTTGGATTCTTTCAATTTCTTTTGCCCTCTGGTTCTAAAATATCAGGGCAGTTTTCCTTGATAATTTCTTGAAAGATGATGTCTAGGCTCTTTTTTTGATCATGGCTTTCAGATAGTCCAATAATTTTAAAATTCTTTCTGCTGGATCTATTTTCCAGGTCAGTGGTTTTTCCAATGATATCCTTTTGGATTAGTTTTACATTATCTTGATTTCTCATAAAGTCACTAGCTTCCAATTGCTCTATTCTAATTTTTAAGGAAGTATTTTCTTCAGTAATCTTTTGGACTCCCTTTTTCCATTTGGCCAATTTTGCTTTTTAGGGCACCATTGGCTTTTTGGACCTGTTTTACCATTTACTTTAGGCTATTTTTTAAGGTGTTATTTTCTTCAGTATTTTTTGGGTCTCCTTTAGCAAGCTGTTGACTTGTTTTTCACGATTTTCTTGCATCACTCTCATTTCTCTTCCCAGTTTTTCCTCTACTTCTCTTACTTGTTTCTCAAAATCCCTTTTGAGCTCTTCCAAGGCCTGGGACTGATTCATATTTTTCTTGGAGGCTTTGGAAGTAGGAGCTTTGATTTTGTTGTCTTCTTCTGGTTGTGTGTTTTGATCTTCTTTGTCACCAAATAAGTAATATAGTCTGACTCTTGTTGTGCTGCTTGCTCATGATCCCAGCCAATTACTTGAGTTTTAAACTCTTTGTTAAGGTAAGAGTCTGCTTCCAATGTGGAGATTGTACTGTCCTAAGCTTTGGGGCTTTATACAGCTGTTTTCAAAGATACTTGTAGGGACCTGTAAATTTTCAGTTCTTGCAAGGTAATATGATAAGGGGTGAGGTGTTTACTCCTTTCCTGGCCTGTGCTGTGGTCTATTAGTGACCACAAACACTCCTTTCTCTCCTGGAACTGTTAAGAAGGTTTCCTCTGCACTGCTACTACAATTTCCAACATGCCAGCACTCCTCCTTGCCCCAGGACCTCTGCCCAGAACTGTGACCCAGATCCAAGCACAGGCAAAGCAAGAGATTTCTGCCTCAGCATTGGCAAATAGATCCCTGAAATGCCCCTCTGATCATCCACTGGGTTCCCCCTCAGTCTATGGGCTGCAAGTTCAGGACGCAGCCACCGCCCTGGCTCCTATGCTCTGCGCTCTGTAGCTGGCTCTGACCTAGCTCCTCTCTCAGCACAGCAGAAACAGACTTTTTCCCAGTGACCTTCTAAGTTGTCTTTGGTGTTTTGGGTTTGAGAGGTTTGGAAGCCACCACAGCTGCCCAAGATTCAGTCCTCTGAGGCCTGCTCCAGGTTCACTGTGGCCTACCCACTCACGCCACACTGTGCTCCTCTTCCCACCCAGCGCAATATGCCTTTCTGATCAACCATCCAGACTGTCTTGGGCTGGAAATTTGCTTCACTCTGTCTTTTTTGTGTGTTCTGTTGCTTTAGAATTTGTTTAGAGCCATTTTTTACAGGTATTTGAGGGGTTTGGGGGACAGCTCAAGGAAGTCACTGTTTTCACTCTGCCATCTTGGCTCCACCCCCCCATCAGCGATGTTTTTGACTGACTGACCAACTGAATGCAGATCTGAAGCACTGAAGTAGTTCTATTATCCTTTCCCCAAAGAAGCTTCATGATAACATTAATTATGGTAGCAGGAGGGCAAGTCGGAGGGCCTAGCCTGGAGTTAGGGAAGACAAGTTCAAATATGGCCTCAAACATTATTAACTGTGTGACCCTGGGAAAGTCACTTAACCCTTTTCGTCTCTGTTTCCTCATATGTAATAGCAGGTGGAGAAGGAATTGAAAAATCCCTCTAGTATCTTTTCCAAGAAAACCCCAAATAGAGTCACAAAGCGACAAACATAACTGAAAAACACAAAACAACAACAACCCTAGCAGGAATTACAATTGGGTTTATCTTGGACCCAAAAGCTTTCAGCCCTTTACAAAAGTATATTTCTCAATACATTTTATTTTTATATGTCATCATTATTAGTGACAATGATTTTAATTATAATGAAAATTCTAACCTTTGATTCAATTCAATGAGTATTTATTGAGCGATACCAATATGTTTATCATTGCATTACAAGTTATGGAAGAATTTAAAAGAAATATATAACAGTCTTTGACTTTAAGAAGCTTAAAATGTGTCCAATATACAAGGTGTGCTGACATTAAATAATTCCTAAAAACATAAAATAGGACATAAAATACATATCTGAATGTAATTAACTGCTAAGTTGTGGATGCATAGATTATATATTATGGGAGGGTCAAAGTAAGAAGCTCAATATTGGTAGTCTTTGCCAGAGAAGGTTTCGCAAAGAGATGAGATCACAATTGGAGTATCATATTCACTTCTGGGCTCCAGATTTTAGAACAAGCATGGATATACTTGATTGTACCTAAAGGAGGGCAAGAACACTAACACATGAGGAAAAGAAAGGTGAAAATAATTACTTAAAATCATTTATTGCTTTAGTGATTGTAAAGAACTTTAAGCCAGGATCTCCTTTAATCTTCACAATAGTCCTGTCAGAGTGATATCTCAAGTGTCTTGATTTCCATTTAACAGATGAGGAAACTGAACCTCAGAGAGGGTAAGTTATTTGCTCCTTCCCACACAGCAAAAGGTAGTAAGAATTTGAACCCAGATATGTCCTGAACCCAAGTCCAAGGCTCTACCACTATACCATACTCTCCTTCAGATTTTGAACCAAAGGCTTCTGACTCAAAAATGCAGTATTCTTTCTATTATATTATACTGTTTGAAGTGGAAAGAATGCTTAATTTTTCTGATAAACTCAGAATCATGGCACATTAGTTTAATCTCTGTTCTTTGACTTACTACCTATGTATTATTGGGGAACTCATGGTAGCTCCAGGAAAGTGTGACTCATTGAATTCTTAAGTCTGTGCCAGCTCTATATCTAAATTCTTATCACTGGAATATGAAAGGGGATCAGGCTGACTCTTTTTAGCTCACAAAGTGTAAAATCTAGGTAAATAAGTTGAATATTAAATAATTTTGACTATGCAAAAGTTGACCAAGCTGATTTGAGTGGCCATGGTCTCTTTACTATGGCTCTTCAGGAGGAGCAGGATGACCATATCAGGAGCAGGGACATTGCAGATGTGATCTCTGTTCAGGCATGATTTGGAATAGATAACTCTTAAAGTTCTTTTCAATTCTTATATTCTTCTACTTTGTAGTTGAGAAAAGCTTTCAAAGGTAAGATTTGAAAGGTAGTTCTTTGAAAATAGCCTTTATAGAAGACCAAGAAAATGTCTTAGAGATGCAAATGATTGGGATAGACATTGTGATGAATCCCTTATGGAGGAGAGGAGAGATTGCTTTGCTGCAATGCTCAGATGACCAAAAACATAAATTTGTAGTAATCCTACCCACAGGTTTGTGACTTACTCCAGCTCTGTTCAGCAGCATGTGAGTAGGAACTAAGGCAATGGATGGAGGGAATGATGCAGTGTTGAGGTGTGATGGTAACAGGTGATCTGAGACAGGTTAATAATAACCATAATGTATAGTGCTCCGCTATGTGCTAAGCACTGTGCTAAGTGCTTTACAAATATTATCTAATTTAATCCTCGCAACAACCCTCAGAGGTAGGTGCTATTATTAGATTCATTTTACAAATGAGGAAACTGTGGCAGGCAGAGATGAAGTGTTTTGCCTGAAATCATACAGCTAGTAACTGTATGAGGTCAGATTTAGCAAGTTGAAAAGATTCAATAATAATAGAGAATAGTGTAGAGTTGAACTATGTGCAATCCCAAGTGGTTGAGCCTAGTTAAGTGTGGAAAGTAAAACCAGCACAGACATAATGGCCTAGATAAGTCCTGAGGAAGAAATATGAAATCGTAGTGGGGTAGTAAGGCACAGAAAAAGACAGAACAATAAAATATCATAATTTAGTAAAAGAATTTTGAATTCTTGAACATGGTGTCCACGTAGGTAATAGTAAGATCAATTATATGTCTATCCTTGGGAATATCTCTGGTGGAGTGGAGAAATAGGTTAGAGGAGTTGAATAGATTAAGGAATTTGGAAGTCCTCTATTTTAGAGAATGCCAATAAATAAGTTCAAATCTCCTAATATGAGGGTAAAATTTGTTGTAGAGGAGACTACAAGCCAGGCACCAAACTCATTGAAAAACGGACAGAGAATTCAGCAAATAGCAGTCACTAAGATCCGAATTAGGTGATAAATTGGGATAATGTGAATCTCAAATCAGAAGAATTCTGTAAATGGTGGTAATAGGGGCAGAGCCTGGAAGTAGCAATGAGGAACAAGGAGTATTTTAACTCCTCAGCTAATTCCAGTGAGTCTGGTGATGGGTAGTGTGAGAAAAAGTATAATCAGTATGGCACATAAAAGCACTTATCACCACATCATTCCAGGATGCCAAGCTTCTTTCAGCTTGGGGCTGGCTGTCTATCTTGGCATGACAGCCCAGGCAGTTGAAGTTTTAGACCTTTAGTTGGGTTGGCGTTTCCTTCAATGCTTATTGTAAGAGTTTGGGGAAAAGTGCGTGTCAAGAAATAAGCTGCCAGTTTGAGTGTGCCTAATTGTGCAATTATTCGAACCATTGCAAACTTTATAGCATTACTGTAGGAAAGCAATTACTTGCTGCCATACAAATGTTGTGAAGTGGAACTGAAAGAAGCTTGCAATGCCAAAAGAGGAGTGGCCAACTTCCAAGCTTGAAGGTATCTGGAAAGATCTATGAATTCTAGTAGGGAGGTAATTGGTGAAAACTATGTTTTTTGGAACATGATAACAAGTGATGGACATAATTGTGGGTCTAACCCTCCACAATTGTGACACAGCTAACCTATCTTGTAGCATAGAGAGGTAATGCATTGCATAGTGGATAGAGCAACAGCCAAAGAGTCAGGAAAAACTAAGTTCAAAGCCTATCTCTCACAATTTCTTATGTGAGCCTGGGCAAATTGCTTAAATCATAGTTGCCTTAGGCTACTGGTGTATATGTCTGTGTGTGTGTGTGTGTGCATGTGTGTGCATGTGTGTGTGTGTGTGTGTGTGTGTGTGTGTGTAGCTGTAGCATGCACAGCAGTGAAACATATCTGAAATCAGGCTACTGTAAGTTGAGGGTAACCAACAGGTTTCAATCCTGGTAGTGAGTAAGGAAATGCCTACCCCAAGTGTGCAAATACTTGTGTGAGAAGAATGGGTGGACAAGAAATATTGGTTCCAATGCACTATGAAGGCCACTCAAGCAAGTGCTGTGGAACACTTAGAGCCTGGTGAGACATCAGACATCCAAATCATCCATTGCAAACTAGGCCATCACCAGTAATCCTGACTTTTGTCTTGTCCCTGGACTTTAATCACTCTGGAAGAAAGAGTGAGGCTGATGACTTTGCCCAACTCTACCTCACTTAAATCCAACTCACCTATAAATCAAATCAAGATATCACTTATTGTGATGTCATTGATTTTCTTTGAAGTTGAGTGACAAACAACATCCACGCATGCTTGAAATGTATGTATACACACATATATAGATATAGATACACATACACATGTATGTAGTGTATATAGGTATATATACTTTGACATACTTGTGACATGTATATACGCACACATACTCATGTATATTCCACATATTGTCTCCCCAACAAAAATGCAATTTTTTGAGAGTAGGAACTGTTTTTTTTTTCCTTTTATATCCCCAGAATTTAGGACAGTGTCTACACGTGGTAAATACTTAATAAATTGTACTTGATCTTTCAATTAGGAAAAAGGCCTGTATAGTAATTATCATTGTCATCATCATCATCATCATTTAACCATACCATATTGGTTTTTATTTGGGAATTCTGTGTCACATGAAATTTGCACGTTGTGTTTGGCACATTCTATAATCTTTGAATCAAAGTTGAAGACACCCAAAGGGCAACAAAGAGGTTCTTGGTGGGCAGGAATAAACAAGCTGAGATATATTACAAACAAGGATTTATGAAGGAAAAATAGCATATAGAATGCCCTGAAAGAAACAGGAGCAAAAACGAGCTACTTATCATAGGGCAAAAATGAAAGACAACCAATAAACAACCTCAGTGCTTCAATGCTTTCTTCACAATCTCAAAATAATGTGAAGGCACTGAGCATATTGAGTAGAACCCATGTAGTGATCTTAGGGGAATAAATAGTGAAGCATTGCATAGAATGGTCAGAAATCGACACTTTGCCATCTGTATTGTTGAGGGGAATAACCATGTAAGGGCAATCACAGATTCATGGCAGAATTGCAGTATGCATGGACTGTGGCTCTAAACTAAATCAAAGAATGCCTAAATAAAAATAAATTATAAGACATTAAAACATTAATATAATTTAGTCTTTCACTGTGGAGGCAGATACAGACATGAAATCTTATCACAGAATTATCTTTCTTTATGAATCAAAGATGGGGAACTTTCCTTTCATTTCCTTGTAGTATAAATCACCCAATATTTGCCTTCTAGTAAAACCAGGCACTGGATTAAATAATAATGACGTTACCTGTAACACTGGTGGAAAAATAAATTCCATAGAAAAGCACCCATGCCAGGCTATAACAATTATTCCCAAAGTTTATTTTACCCCTGAGAAAAATGGATCTAAAATGAGTGAAGTAATAGCTTGGAAATTACTCATATCTGAATGCTGTTTTATTCCAGATATTCTTTGCAGTTTTGAATAGCCCCTTCTATTCATTCCTTAGTTAAGGTTGCCTTCGAAGAAAAGTCAAATTTCAATTTTGCACACTGAATTCAAGGACCGTATTGAAAACAAATGAGAACCTATTCTAAAATAACAACCTGGTACTATTTTTTCCATATGCATTTTCCCAATATCCTGCCCCCCCACTACACACACACACACACACACACACACACACACGCACACACACACACACATGCATGCATTTCTTTTTTTTCTGAAGTCTGAAGTTCTCTGTGTCTTGCTTTAAGCATTTTTTTAAAGAGGCAGACTGCCTGGGCCTTATGAAATGAAAGCTTGGAAAGTTTTACAAGTACATAACATTATTAGGTGGAGAGAAGAACAGCAGAAAATGTCATTTGTGAAATGCAAATCATCTTACTTTCTCACTATCTCCCTTTGACTTTTTCCTTACTGGAGGCTGTCATTCCCTTACTCCTTATCCATGCAAGCAAAGACGACCAAAATAGGGACCTCTGGGAGGTAAATCTTGGATGTCCTCTCACTTCCTTTCCCTTCATCCCTCATCCTCTTGGTGGAGCTCCTGCCCCACTACCACACACAGACTACTCAGACTGGTCCTTGCTGTCTCAGATGTCAGTCTTCACTAATGTGTTAGATGACCAAAAAAAAGAGTTTATCTGCATGCCTGGGGAGGGTAATTTTAATTAAATTCAGCAAGCATTTACCCAGCACTGTGCTTGCTTCTCCTATGTTAAAAGATAGTACAGCAAAGCCATCAGAACCCCAAGGAATGAACTTCAGATGCAGGACATTCAGATACCCTGAGACCTTATAGGGGAGATCATAAAAATCATAGATCTAGAAAGGGATTTAGGGGTTAACTCATACAACTTTTCTGATTTACATATGAGGAAACTAAGTTCTAAAGAGGCAAAAGTTTCTTGCCCACAGTCACACATGTACTCTTGAAAAATTCTTTTTGGTTTGTTTTTCCTTAGAGGTTCTCTTCTAACCACTCTATTTGATGGTTATATCAAAATCAGTCAAGTTCCCTGGAGTACAGAATATTTCGTCTTTGGACTTGTATCTCCATCGACTAGCATAGCATTAGGGCACACAGTGCTTAGTATTTTTTGATCAATTGATGGAAAAGTAAAGCTTTAAAGAAATTATTTATGAGCTGCAAGCATTCTACTCCTTAAACTCTTACCCCTTAGCCACTTTCTGCCCTTAAACCTGTATTAGCCTTGGAAAAGAGGTGAAAAATATCCCCTCGATTGCTATTCATCCATTTTGGAGGCTTAAGTTTAAACACCACATTATATGTTGAAATAAGTAGTAGACTGGATGGTAAAACACCTGGGTTTCAGTTCTAGCTATGTCACTTTAAATAACCTTTTGTAACCTTTTGAGATCTGCTTCCTTATTTGTAAAATGAGAGAACTGAACTAAATTAAGATATCTTAACTTCAAGCGTGCGTGTATGTATGTGTATGCCTGTGTTTGTGTATGTGTGTGATACACCCTCTGACACTCTACGGAAACCTATGGAAACCTTTTCAGAAGAATATTTTAAATACATAAAATAAAATTCATAGGATTAAAAAGGAAATCAATTATATGTCATTACTGTCACACACACACACACATATATATATATAACATGTGTGTATCTATGTATATAGACACATGTTAAGTGGACCTAAGCTTAATGATCTCTCAGGCCCATTCCTGGTCTGTGAATCTGAAATTTTCTCATATTGACATTGGTTGGTCATTATTAGGATGTTTAACTTCTTAGCTTTAGATGTTACTCTATGAAAAAATAAGTTTCTGCTTTCATGGGCTATTATGAGGACTGATTAAATAATGTTTATTATGGACTGAGCTTTGAGGAGGTAAAGCACTTTATTTTCACAGCTGCCTTTGCCCTGGATTTTAGCTAGAACTACTTATGTAATCATCAGGGGAAAAAAAAAAGAAAGAAAGAAAAAAGAAAAGGAAAAAAAGAAAACTACTCTGGGGGTATGCTCAGCCCACCAGGAAGCAGGAAATACTGCAAATCTCACTAGAAATCCCATTCTTATGTAATTTCCATTCTAATTATGCTCTTTTGAGAGGTCTTGATAAGATTTCCAGCTTCTTATTTGTGTGAACTGACATCAAACCCTGAACCCATCACTACTGTGGCCCACCCACCTGTTCCCTATATTTTTGCCAATGGTAGTTAAGTTTAGAACCCATGTTTTAAGGTGAAGAGTCTAAATAACAGCAACCACAAGGACATGTGTATACAGCTGTGGCTGACTCAGATCTGGACAAAAGGCTTAGTTGTTTCAATACCTTTTGGATTATCTTGATCACCCTGCAAGTGATTGAATCATACAGATACTATTTTTTCTCCTTCTAGGGTAGCTTAACTTGACTAAATTATATCATTCACATTTGCATATGAATGTTTAGTTCTGTTAGAATTGCATTAACTTTGTCTACTGATTTATTTTTTGTAGTACCTTCACAACATATTTCATTAATTATCCATCATTCTTTTGAGGTGACTTTTATACAAAGGTAAGCCTAGATGAAAATGATAAAAAAAAATGTACAAATAATAAAAATGTTGGAAAATATGTATATTATCATGTCCTTTTACAGATGGGTAAACTGCAGGAAATTGGCTACTTTCAATGATGGAATAACTATTAAATGTCAGAGGTGGGTTGATCCTAGAACTAATTATAAGTTCACCACCAACTGCCTCTTTAATTTAAGAATGGACATCCATACAACCTATCATCATTTCTGAAGTTTAACTCTTATAAAGGCATTACCAAGTTAAGAAGAGTATAAAAAGGCTAGAAATTGTCTTAACCAACACATAGTTGATCTCCTTGCTAAGTGGAAAGATATGGGAGCCAAAGGCAACAATACCAGTTTAGAATATAAACTTCTCTGTAAAATCTTAGAGAGGATATGGTAGAAGATTATGAGCAGTATCACTTTATAAAGTAGCAAGACACAGTTGAGGGAAAACAAGTTTACAGCAAGCTTGTCAAGACACCCAAATAAGTAAATCATCTGAGTGGTATTAAAAGATGTAACTAAACTGAGAAGAGCAAGCAGGGAAGAAATGGGAAAGATCTGTAAAGATTTTGATAAGAAACTCTTTTCTTTACCAATTAAAGTGTAACCACCACATTTGGACTGTAATACTACAGTCCTAGATGAGCTCTATGAGAAAGTTGAAATAGCACTGAAGAAAATAAAAATGGGAAGAGCAGCTGAACTCAGCCAAATATACACAAAGAAGATCATTCTTGTTGGAGGGAATATAATTTTGCAGGCATTAAGGTATGGCAGAGGCATCAAATATGTAGCTAACATGCTATGTGTAGCCCTCAGTATTACCATGTGCAAACTGAAGAATATTAGAATGTAATTTGGAAATATTTAACAAAATAATTAACAAAATAAGAAATATATACATACATATATACATACATACATACATATATATAGCCTTGCTTTTACAACCTCTTACATATATATTGTATATATATGTATGTATATATGTATATATATATGTATGTGTGTGTGTGTGTGTGTGTATATATATATATATATATACATATATATATATATATATATATATAATATATATATATATATATATATTGTTGTAAAAGCAAGGTAATCTGAAACCCACAACATGCTCATGTATATCTTAATGTCTCCCATTTTATTTGAATTTGCCACCATTAAGGTATTGATTCATGAGGTATATGAAAAAAAGGGAAGATAACAGAGGCTTAGGAAAATAATATATCTTATTGTTACAAAAAATAACTGTGACAGAGACTATTAGAAACTATAGGACTGCATATTGACTTTCATATTTCTTTTTCTTTCTTTCTTTCTTTCTTTCTTTTTTTTTTTTTTGGCTAGGCAATAGGGTTAAGTGACTTGCCCAGGGTCACACAGCTAGTAAGTGCTATTTGTCTGAGGTCATATTGAACTCAGGTTTTCCTGAATCCAGGGCAGGTGCTCTATCCACTGCAGCACCTAGCTGCCCCCTGACTTTCATATTTATACATAATATTTACAAGAAGAAGCATACATATCTAGGGAACTTTTGGTAAAAGTTTGACAAAGAAACAGTCATGTTTTCTCAATATTTTTCTATAGCAGATAACATCTTTAGCATTACCCACTTTACAAAAAGGTGCTGAGAATAAAATACACCTTTGTACTTATTGTTTATTGGCTTTAAAAAGAAAATTATTAGGTAGGAAAAATAATTAAAAGCTCTTCTTGAACAAAGTGCCTCACATGTGCCAAAATTACACGGGTTTCTTGAAAGATACAAGAGAGTTACTTTGATCTTTCTGGTTATTGTTATAAAGGGGCATACATCAACTGGGGATATTTTGTTCACCAAGTGCATTCCCTTTTACCACAGAGGTACACGGTGCCCAAATAAAAAGAGGGATTCCCTAGAGATGATGAAGTCCTCCAAATGCTACCATTTGGGAATGATATTATGCTGATTACACCAAGCCCTGGCAGACTAAAGATTGTCCAACACTAAAAAGACTAAATATGTCAACTGATATAAAAGTTTGCTTGGTTCTTGGAGGTGTTCTTCAGCTCTGGTCCTTCTAGTGGAATGTGATCTGTATTCATTCAAGAGTCTGGCATAAATAATAACAGGAAAATCCAGTCGGTTGAAGAATATTTCTGTTTTCCAGACTATGATATTCATTTGGCAAGATACTCCATGGAGCTGGTCTGTTGGCACACATATCATAAATAGACACTGCAAATGAACAATGAGCTGGTCCCAGAATTGAACAGTAGAGGACAGTCTGCTGAATTTCCTTCTTCAAATTCATTAGTGCCTTTTCAATTGCCCCGATGTTTCTCTGAAACAGAGGCACATGTTCTTACAGAAATTACTCTTCAGGCAGAGCTATCTGGCAATGAGATGTGAAACACCACAGTCACAGGAAAATTAAACTTCAGGTCACCCAAAAAATAATAGAAAGGAACCAGATAGGCAAAAAATGCAACCCATTGCAAATGAAATCATGTAAAGGACATAATTATAAAGGTGTATGACAAGAGAAAAAATGGTCTGGTCTTGGTGGACTGATCATGAAGTGAGGTGGAGAGTAGTGAATGGACAACATGTGTGCTTCTTTGGTATCAATACCATATCAATAAAACTCAAAGAATGACCAATGCAAGTTGGAGGGAGGGGCTATTGAATGGAATTTGTTTTCTCTCTTGTGCCTGGTACACATTGGATGATTAATAAATACTTATTGATTGAATGATATAAAAGTTAGGCAGAAGTGCTATAGAAAAAGCAGGCTTGGATGGATTAGAGTGCAATCTGCATCATCAGAGATAGTGTCCACATCATTGAAAATATCCTTTTGAAGCAATTAAAGGTAGAAGGAATTACAGTGTAAAAAATAAATCTGTATTATAGGACCTGGAATCAAGTTCCTGCTCTATTTGGTACGTGTGTGATCTTAGGAAACAAAGTGCTTCTCTCTGTTCCTCAGTTTCTACATTTGCAATGTGAGGAGTTAGAGAAGTATGACAGCTTACTGGATGGTTTTATAGACTCAGAGTCAAGAAGACCTGAGTTCAAATTCTGACTTGAACACTTAGTAGCTATGTGAACCTAAGGAAATCATTTGAATTTTCTAAGCCTTAGTTTCTTTATCTATAAAATGGAAGGTTGGAACTCATGATCACTAAGATGTCTTCTTATTCTAAATTTATAATCCTAACATTAGATGTTCTCTAAAATCATTTAAAATAATATTTTGTTTCTAATTCATAATCATACCCTTGTGCCCTTTGTAAGTTCATCACTACTTGTGGTATTAGGGAGTTTACTTCCAAAAAAAAATGAGAATATAAAGGTGGCTAGAATTCATGATTAAAACACATACACACACACACACACACACACACACACACACACACACAAATAGGAGAGAATAACCTTCAGGAGTCTAGAGAGAAATATATATACATATAAATATACAGACATATATACAGACATATATGTTATGTATATTATATATCCATCTATCTCTCTATCTATCTATCTATCTATCTATCTATCTATCTATCTGTCTGTCTGTCTGTCTGTCTGTCTGTCTGTCTATCTATCTATCTATCTATCTATCTATCTATCTATCTATGACAGAAAAAAGGAAATGAACTTAATGGAAAAAAATTTGGACAAGACACTTGCTGGAAGAGTGCATAGAATTGGAAAAAAAAAAAAACATATTCCTAAAAGATGTCAGGAAGACTTAAGAACTAACTGTACTAAAAAAGGATTGGGAACCAGCAAGCATAGGGGAATGTTAAAGTAGGCAACTCTATATTACATATGAAGATCGCTGAGGGGAGTACAGAAAAAACACATGAAATGGGAACTAAACCAAGTTAAAAAACAGGTTTTTTTGGGAAATAGCACAAGATAAATATAGATAAGGAAACGTGGATATATAGATAAGAATATGTATATCAAGAGATATGCATATAAATGTGTATAGAAATATAGATAGAAAATGTAGATAGCAAATTAAGAAAAGTTTAATCAAAAAAGATGAAAATAGAAACATACATGCTATCAAGTTGGCTACAGAAAAGTATAAAGCCAGAATTCCTTTATATAATACCCAACATTGACACCCAGTCTCCTGCCTCTGTGACTTTGCACAGACTTCTCCATCCTGTCTGGAATTTCTACAAAGTTCAGGACAGGTATTTATATGTCTTTTCCATGTACTTCAGTCCAGCTATTTCTCTGGAGATTTCACACGTCTTCTAATTCTTGGACAGTTATTCTTGAAAATTCATCAAATGCTTCACTTGATACACAATGTGGCTTCCCTAGCACCTCTAAGATATCCAAAGTAGTGTGTTTCTGAGAGATCAAGCCTCACCTGTCATAACAAGACAGCAGCTGGAAAGATCTTGAAATCTTAAGCATTCTCGTGCCTGCTGACAAATTTTCCCAGCGGAGCATCTTCTTCCCTTGCTGAATTACGTATTTCTTGGCAGCCTATAGGGAAAGTTGTCAAGATTATGTATTAAGTTATTTCATATTATCACCTCAGGTTTTTGTTTTATGTGATTCTTCTTCCTCCTTTGGAAGGGAAGAAGAGATATTATATGTGCTACTGTTAATATGAAGCAATAGAAAATGTTCATACTAATTTCCCTGTTTGGAAACTTTCAGATCAGTTGTGAAACACACTTTAGAAGATGAATAAATTTACCTTGTTAGTTAATTTGTTATGTAATGAAACAAACTTTTTGCCCCCAGTTGCCAAAGCCCTACTTAATACAGGAGGGCTTTCTGTTTGAATCTAAATGTACCCATGCCTACTGTATCTGTTATTTGGTTGTGTCCAACTCTCTGTGTTGCCATTTGGGGTTTTCTTGGCAAGCATACTGGAGTGGTTATCCATTTTCTTCTACCACTAATTTACAGATAAGGACACTAAAGCAAATAGTGTTAAGTGATTTGTCCAAGGTCACACAGCTACTAAATGTCTGAGGCTAGATTTGAACTCAGGAAGATGAGTCTTCCTGACTCCAGGTTGGGACTCTATCCACTGTGCCACTTAGCTGCCCGTATATACTGTTCTAAGGCAGGTCTAAAGGAGAGAATTTAATGATATTAGCCATTACATTAGGTTTAGGGATGAGAAGATAGTAAGGACAAAGTAGGCAAGGTATGTGGATTACCTAAAGCATCATGATATAATGGGTAGAGCACTAGGTTCAAGTCCCACAACAGAATTATTAGCATATGACTGAGGACAATCTCTGAGCTGGAGTTTCCTTATTGAAACAGAGCAACCCTTTCTTACAGTATTGCTCTGAGGATCAAAATAGATGATACATGTAAAATGCTTTGTGAAACCTCAAAGGCTTTAGCTTGATCTTGGGCCTGCTGCTCCTGCCCTGGGCTCCTGATTGGCAAGACTTCACCATTTTATTTGGACCCAACATACATCACAGTACTGCTCCCTCTCCAGCTTCCCACCCTACAATCACACAACATTCCTCCCACTCGTGTTTTGCCCTAGCTCTGCAGAAAGTAATCAGTTGAGCAGTACTATTCCAAGAAAGAACATATCTATCAATTGCTCTATGACTCAATTCATCAAATCAGTTTCCCAGACCATAATACCCCTCCTTGACCACCATGTTCAGATACGGATTGCCTTCCCTTTATATATTAGAATGTAGTTTCTTTGAGGGCAGGACCACCTTGCTTTTTGCTATTTGTATTCCCAATGTTTGGCATGGTGCCTTGGGACATACTAGTACTTAATATAGTTTTCATTAATTCACATAAGTTCATATAAATACAAACCATTACTATTGTTTAATGTCCTAATATGCATTACAAGGATAAATTTCCTCCTAAAACAAAATGATTAAGCAAAGAATCTCCCAGGATTTTGTGAGCAGTCACTAAATTCAGAAGAAAAAGAAAAGGAAATACATGGTGTGGCAGCAGATTGACCTATAATGAGACCATATCCACAGGAAATAAAGTCTCTGAATAATTGGCATTTGGCTTCAGACCCAGGTCTCTGCACACAAAGTTTACATACCAACAGTGCAAGAATTCTCCATTGAGAAAACACTTTTAATGTCTGGGTCATTCAGATGCACAAAAATCTCCTGGAAACTTGATAAATTCCCTAGCACATAATTCCTAAAGAGTTGCAACTTCAACATGCCTGGGAATTTATATGCATACAGACACATACGATTAGGAGAATTTGTATCTCTTTTTATAAACATACTTGAAACCTATTCTGTTTCTTCATCAGAAAAATATAAACACAAGTCACTCACTGATATCAGAATTGATTCTGTATGTGAATCTTTCAAATGTTCATGTGTGTAATTTCTTCTTTCTAATAGCTGGCTAATTAGACCCTTCTCCTTAATTGATATTCACAGCCACTGTCAAATAGCAGGCTATAATTTGTCCCCACCTACACTTATTTATTTTACTTCTATGTTCAATATGATAGGTGCCTTTACTGAATTACCCACCATTTCTGTTTTATTGTTGAAGTGAAACTATTTCTTTTGTCATCATACACAATAAACTCTGAGAAAACTTTCTTGTTGAGGCTATTTAGGGTTTCAAATGTGATTTTTAAAGGGTAATTGACTTTTGTTCACTGTGGGGATATAGGGGGAAAGTTAGACCAATGTCAATGATGCATAAATTAGAATATAGAGAAACAATTTAGTTTGAGGTCCTGCTATTTATGCCATCATCTTTCAGTAGTTTCTGTGGAGTAAAAGGTGATGTTGCCTAAGACAATAAGTCACACACAGCAAGTGGCTAATACTTTGGCATTTACTTTGGTACACACAACCTCCCAGAAGTTAGCTTACCTTAGGAAATGCATAAAATAATGAGATAGCCCAACGTTTTCAGAGAACTTCCATTCAGGTTAGAAATTCTACCAGTTGAACTGTTCTGGTAGCTGAGGCCAATAAGTAGGGACTTTGACCAGAATCAGAGAGCTAGTCTGTCATCCAGTCATGATGGCCAAAAGCAATAAACATCTAACAAAGGTCTCATTAGAATTCTCATTCACATCCTATGATGTCAACCTAGAATGGAATTATAATGACTTACACTGACTTAATATGACTTAATATAATGACTTATCATGACTTATCCTATCATATGCTTTGTCATCTTAAAGGACATCCTCTAATGACTTTGTCAACAGGTATTCTCTTCTTTAAATTCATGTTGCAATCTGGTACATTGACATTGAAATGTCCAATTGATGTTTAATGATGATAAATGATAAATCCCAGCAAAATAACTTTTCTCTGGAGACTAAAACAATGAGCCTGTGTGTTTATATGTAATGTCTATTTATATACAAATGAAATGTGTGACGTTCCATTTTATGGGAATTCACTAGCCGTTGTTTCCTTTCTTTTTGTTACTTGGGTTTTGATTTTTGTTTGGTTTGTTTTTTGTTTTGTTTTGATCCTTTTCTAACTCATCTAGAGGAGCAAGATGAAAAGCAAAAGGAAGGCCATAGTTTAATGCAGATCAATTGTCTGAGTGAACAATTAACTAGGTTTCAATCTGGCTGACAATTTTGGATTATCCAACAACATTTTTTATAACTATTATCCACTGTCACAGATAATGCTAAGTTGGCTCTTCCTGGATGGATTAGTGCTGGCCTAGTCACCAGGGCAAGATTAGTTCCACAGATTAGTGTTGGTTCTTTCCTTATGAAGCCAACTGAAACAGCCTCTGGGAAAATCCAAAGGATACCTTCTTTCATTTGGTGAACTACTTCTGTATAAGTAGATGACTTAAATAAGCTACTAGAGTAATGATGTGAGGTACACATCTCTTTTAACAACTCTCTAAGGCCAAGTAAGCTACATTAGCAAGAACTGTGACCAAGCAAGGATTAGGAATTCTTACAAAATTCTTATTAATTACTTAAATTGTACTTTGGTAGTTTGTTTCATAACCTATCATCAGTATAAGACACTCTCACACCTATAGCAGTTTAGGAAATTAGAAAGTGTGTAACACGAATCTATTAAAAATTGTATGACATTTTGATGAGCATTGGTCAAAAATTCTGAATTTTCTTGAGTTTTTCCTCAATGTGATTCAACAGAAATATATTTTATTTGAGCAAAGCTTAGGGGTCCTGGGTTTTAAAAATGAAATGAGATGTGTCTGATTTCAAAGAGGTCAAAGTCTAATAAAGGAACTTCCAATGCCTAGTACAATAAACTTTTATCGGAAAAATAGTATGGATTAGTGAATGGAGAATAAGGTATTGGAAATGTGAAAATGATTCTCAGAGCTTCCCCCAGCCCTCACTTCTCTAAAGTTCTTCAGAAGGACATTACTGATAATGAGATTGCATTGGAAGCTGCTCAGGCTTGGAAGGAGACAGATTCTTCTGCCTAGATAGCCCAAGGTTGGGAGTGTTCTAGGTGATGTGATAGAAGAGGTATTTCCTCTGTCCAGAGATGGAATGATATCAGTCCCTGTTGCTCTTTGTCCAGGATTAAGTGACCTAAGTCATGTACTCAAGACCCTCATTTTATTATGGCCCACCTCCCAGTGCTGATCAATCAGACTTGATTGGTATCCCTTGAGAACACCTACTATTCAAAGGGCATATAACTCTGTACCCCCAAATTAAGCCAGTTCTGGATTGGCCCCCTTACAGAGGCCCAGTTCTGGACAATAACTCCCATGAATGCATGTCAACAGCTTTTGAGAGAAACTAAAAATGTGGACACAACCTAATCCACTTGTCTCTTTCTTAGAACAAACTTGTGAAAGATTAATTGAGTCAAAAAGACAAGGATTCAAGTGGTGCTTCTGACATAAATTGCCTTTGTGACCATAGGTAAGTCAATTAGCTCTAAGTGCCCTGGGCAACTCTTAATAAACCTAAGTTACTAAGCAGGTATTGGTAGAGAGAATTTACTCCATAACACTTCTATGCTAAACAAAAAACAAGGTCTACTCCAAACAAAACAAAACAAAAACAAACAAAAACTTCAAAAGCCATTATAATTTATTAAACTTTTCCAATGGGCAGTCATTTCACATAGATACTTCATAGAATAGCCAGCATAATTAGATCATACCTAAAAAGAAATTAGGAGAATGCTCTTTCTAACTGTGTGATCCTAGGCAAGTCACTTAACCCTGCTTGCCTCAGTTTCCTCATCTGTAAAATAAGCTGGAGAGGGATATGGCAAACCACTCCAATATCTTTGCCAAGAAAACCCCAAAAGGAGTCATAAAAGTCAGACATGACTGAAAAATAGCTTAACAACAATAACAAAGATAGTAAGGGATAGAGTAAAAAAAAATTGGTTCAGTGAATTTAAGCAAGTGTGTGTTTTGAAAATAAACTTAACATATCCAGTTCTTGATCATGTCAGAGTTTTGTGAGGCAATTTTTTTTGACATTTTGAAAGAATCAGTTTATAATTAAATTGATTGCAAAGCACTCTTTACTGAAGAGTGTGGCAATAATATGATTTTTTTAAAAGTCTGGTGGAATTACTGGTAAAATGCACATAAATACTAATTATTATGACTAATACTTTCAGAATAAAAAAATGAGAAACCTAAAGATCTCTTTCCCCACCCCACTCCATGATTCTTCTAAATATTGGTCAAATTGTGAGTTCTCTAATAGTCTTAGAGAGCTGCCAGATATCCAGGGAAGTTGTAACTAGTCTGTAGTAATAAACTTTGTAGATAGCTCTAAGAAATGACTTTTGAACTCACATCTTCTTGACTCAAAGTCCATCCTTCTATTCATTATATAATACTGCTTTTCCTTAGAAGAACATATTTAATAAAAAAGTAACACCTCATTTTTGTACAGTGTTTCAAAGTATTTAATATAATTGTTCCTGCAAAAACCTATGAAAGATATAATGAAAATGTTTTTTTTTCTCATAACGTATTTTGTGGAATAGGATTCTGAGTTTAAGTGATTCACTTACAGTCACAGAGCTAATAAGAGTCTGAGGTAGTATATGATAAAGTATTTATTAAAGATTTGTTTATTTACTTATTTACTTATATATTTGTTCATTTATTCATGTGTTTTTTTTTCTTTGTTTTGTTTGGATTTGAAACCAGCTATCTTGAACTACCACTCTTACTATATACTGATGCCTCTATCTGGAATGAAGACTGGTCCCCATCTCTAGAAATTGCAATCAGACAAAAAACTATTGTGAAATTATGTATTGAATCCATAGTCCTGATACAGCTTGGGGTTATTCATGGAGTAGACTAAATAACAACCTAAGCCATGATACTAATTTCAATATCCAAGCCTCAAGTGAAAATGTACACCGAGCAGTACCTTGGAAGATGATCTAAGCACCCTGGAGGCGTAGACTATAGAAGGAGGATTTACATAGAAAACTGAATTTCTTAAATGGAAAAATGATGTTGCCACTTCTTTACGTTTCCATTGAAAAGACAGGTGCGTAAAAAAGCCAAAATATCCTCTGCAAGCTTTTAGAGTTAATTCCAAAGACTAAATGCAAAAAATAAGCAAAATCCAGACTTAATGGCTATATATATATTTTCTTTATGTGAGCATTCAAAGTCAAATAGTAAAAATGTAAACTTTATTTTTAAGTGCTCACTGTCTAAGACTAGGCACCCAGAGTCTACTTATGCATGCATTCTTCTTTCCCTGCTGAGAAGGGATCGACCTCTTCAATACAACAGTTTATCCTAATTGGTTCTATTAGAGAAATGAGGTGCATTTCTCTGACTGGCTGCCCAAACAATAAGGCCCAGCTGTTTTCCCTTTGCCTGAGATAAAGGCTCTCTTGCCCACTCATTCTTTAGGGTTCCACATGTACTGACCCTAGGACCTAACTATAGACCAAATCCAGAGAGGATTTTATATGAAGATCTATTCTCTAAGGAGAATGGCTGGCTTTCTAGAAAGGTGAAACTGCCTTATCATTTCATATTATTTTGCCTGCTAAGAAATATTTGTTGAGTAAAACCACATCCATTTTGACTCAGTTCCACTAGTGCCATGTCGACTCATTGGCCATTGGACAGAAATCACACACTGTGTGTATCAACAATTAAATGGATTTCTACATCTATATGACATATTATATATATATAATATATATTTATAATATAAGTACATATGTATGTATGCATGCATACGTGTGTGTGTATTTAAACATAGATTTGCAGCACCATTCCACTGTGGGTAGAGAATCACCTTGGCAGTCACAAAGGGTTCAAATTCTGCCTCTAATAGATGTGAATGCTGAGATCATAGGAAACTAGTTAACATTTCAGTGACCCAAGAGCCTCCTTAAGAATATAAATTTCTGACATACATTTGTAGAGGGAATCTCAAAATAACTAAATGATTGATCTGTGCCAAGACATACATGTTCAAAAAATTGAGAGTAACACCTGAAAAGTTGTATAGAAATAAGTATGGAAGATACATGTGTATATATACATATGTGATTTATACATACACACATATATGCATGTGTATATCTGTGTGAATACACACACACACACACACATATATATATATGTATATATATATATGTATATATATGCATTTATATGTAAGACAGAGACAGAGAAAAAATAGTGGTCTACTCATGTGAAAACAGCAGTAAAAAAAAAAAGTTTATGAAATGTAGTGGTACATCTCAGATACTATAAAACCAAGATGAATACGTTCAATTCATTGGGTAGATCTTTTATTGAGGACTTTTAGAATAATCATTTCTATAATCGTGGTAGGAGCATATATGATTTATATTAGTGGAGGTAGCAACCAAGTAAATGAATTCAGATTGATATCATATCCATTTTACAGGTAATTACAAAACACTTAAAATCATTTCCTTTCCCAATTACAAAGGAAAGGCAGAAGTTTCTCCCTGCTCCAAATATATCAAAGAAGCATAAGAATATTGGAAAAAAGCCTTTAGATCTTAGATGTCCTAAGCTGTACTTTGGCCACAAATAACATTGTTTTCTGTACATTGGCTAAGTGAGGCAAGTTTCTCTTAAGAACCTTTGTAAAAAGAAAAGTGTGCAGAAATATCCATGTGCCTTAAACTGATAGAAAATAAACATCTCAACTGGTAATCTAAGAAGTCCAATAAGACAAGTAAGATTGGAACAAGGACAGAAGGAATTACATTACTAGCAAAACCATGTTTCTGCAGCATTAATCTAAGGGATGTGAATTGGGAGGAAAATTAACATTTTTTTCCTTCTCCCTTCTCCCCAGGTAACACTCATCACTTCCGACCACCCAATTATATTTCTTTGGTATCTTTATTGGTGGTATTAGGACACTAAAAGCAGAGACTAAATGTAGACTAATGAATCTGGCTGTTGTCTTAGGAATGACTACTGACTTTGATCTTTAGGAAGACAAACCTGATGTCTTCAGAGGTCCACGTGTGAGCTGTTGACATGGTAAATTCTCAGATGAAGGATCAGTTTACATTTTAAACAACTGAGAATACTCTTCTCATAATATGTAAAGATCCAAATTTGGATGGAAAATTAGACTGTTATACATATTTTAGTGTGCTACTAAAATCAAATGGTTTCTACTCCTGTTCCCCATCCTTTTCTTCCCTTTTGAGAGTCGAATTCAATGCAAATTATGAAATAAAATTGTAACATTTATTGTCAACATTTATGCTCCAGGTCTGCATGTTATTTTGTTTCTTGTCACTGTTTATCAGCCGAATCATTAAAACTCTTTCAGGGCATGTGAAACTGTGATTCTGCTCACCAGTTTTCCCTCTGTAACCACCCTTCTTAACTCACACCCACATCCACACCCTTCCCCCCCACACACACATTCACCCACTTTAAGAGCTACAGGAATTAAAGATCAAAGAGAAGAATCAGTTTTTCCCCCCTTTCTTTTATTCTTTGAGTTGAAAGTTATAGTTCACTTGCTGATGTAAGAAAACAAACCAAAAAGGCATGCTGGAAGAAGTAAACAGATGGTAACCAACAGTAGTCAAAACTGTATTTGAACATCCCCACTTTGGTAGGGGCTGCCTGGAGGTTCCAGTCATTTAGTGATTTTGTAGGGTTTTTTTTCAGAATTACTTTCCATGTGATGGGATCTAATAACACAGAAGTTTACAGTAGTTTCCAAAAGCCCTTCAATTCATGCGAATGAAAACTTACACAAAAGCACCAAATATAATCAGACCAACGTGTTTATTTTGTTTTAGGAGCTGAAGCCTGGGGTTACATTTCCTGTCACAATGCAGAAGCTTCAAACCATAGATATAAATACTACAAGCTGACTTAAGAGGCAAAAGTAGTTCTTTAATGCACATTTGCCTAAAGGCACTCATTAGAGAGGGAAAAAAAATCAAAATAAATGATAACTTTTTTGTTTCACAAACGTTTCTAAAAATGAAGCTATTGATCCAAGAGGAGGCCCAATGTTTAAATTATGTTCTAAGTGGGGCTCAGTGCTCACCACAACAGACTGGGTGTTTTAAACCTTCAGAACCACTGTCTGCCATTGCTAGATGATATAATTGTTTAAACCGGTGCTTAAGACTTATGAAATGAGTGGCAGATATGGTGAGAGAAGAAAATAGAGATTCTAAGAGAAAACCTCAGAGAAGAGAAGTAAATATGGAGCCAGGCTTAAAGTTGAATAGAAATATCAGGCTGACAAGTTGCAATAAAATAAAAATGATCATAGAATCACGTCCATGAATGAGAACCTGTTGTTATAATTTTGTGCAGAAATAATGAAGATTCCATGAAATCAGGAAGCAATGCCCTGCTCTAAGCCTAAACAATAAGTAGCAGGCTTTGGTCAAGAAACTTCGTCCAAGTCTCAAGACAAAAACAATACCCAAAACAACAATAACAAAACCTCACACAATTTCAGGAGTTTGGGAAGGCTTCTATCCTGCTTTGTAAAACTCATATGGTTGTGATTCTTCACTCACCAGATATTCATCTATACTAATAAGGTTCAATCTTGGAGGATGTGGTCATGTCATTTGTGACAAAAAAGAGCTGTCCATTTCCAATTCAATTCACTTGCATGACCCTCTGGGCATAAGAACTGGGTTTGATCTCTATAACTTGCCAAATATGGATGAAGAAAAGGGGAAGAACTAAAAAAAAAAAAACTACACAGGACTGCTGTCAAAAGTGTTTGTTTTTTTTTTTCTAAGAAGGAAATGGAAATGATGAACTTTGTTATGTTTCCTATATAAGGAAATTTATAATTTAGAAGAAATTGTCCAATTGCTCATTGACACTGTAAATACCTATATTCCACAAATATTCCACAAATAGATCAAATGAGTTTTTGCACTGTCTATTTTGACTCTTAAACACTTATCAGAAAATTCCTAATAGTGCAATATATCCATAAATGTAGGCCTCTTTCCTTTCATCTTCCTGCACAAATCACAATTCTTCCACTGGGTGATCTAAGCACTACAATTGAAGTTGACTGTGCCACACATTTTACAGATCTTCACAATGTTCCAATAACTATAGTGTAATGCCAGTGGTGTCGCTTACTTATTTGTTCATTTCTTTCTTCACACAGGCCACCTCTACACCAAGCCTCCTGATATAAGCTCCATTTTTCCTGACCTGAAACTTCTACTCTGCTTCTGGCATTATCTTACCTAGAACCAAGACTCCACACTACTTCGAGGCCACCTTCACACTGGTCCACTTAATCTATCCATCCCCACTAACCATCATTGTATCATTCCTGCTTTTTGGGATCAAACTCCTACAGATTGCTGTCTACAATAGGTGTCTCTGCTTCCTCTCTTCTCACTCTATTTTTAACTCTCTGCAGTCTGGCGTCTAATGTCTTTGTTCTACTCCAAAGTTAACCACAATCTCGAAAGTGCCAAATCCAATGAACATTTTTCAATCCTCATCACTCTTGACCTTTCTACAGCCTTTGACACTGTCAGTCACCCTCTTCTCTTTAACACTGTCTTCTCTCTAGGCCTTCAGAACACCACTCCCTCTTGGACCTCCACCTAGCTATCTGACCAATCATTCTCATTCTCATTTTCTATGTCTTTATCTAAGTCATCTCCATTAACTATGAATGTCTCTTCTAAACTCTTATTTTCTCCTTCAGTGCTTTCATCTTATGATCTCATGGACTTAATTATCATCTCTATGCTAATGATTCCAAATCTACTTATCCTGACTAAACTTTCTAGCTACCCTCTCTGTGTTTTTGTCCTCTCTCCTGGTTCTTCTCCTTCTTTAACCATTTTATTTCAATCTTTTGTTTGATCTTCAACCGGATTATGCACACTAACCACAGGCAACTCGCAGAACTCTATTCCAAATCTTCTTCTCTTTTCCCTCTATACCATTCCTCTTGCTGATCTCATCAACTCATGCATTCAATTATCTCCATACTGATGATTCTCCAATCTACTTATCCAGCCCTGATGTCTCTGCTTCTACCTCTAATCTCACATCTCCAAATGTAAATTACACATCTTGAACTAGATGACCTATAAATACCTTAAGCTCAACATGTGCAAAACTTGGCTAATTATATTTCCCTTTGAAGCCTACCAGCTTTTCAACTTCCTTATTCTGAGGGGATCGTCGTCTAGGGTCAAATATAAAATTTGATTTTGGTATTTCAAGCTCTTCAATACATGGCTTTCTCTACCAGTCTTAAAACAGGGTTACAAACATTCGCCCGCCCCTCTCCACTTTCTCCACGATCCAGTAAAAATGACCTACATGATGTTCCTCAAACAAAACACAGCATTTACTGACTCTGGACATTTTTATCGACTTTCTCATGCATGCAATACTCTCCATCCTCATTTCTGCTTTTTCACTTCCATAGTTTCCTTCAAGTCCCAATTACAATGTCATCGTTTTCAGGGAGTGTTTCTCACTGCTTCTTAATTCTTATGCCTTTTTCTTTTGATTATTTCCAATTAATCCTGTATATAGCTTATTCATACATAGTTATTTAGATTATGTCTCTCCCATTAGACTGTGGGGTCCTCAAGGGCAGACAAATTTTTTATCCTTGGTGCTTTGCACAGTGCTTGTCACAAGGTGGACATTTAGTAAATGTTTATTGATTCAGTTGATTGACTAAATTATAGAATAGTATAAAAATAATACAATAGTAAGATATTAAATTGTTCCTCTCTCTGAGAGATCAAAAGGAAATCAACAGGAAGATAAACAGAAGTGAAAATATTGACCTAAAAAGTTGTTGGTGAGGTTAGACATGAAAGACATTGCTTCTACTAAATGGTAATATTAAAGAACATATGTTATTTGCATCACATTTAAAAACTGGCAATGATTTGGTGTACAGGAAAATTAGAAATGTATAAAAACAGAAATATCAAACATATCCATTATAGAAAATAGCACAATGGATTATTATTATTATTATTATATAATTAATATAGTCAAGATAAGCAACATTTATAGACTTACAGGAAACCTAATAATTGCCTTATGAACAGTATTAGTAAATATATATACATATAGACACATATATACATACATAGAAACAATTAATTAGTATGTGAGCAAGAATGATAATTATTTGGCAATGTGCTATAATTTCCTAGATATAATTAAAGCAGTCATTGGGAGTGGGGTATGTATATTCCTGAGAAGATAAGTTGACATAATAGTAAAAGAAAAGATTAAGGGAATATGCAACAAAAATATAGATTAAAAATAAACAAATAAGCAACGCTTACATAAGTACAGAATTGATCTTGAAAATTAAAGATAAAAAGGACAAAAAAAGAAGAGAATATATTGATAATCAAAATTAAACACAATAGATTTGATAAACTGATATACACTAGTGTTAGTACATATTAATGCAACACTCATTCATGCTAAAAAACAGCAAAATACATGAAGATAGTTTAGCCATTTTCTCTTATAATAAAAAGTGTGAAAGCAAAAAGTTTCCCTTATTTAAAAATAAGACTAGATTAAATTAATTAGATTAGATTAATAAGATTATTATATAAGATTAGAAACTTTTAACAAATATAGGAATAAAACGTGTCGCCTTTCTCTACTATTATTTGACATAGGAAAAGAGAAAAGAAATGAAAGCTATAATTGGTGTCAAAAGGGGCCAAAATTATATCAAATTCCTGACAATTTTTTTTACTTAGAAAAAATATCAAAAAATCTTGCTGAGACAATTATTAGCTTCAGCAAAGTATTAACAGAGAGAACAAATACCCCCAACAACAAAATTTCTACATGACAATAGAAATATACATGAGGAAATAATAAAAAGAAAATAATGGTGACAATAACTTCAAAATGCATAAAATATACAGGAGTCAATCTACCAACACGTACTTACTATTCATATAAACATAACAACAAAATACTTTAAAGAAATAAAGAATGACCAATAATTAAAAGGATTTTCATTCCCTATGGTTAGGTCATAAAAAATAAAATTGTAAAATAATAAAAAGAAATGAATTACACTTGATGACATGGTATTCCAAACATATTTGAAAGAGAATGTGTTTTAATACCCTGTACTTTATACACAACATTTTTTGGTAACAACCATGAAATTTAACGAATGACAGCCAGAAAAGAAATGCAGACATTGAACATTTTCTTCTATTGAACTAGATACATAGAGATAGATTCATGCCAGTAAAAATTAATAAGCAAACAAATAAACTAAATAAGAAAATAGACATATTGATGTTTCCATGCCAAAAAAAACCCATTACTTACCTTCATATATATATATATATACACACACACACACACACACACCTTCATATATTTTTTAAGGGAGAAAAATGTATAATACCCTATTGGTCTGACAAAATAATGTGGCATAACGTTACATTTTCTGTTTTTTGAGCCTTAACTTCTGTGTTTTTCAATTATTTTATCAAAAATGGATCTTCATATATTCATGTTGAATACAAGATAGCCAAATTTGTTGATCTTTCACTCATAGTTGATCCAAAATACTTTTAAAATTAGTTTTAATTTTGAAATACTTTATTTCACATGAAACAATCACATTCAAATAGGGAAAATCATTAAACATAATGATAAGTTTGGCAGAGATTCATAAAATCCCATTTTACAAGTCAATTTAAATAATATCAAAACATCTGCAAAAAAGATTAAATGTGGGCAGCTACTAAATTGCAGCTTTCCTATAATGTTATATTTTCTTAATACTTCAGTTTTAAAACAATCAAAAACTTACAAAGAAGAATAATTTTCAGTTTTTAATACATTGTTCAGATTCAGAAAAAAAAATTCATGTGTGAACTAAAATTTACACTTAACAAACTGAAATATTATACCTTGAATTTTATACTCTATTTTTATGTTTTAAATTTTAAACACAAATAAAAGCTCCAAGTGGTCACATAGAATGACAGAATTGAAATAACTCTAGTTCTTTTTGTTAATCTTGCAATCATCATCTTACCATTGTTTATTTCAAATCTACTCTTTAAATATAAGAATATATGGTACTACAGGGCTTGCAGATAAATACTGTACTTGAAGCAAGTTTTAAACTTCAAGTTTAAACTTTAAGTAAATTTGTAAGTAAGTCTGGTATATTAAAGGATCAAGGAGCAATTGTTTAGAAATTAGACCAACAAAACATTTTTTTTCAAGAGGAAGTATTTTATCACTGATTGTCTTTAGAATTGCTAGTATGCGGTGATAATGAAAATGTAAACATGTTGTCAACTTTATTATTACTCTTACATTTTCTATAGACAATAAACCCTCTTACTGCTTGCCCCCAAGGTGGACTCGCCCTACCACTCCATCTTTGGCACACCAGAGCAACACCTAAATTATTTCAACGATTTAATCTCTATTGATCAAATATCTGTACTTCAGAGACATAAACAAAATATTGACAAAATTCATTCGGAGGAACAAAAGGTCTAGAAATCAAAGAGAATAATGGGAGAGGAGTAGGAAAGAGGAAGAATAGAACATCTATAGCTAAATTATAATCTTAAACAATAATTATCAAAACTACTTGATACTCATTTGAAATGGAGTACAAATATCAATGGATGAAAATACACAAAGAAGAATCATTAAAAAATCAAAATCAATACGGTAGTATCAAAACAATGCATAAATTACTGGAAGAACTCTTATATAACAACTTATTTTTTAAGGAAAAGTAGAATGTAGTTAAAAGAGACTGTATCAGATATCATTCACTAAGGGAAAAAAATTCTTAACCAAACAAGAGCTATAGCAAAATGTACAATAGACAATTTTGATCACATGAAACAAAAGCTTTTAAATTACAAAAATGATGTAGTTAGAATAAGAAAAGAATACATCAGTTGAGAGAAAATCTGTGCATCAGTATTTTTGATAAAGATATCAAAGGTATCTCTCAAAGGGTGATATAGAATTAATAAAGATATACAAAATTAAGATATGTCCCCAATGCCTGAGAGGACATAGCAGATGAACAAATAGCTCTTGATATAAAAATGGAAAACAAAATATTTATAAAAAGATTGCTCAAAATGAGTAATATGAGAAATGCAAAATGAAAGAACCCAGAAGTTTCTCCTCTTACCTGGAATAATAGTAAAGATGATAAAAATTTATAAATAGCCTATATTGGAGTGTCTCTGGGAGGTCAGGAACACTTAGGTAACGTGAAAACATTTTTGAATTATTCTAAAAAAAGTGACTTAAATGTTCATAATCTTTTCCCAAGATATTCCACCTTTGGACATATAGCCTAAGGATGTTAAAAGACAGAAAGAAAGATCTTATATACAGTAAAATGTTCAAAATGTATTTCTTGTGCTAGCAAAGAATTTAAAAAAATAGATTCCCATCCATTTGAGAATGGCTAAACAAACTGTAGTGCATGCATATAATTGGTAGCATTTTGCTATAAGAAATGTTGAATACGAAGAGTATAAGGAAGCATGGGAAGATTTTTAACTAAGTGAAAGTTGTAGAACATAATAAAATATATACATCTTTGCTACAGCGGTGTAAATGGCAAGAACAGCAATATTAAACCATATGGCATTTAATTATAATGGCCAAGGATATGTGACCCTACAGAGGAGTTGAGAAAGTATACAAGAGATTCCTAGATAATAAGGGGAGAGGGGAGAGATATATTTCACAATTAATGTGATGTAGAAACAAAAGATGATAACACAACTATGATTTAGAATCCCAGTGAGATTTTGCTGATGCACTGAGATTGTTGCCCATTTTCACCAAGTTGGAATATTAAGACATAATCCTTGAACCCAGGATATCTTGACTCTAGGTTTCTGCATTAGGCTATTAACCACATATTGAAGAAAAATCACCCTAAAATTATTATAAACCAATATCTGTAGAATACGGAGGTTTTCTACATGAGAGAACCTATTTTTTTATGTGCTTTTCCTTTCATTGTATTTGATTCATTTATGATCCAATTGCAACCTGCAGGTCTGCTCCTATGATGTCTAATTGGAGAGACCCAGCTAAATCCACTTAAGTTTGCTCATTTGGCAGATTTTGGGAGAACATTAAGGAACATGTCTTATAAATTTCCCCCTTCTCCCCCTTTTCTTCCTGCTTCTCCTCTTCCTGCTCTCTTCTTCCTCCTCTTCTTCCTGTCTCTTCCTCCTCCTCCTCCTTCCTTCTTCTTCTTTCTCCTCCTGCTCCTCCTCCTCCTTCATTGCCTCCTTCTCCTCTTCCTCTTGTTCCTCTTCTCTCTCACTTTACCTTATGATGAGTCAGGGGAAAGAGGATTGTGTCAAATGATTATATTTTATATTCATGAGGGTGGTCTGTGGAGCATATATGAACAATCAACTTGAAAATATTCAGCAGAGGAAATAATTGGGAGAGTGTTACCTTTTGTGTAGTTACTATGAAGAAAATATACCTGAAGTACTTGGCTCAGTTTTAAGAATAATAAAAAAAAATCTTGATGGTACTCTTTACCACAGTTGAGACATTTTTTGAAGTTATAAATAGCTGCCATGATTTCTATTCATAGTTCAACCAATAGTACAAAAAAATCCATTGGATTATTCATTTGCAATTTGCATCAAATGGAAAGATATTAACTCAAAACAGAGATCAAGTCCATGAGTTGATGATCAAAAGACACTTAATTACTTAACTCTGGAAACTAATGGTTGTGGTCTGTGATTCTCTTGGTATATGAAAAAGAAAAAGCTAGAGAGATGTGCCAAATGAATGCCAGCCAGCTGACAATTTGATTATATTTGAAAGGACAGTATTTTAAACAGGAGAAACTCTCTGGTTCACAGCCAGGGTCTTCCATATATACAAACACATATTGGGTATAAGACTTAGGCCTCATGCATGTAAGCACATTGAATGGCTGGCTGTTTATCATATAATCAAGAAGGAAAGAGATAGAACTCTTGTGTTTAATTTCCTATAACTTCTTCCATCATGCAGGGCAGAATAAAATTGGCTTTCTATCATTTAACAGCTCTTGTTATCTTTCAATGACTTTATTTGGCAGGTATTACCATTATCCGATACAGTCCACATTGAATTCCTTATAAAATTATTTGTATTTTTGAGAAACTTCCCTGTAATTGTACTACTATAGGACCATAGTCTTAGTCCTTTTTTCAACCTTATCTTTTACGTTACCAATTAAAATATTAGTAATGAAACTGGTGGGAATATCCATCTTGTTTATTCAGAGATCTTAGTTCTAGGCATTCACATATTCCAAAGGAGTCAAAAACTGAAACAACAATCCTAAATGTAACAAATTTTCATACCAGCATCTTTTGTGCTAGCAATGAACTAGAAACAAAATGAGTGCCCATCAAATAGGAATGGCCAAGTACTGTACCATAAGAAACAATGACTATAAAAAATTCCAAAATGCATAGGAAGACTTAAATGAACTGAAGTCTAGCAAGTGATCAAGTAGATTCAGTAAAAAAATAAATATAGAGAATGACTACAATAATCTAAATAGAACAAAGGCCCTCGACTAGAGTTGAAAACATAATCCCCTCTTTTTTTTTTTTGGAGGAGAGAACAAAGAATACACAGTGTTAGATATGCTATCAGACATAGATAATATGTCACTGGGTTTTGCTAAATCTTTTTTTTTAAATCTTTATGGATGGAGAGGAGGGAGTAGGGTAAGGACATAGTCAAAAATGAATGTGATATTAAAACCAAAAGCATTAACAAAATAAAAAAAAATTAAAATGTATGTCAGAAAGTGATTTATAGCCATTACCAAGTGAGAATTTCTCAGCCTAATATATAACTCCTGGTTCCTTGGCCTTCTACCTTCTTAATCTGAATTAGGTAGAAAGTGGATGGTCAGAGAATATTTATACAAGAGGAATATCATTGTTCTTTTACACATTACTGTAATTCAACACATAGACATAGAATGCACAAGTAGCTTTCTATAGACAGGCCCCAAGCTGGAGTGACTAGGGAAGCTGTATTAGAGTTGGAGAAAGTAAGAAATGACAAATACATATGTACATATACACATATATATATGCATGCATAGAGATATATATATATATATATATATATATACCACTTAGTAGATGCTAAGCTCTGTGAAAAGGGAGAAGGAAGGACCAGAAGAACCATAAACTTAACATGCCAACACATGTGCCAGATCATCATTTTGGGCCCACTCTAACAACTGGATTTGATTGACAGGATTGGCAAATCCCACTAGGGAAACTCTTTGTAAAATGAATTGGTGACTATATAAATACATAGATTAACCTTAAGTACCCTTAAGCACTCAGCCTTAACCTTAAGAACTCCAGGAGGCTCCCTAGGGCCCAACAATTTACTCAAGAGTACAAAGAGGCAAGACCCTTGACTGCCTTGTCTTCATAGGTAGATACTCCATCCACATGAATGTTTTCTTGCCCTTGGAATTGTTTTCCTTGCTGTCATGGAGAAGGAGAACAAAATAAGATTTTTAACTAGAACCTAAAGCGTAGGTCTAAGTAGATGTAGTCTTAATTATTTTCTTATTTGGAATGCTTTTCACATCCAAATACTGGGAAAAATTCGTCATTCCATGTGAAAAGAAGACTTTGTTGAGAGAGAGAGAGAGAGAGAGAGAGAGAGAGAGAGAGAGAGGCTCCTGAGAACAATATGTAATCCTGATCCAACATTATAAACTACTAAATTTCACTATTGTTTAAACTAAATGAAGTCCATCTTTAGACGAATGTGTAAAGATTCCTAAGTTTCTGCCATAGAGTGACTTATCACTGGACTTTTTCTTTTTCTTTTCTTTTTCTGCATTTGTAAAATAATAACCAATTTAGAACTCAAAAAGAATTAAGGACTTATCTAGTTCAACTGGTTCATTTTATAGATTTTAACATTGAGGTACACAAAGGTCCCTAAGCTCAACAAAAGGGAGGATGAGATTTTGAACTCAGGGTCTCTGACTTTGTATTCAGCACTACTGTGTACCACCTACAAGAAAGCTTCCAGGAATACTCTTAGAAGCAAATGCTAATAAACCTCCCATTGCTGTCAATATCAACATTGCAGATATCCCAGAGGTGGTGAAATACCCCTTTCTTTTCTTTTTTTTTTATAAACAATTTTCAATAAGTCTATAACTAACTTCAATGTTCTTCCACTTTTCTCTCTTTCTTCATTACTACTTTAAGTTATTATTCTTCAGTGTATGACACACCAGCAGCGACTCAGCAACACCTGTGTTTATTTAAGAAACCAACGCCTCCCTGTTATCATTTTTCAGCATAAATGTATCTGAATGGGGATAATGGTGCCCAATAGCACTATTATAATTAAGATGCTGCAGTATTTTCATAGCAAACAGCAGACTTCCAAAAATACAGCCTAGAAATTGCCTTGTTACAATTCAAAATATGGTACTGAAGATTTTATGTTTTTAAAAACAACAACAAAAATGTTTTCAGTCTGATGTTTTGCTTAAGTGACACTAGTTCACAAGATCATTTTGCTGCTAATCTGCTTATTTTATTTTATTTCTTAAAATAAAGTGGAGGGACATGCTGCTTCAGTGTAGAGAATTGTCAGAGAGGGATGCAATAAGGAAAAGAAATTGGTTGTTTTTATTGATTACTTAAATTTTGCTCTTCCTAATATGGGATCACTAGAAAGAAAAAAAAAGATATGTACACCCAGACAGAATAATCTTAAAGTATACATTCCTACTCACATGTCTCATTATAGTTTCATAGAAATCCTGGGTTCTCTAAGGTCATGCTGGAGAAAGAGAAATTCTAGCAGTTAGAAATTTAGAAAGACAAATGCTCTTTCCTCCTTTGCCATAGGAACAGTTTGGATACATTTAAATGGACTCATTTTAGAGGCTTGAGCAATGTACGATTTTTTTTTTCCTTTTCATCCTGGACAAACTCATGAATTTCCTGAGTAAGGTATGGAAGGGGTGCTACTTGCACTGGTAGGTGGTGTAGTTTTGGTGAAGGAAGATTTCAAAATACCTAACATGGATAAAGTAAGAAATACACGAGCACCAAAGTGATGCAATGGATAGAGAACCAGCACTAGAGCCAGGAGGGTCTGATTTCAAATCCAGCCTCAGATACTTACTAGCTATGTGACCCTGGGCAAGTCACTTAACCCTGTTTACCTTAGTTTCCTCATCTGCAAAATGATCTGGAGAAGGAAATGACAAACCACCCTAGTATCTTTGCCAGGAAAACTCCAAAAGGCCCCACAAAGTTCTGGACACAATTAACCAGCAAAACATCATCAACATAGGAGCATAGCAAAAAGGCAAGATCTAAACCGCGTAATACTGAAAAAGTGTCAAGAGCAAGGAAATGGCAAAAAATACTGGTAGAAAGTTGGATTTCTTGATTATCTTGTTAAAAAGATGGACAAGCACAGATTTCATTCAGGCTTAGTTTGATGATTCAGGTTTGGAAATGGAATGAAATGAGATGGTCACACAACATCTAGCAGTTAACAAGATAATGTTTACTCAGCCACAGACTCAAAAGGATATCAACAAGGGTACTACATTGTTTTCATTGGATGCAGATTCCCTGGCTCTTTGTTGGTCATCCTGGTCAGACAGAAGCCTGGGATAAGACTCCTTTTTGCATCAGCACATAGTTTACTAGGAACTCCATTTAAGCCTTAGTCCCTCCGGCCAATTGAATTTCAAAGAAAGCTTCAATGTCTTTTAAGAAAAGCAAAACAAAAAACCAGGACTTAAAAAAAAAGTAGTCTCACCTACATGTGGTTAGGTTTTAGGATATGATTCTCTAATAGTAGTTATCAACATGCAGTTTAGAGTCTTTTAAAACAATTCTTTACATATGACTTTTGTCTTTATATCACAAGTATTTAATCTTCAAACCTTCTAGACTGAATAATCCCTTGGGATAGAGAAAAACAATCAAGCAAAAACAGCCAATGCACTAACCTTATGCGGCAATGTATAAAACATCCTGTGCTAGTAATTGCCTGTCTCTGCACCAGGAAGGGAAATGTTATGTTCCATTATCTGTTCTCATAGATTGTCGTTTTTTAAATTTATTGTTTTTATGTATGCATAGCATGATAACTGTACATACATATACATCTGTATATTTACATATTGGATTTATTATATTTCAATACTATATATTTAATATATGCATATTGCTATAGGACTATATTAATACATGTAAGATATGTATGGTGCTATGTATGCCACACATTGAGTATATGTATACATTTCTTCACATCAGTGCATTCCTTTTTCAGAGAATTTCAGTCTAATCAATTCCCTTTATAAAGGTATTCCCTTATTTGGTGCAAATTGTGACCCATTCACAACTTCTTAGCTGTATGATTCTTCTTTATTTCTTTACTTCTTCCTTTACAAAAAAAGAAAAAAAGGAGGGGGAACATTAATTGCATTTATATTCATGGTAGTAATATCTTTTCTTCCTCATCTTGAGCACTGTTAGGTGACATGAAAATGTAAAATCATGGATTTTATTGCTTTGGGGATACATAGTTGAGTTAATGTCTCTAGTACAATCTTTTGTTTCTCTAAAGAGATTCCTGAAGTCATTCTTTCAGTTAGCTGCAATTTCTTTATTTTTACATGATTTTATTTAGACTGGGAATACTGAAATATATGGTTCAGTTTATTCAGTAGGTTGCATATATGTAATCTTTTCCAAGTAGCAATACATGGCAGTCAATGATAATGGCATCCTAGGGCAATTCAAGACAGACCACACTGGATTAAAAAAAAAAGCTCCACAATTATATAGTCCTAAAAATGTTGGAAATTAGGCATTAGACCCATCAACAATGTATAATGTATTTATGAAGAAAAGTTATTTTTTGGCCTTTTAAAATTAATGTTCCTATCTTCCACTCCCTTTTCATTTTCCTTTTCCTTCCCATTTCGTTGTCTATTATTTATGTCAAGGAGATTGTTTTATTCAATCTTTTGATATACCCACAGTACTTTGAATCTTGATCACTGGTGCATTTTTTTTTATTCTTTTGCTTCTAACTACAAACACATCTGTCTCTACCACCCAAAAACATGCAAAACTAACAAAAAACCTACCATTCCTTTACGCTATTTTCCAGTCTTCTAGGTAAAAAGAATTCCACTTACCTGAACTGCATATGTTATATGTTTGAGCACTCACAACAACTTGCAGAAATAGGTGGTGTCTTTCCTGTTTTATTAATGAGGAAACGTTCAAACAGATAAATTGAGTTCACCAATGAATGTCACCTATCTCATAAATGGCAGAGTCAGGAATCAATTCCCAGTCTTACGACTTCAAATCCAGTGCTCTTTCCATTAGACTATCTTTTTACATGAGTGATTGTCACAGAATAAGGAGTTTATTAGCACCAAATAACTTCTTCAGGAGCTATAAAGGGGCTATTTAACATTGCATTTTAGAAATCATTACTAAACGGACAGACCTTAATCTTCTTCTCATAGTGTAAGTTGGGCTCTGTTTTAAGGGTGAGAAATCTAGTAGAGAGTGTTTTGGAGTACCTCAGTCTTAAATGCATTTTTTCACTTGTGACCAATGAGAATCAACGAAAGTCAGTTACTCACCGACAATCCCTTTTTTCATACCATAGGGACATTGTGCAGCATTTTTTAATACAGTTACATGTGAGACACAAAGAAATTTTGCTATCAATAGCCAAAGTTTCACTGAATCCTCCCTTACAGGGATCTATTTCCTTTAAGTTTCTCTCTTCCAAATGATTATTTTTGCATTTTCTCCATGTTCTCAAACCTAAAAATCACCTTTCAAATTGCCCCTGGAAAGAAAAGCACCTAACCTAGAAGCATATCTCTGTATAATTAGAGTGTTGTAGTTCAAGGAACTTCCCACTCCTCTTTGAATAGATGCGGGTCTGCAAGTACGGAATATTGCATATGCTGTAGAATAACAAATAAAAAGTCATTTGGTTTTGATGATTTTTTTCTTGTTTAGTCTGTATTTAAAAAAGGAGGAGAGGGAGGATGTCAGGGAGGAGAAAGGATATATTCTGAAATGAAAATGATGTGTAAATACAATTTGTGACAATAATATTTTTTAAACTAAAAGAATGAGCTATAATAAAACAAAATAAGCTGTCCCTGGGATCTGGAGAATCAGTTGTGAGTACAAATGTTGTCTTATGAGCCACTGTAACAAAAAAAAACTCACTTGAAATATGGGATATATATGTATATGTATATGTATATATATATATATATACACATACATATACATATACACATTATGAAAACTTTGAATATGAAAAATAGCTCAAAAGGTCAAAGGTTAGGATGGACTGACACTATAGAAGGAAGTTCTCCTTAAGTTTATAAGGGTATAGGGGAACTGAAATTCATTTCTCCTTCTCACTCATCTAAGTAAAGCACTGGAGAGAACTTTTCACTCCCTTTTCTCAGCCAGAATCTTTTTGGTCTCCTACAGAATGAAAGAAAATAAAAAGAAAGAATTAGACTCTTGATGGTATGAATGAACCATTATGGGAGAATCTGATGGATTTGGCCAAAATCAGGCTTTGAAAATCCAAAATCTGAATAGTTTCCTTCACATTCAGACAACACATTTTGCTTTCAGATTGTCTGAAGTAATTTAACCACAAAGTGGTAGCTACCAACCAACTTCATGAACCTATTTATTAATAATGTCCAATGACTAAATTCCAGTCCAATGACTGAATTCAGCAATTATGCTTTTCATACAGTACCAGAGAATACTTAAGGAAATGTGAATATCTTTATGGTTCTCAGACAACTGGCTTCCTCTGAATGAAGTAGCTCTTTTTATTGGTGGCAGTAGGCTTATCTTCAGTAGAGGGGTATGTTCTGTGTGGATTTAATCAGTTAGGCTTTTGTATCAGCCCTCATTTACCACAGAAATTCAGTTTATTCCCTTTAGGATATGTTTTCAAGAAGTCACACTAGTAGATCGCACAAGCATGAATCAATACAATTCAGTTTTTTTTATTCATATCCATAGAAGAAAAAAATGATATGTACATATAAGGATAGTTAGATTTTTTTTTTGCGTGTTGTCTTTTTTAATATAAATTTATTTATTTTTAATTTTCAACATTTACTTCCACAAGATTTTGAGTTCCAAATTTTCACCCCATCTTGCCCTTGCCCCTACCCCAAGATGGCATGCATTCTGAATACTCATTCCCCTAGTTTGCCCTCTCTTCTATCTCTCCCCCTCCTTCTCTTATCCCAGTCCCCTTCTATTTATCTGTAGGGCAGGATAGACTTCTCTACCCCATTTCCCGTGTTTCTTATTTCCCAGTTGCATGTGAAGACTTTTTTTTAAAACATGTGTTTTTAAAACTTTGGGTTCCAAATTTTCTCCCTTCCTCCCTCCCCACCCACCCTCGCAAAAAGGCAAGCAACTCAATATAGGTTACACATGTGCAGTTATGCAAAATACTTCCACAGTAGACGTGTTGTGAAAAACTAAGTCTATTTCCCTTAATCCTATCCTGCCCCCCCATTTTTTCTGTTCTTTCTTTTGACCCTGTCCTTCTTCAGAAATATTTGCTTCTGATTATCCCCTTTCCCACTCTGCCCTCCTCTCTATCATCCCCCTGTTCTCTTGTCCCCTTCCCCCCTCCCCATTTTCCTGTAGGGTAAGACAGATTTCCATATCCAATTTAATGTGTATGTTATTCCCTCCTTAAGCTGAATCCTATGAGAATAAGATTCACTCATTCCCTCTGATCTTCCTCCATTTCTGCTCCACTGTAAGAGCCCTTTCTTTTCTGTTTTTTTTTTGTGAGATAATTTACCCCATTCTACCTCTCCCTTTCTTCTTCCCCTATTATAATCCTCTCTCATACCTTAATTTTATTCTCAAGATATGACCCCTTAATCTTCAACTCACTCTGTGCCCTCTGTCTATCTATCTATCTATCTATCTATCTATCTATCTATCTATCTATCTATCTATCTATCTATCTATCTATCTACCTGTCTGTCTGTCTGTCTGTCTATCTATCTATCTATCTATTTATCTATCTATCTATCTATCTATCTATCTATCTATCTATCTATCTATCTCTACATGCATATAATTTCCCCCCTCCAACTACCCTAATACTGACAAAGGTCTTATGAGTTATAAATATCATCTTTCCATGCAGGAATGTGAACAGTTCTACCTTAATAAGTCTCCTATGATTTCTCTTTCCTGTTTACCTTTTTATGTTCCACTTGAGTCTTGTATTTGAAAGTCAAATTTTCTATTCAGCTCTGGTCTTTTCATCAAGAATGCTTGGAAGTCCTCTATTTCACTGAATGACCATTTGTTTCCCCTGAAGTAGTGTACTCAGTTTTGCTGGGTAGATGATTCTTGGTTGTAATCCTATCTCCTTTGCCCTCTGGAATATTATATTCCATGCCTGGTGGTCCTTTAATATAGAAGCTGCTAAATCTTCTGTTATTCTGATTGTGTTTCCACCATACTAGATTTTTTTCTTTCTGGCAGCTTGTGATATTTTCTTCTTGACCTGGGAACTCTGGAATTTGGCCATAATGTGCCTAGGAGTTTTCCTTTGGGGATGTCTTTCAGGAGGAGACCTGTGGATTTTTTCAATTTCTATTTTGTCCTCTGGTTCTAAAATGTCAGGGCAGTTTTCCTTGATAATTTCTTGAAAGATGATGTCTAGGTTCTTTTTTTGATCATGGCTTTCAGATAGTCCAATAATTTTTAAATTCTCTCACTTGTATCTATTTTCCTGGTTAGTTGTTTTTCCAATGATATATTTCACATTGTCTTCTATTTTTTCATCCTTTTGGATTTGTTTTACATTATCTTGATTTCTCAAAAAGTCAGTAGCTTCCAATTGCTCTATCCTAATTTTTAAGGAAGTATTTTCTTCAGTAAGCTTTTTGACTTCCTTTTCCATCTGGCCAATTTTGCTTTTTAGGGCATTCTTCTCCTCATTGGCTTTTTGAACCTCTTTTGCCATTTGGGTTAGGCTATTTTTTAAGGTGTTATTTTCTTCAGTATTTTTTTGGGTCTCCTTTAGCAAGCTGTTGACTTGTTTTTCACAATTTTCTTGCATCACTCTCATTTCTCTTCCCAGTTTTTCCTCTACTTCCCTTACTTGCTTCTCAAAATCCCTTTTGAGCTCTTCCAAGGCCTGGGACTGATTCATATTTTTCTTGGAGGCTTTGGAAGTAGGACCTTTGACTTTGTTGTCTTCTTCTGGTTGTATGTTTTGATCTTCTTTGTCACCAAAGTAAGATAACATAGCCTGACTCTTTTTGCACTGCTGCTCATGACCCCGGACAATTACTTGAGTTTTAAACTCCTTGTTAAAGTTAGAGTCCGCTTCCAATGTGGAGAGTGTACTGTCCCAAGCTTCAGGGGTTTGTACAGCTGCTTTCAGAGATACTTGTAGGGACCTGTAAATTTTCAGTTGTTCCAAGGTGGTATGACAAGGGGAGAGGTGTTTACTCCTTTCCTGGCCTGTGCTCTTGTCTATTATTGACCACAAGCACTCCTTTCTGTCCTGGAACTGTGAGGAAGGTTTTCTCTCCCCAGTCACTACAAGCTCCACCGTGCCAGCGCTCCTCCTCCTAGCCCCAGGACCATGCCCAGAACTGTGACCCAGATCCAAGCATGGGCAAAGCAAGAGATTTCTGCCTCAGCACTGGCAAAGAGACCCCTGAATTCCCCTCTGATCAGCCACTGGATTCCCCCTTAGTCTGTGGGCTGGAAGCTCAGGACACAGTCACTGCCCTGCACTTGCGCTCTGTGCTCTGTGCTCTTGAACTGGCTTTGAGACCTAGCTCCTCTCTCACTGCAGAAACAGACTTTTCCCACTGACCTTCTAAGTTGTCTTTGGCGTTTGTGGGTTGAGATGTCTGGAAACCACCACAGCTGCCCACGACTCAATCTTCTGAGGCCTCTTCCAGGTTTGCTGAGGCCTGTGCTCCAAACTGAGCTCCTCTCCCCATCCAGCATGATATAATCATCCAGGTTGTCTTGGGCTGGAAATTTGCTTCACTCTGTCTTTTTGTGGGTTCTGCTGCTTTAGAATTTGTTTAGAGCCATTTTTTACAGGTATTTGGAGGGGTTTGGTGGAGACCTCAAGCAACTTGCTGCTTTCACTCAGCCATCTCGGCTCCATCCCCCACTTGTCGATTGTGTGAAGGTAGATATTTTTAAATGACTGTTCCATAGACATGTACATGGCTCCTCCCATACCCTTATTCCCCTTACTAGTGGAAGGGAATTTCCCAAACTCAGGAGTTTTAGGAGCACAATTTAGGTGTTTGGACTTTCCATTAAGCAGTTTTCATTGGAAACTAACAACTAGCCCAAATCATATTCTACTCCTAGCTTCTTAGAAGAGAAATACAGAGTTAATAAGAGCTCAGGACTTAGAGAATTCAATCCTTTTTCAAAAGCTTTTCTTCATTCAGTGCACTGTCATTAGCTAGGACCTTTAAGTCCTGTCCTGCAAATGCTTTCTTTCTAGCATGGTTAACTGGATGACCCAGCTATGTAAAAGTGCAATGCTTTGTGTTTATCATTAACAGTAGTCTAATCTCAAAGACAAGCCTATGCACAGAGAAAGACTTCTCCAGGCCTAATTTTCCTCCTTTTCTTCCTGGAATTTCTCTTACAGTATAGTGTTTCTTTAACTGTGGGTTGTGAGCCCATTTGGCAACAGTAAATGGTTTTTAAATGTGTAATGATCAAAAATTAATTAAAAATCAAATGTGTTTCTGGCAGTGCTTGCCTGTATTGCATCGTGCAATTTCACTGCCACCTTAGTTCTGAACACACGGCATGCCCCTTTGCACTGTGCATGCTGTCACACCCATGCAGTGCCAGAGAACACTGCCAAAACGTGAAAAGGGGTGTGAGTGGAAAAAATTTAAGAAGCACTGTTACAGAACATCAGTCACAGGCTGATCAATCATATCAATTCCCTGCAAGTTTTGTCTTATAATCATTCTCGAGGACATGCCTACCTTCAAACTCTGTATGTAAACAAACTGAAAACAAAAGCCTCTAGCTCATTCATCCCCTGTCGTATACCTGGTGGAGTAGAATTTGTATTTCCTTTTGTTACTTCTCTTCATCATGAAATTACAGGCCTTTCTCAAGGCCTCTCTGACTGTGATATGTTACTTTGGATAAGCTCCTAGTTTTTCATAAGTTGTCACTGGATATAAACATTCTCTATGCATTTTTTTTTGAAGGCAGTTGGGGTTAAGTGACTTGCCCAGGGTCACACAGCTAGTAAGTGTCAAGTGTTTGGTCTGAGGCCGGATTTGAACTCAGGTCTTCCTGACTTCAGGGCCGGTGCTCTTTCCACTGCACCAACCTAGCTGCCCCCTACACTTTCCTGAACAATTAGGCCTTTAACTCTGTTTTCTAAAGGAAGAACCAAAGTATTCCTTTCTGAACATTGAAAACTGACCTCACTGTATGAATCTAGTTAGTCTTTGCATTTTTCCTAAAATCATATGATTGCACACATTTTCCTCACTTGAAACTATCTCTATACTGATGAATGACAGTACTTTTTGAAGTTTCCAGGGTGAACAAGTGAGTATTCTGAGTTCATCTGAAGCACAGTTTTAGTTGGGGAGTATGCCACAACCAAAACTGTCTATAGAGAGCTGTTGCCTGATTCATTGAAGCCAAAAATATGCTTTTGACTTAATTGTCATGATAATTCAGAAGAAATTATACCCCCTAGCCTACATTATACAGAAAATTACTCCCAATTCTTTCTTTTTTCTTTGTCTAGACACTGTCATCTAATATGCTTGATAAGTATTTTAGTGCTAACACTAAGCAACTTTTTAAACTTAGTTCCCCAAAAGACCTTCGAGTGATATTTTAGTATAGAGCTACTAAATTATAAGGCAATTCTGTAATTGCAATACATTTATCACTCATGTAAATCATTCGATTTTTTACTTAGTGCCAATACCAAAGCTAATGATATATTTTACAGAATCTGGGGCCTCTTCCTAGTTGATGGAAAAAAAGCCACAATTTAGAAAAGTTATACAAGTTTATAATGTGAAACAAAGAAAATAACCAGTATTTATATGCTTTTCCTCTAATAAGGAAGGCTTTAGAAATGACTGAGCAGCTCTTATTGCTATCAGTAAGTTTTCTTTTGGGCATGCTAAGGAGAAGAATTAAAGTCCTTTATCACAGTTAAAGTGGCCATTATTGGGTTTGGGCAGGCTTACCAATGGAGTGATCACAGAATCATAGACCTTAGAGTTTGGAGGAAACTCAGAGATCAGGTAGTCCACCTCCCCCCTCATTTTACAGATGAAGAAACTGAGACCTACTGAATCCAAATGACCTTCCTACAGTAACAGAGTCATGATTAAACCCTGGGTTTCCTGCCTCCCGGTCTAGCATTCTTTCAAGTATAGTATACTTGTGCCCTCTCTTTTGGAAAACTATGAAATAATGGAAAAATGTCTGGATCCCTGACTTGCAGGAAAAATGAAAGACAAAAACTAGAAAATCAAGCTTGATTGCCCTAAATAAGGGTCACAGCTTTCATCTATGCATATTGCTCTATAGATCATATAGATCTTTGATATATGATATGGCCCTTATGCAGCAACTGGTTGATTTATTTCAATAAAAAAAATCTTTAAGTTCAAGATGGAGTATTAAATGTTGGCATAGACCACACCTCCATGTGAAAAATTACACGTTTTTTACCAATTTGCAATGACACCATTTCAATAGAAATTGAATTATAAACTTCTGCTTGCATAATGGTGTTTCTCTCACATAGACAACAATTTAAAACCATTCAGAAAGAGCCTTGCTTAGAATTTTAATCAGTTAATGAAGATTCTTGTATTTTACCTTGAACAAGTGGAGGAATGGGAAGGTGAAGAAATTTGCCAAACTGTAGCCCCTTCATTTTGGCAAGTACAAATAGATGATTTAGTGGGTAGAGCACTGGGTCTGAAGTCAGAAAGACCTATGTTCAAATCTGGCCTCAGATATTTACTAACTAAGTGATCCTGGGCAAGTCACTTAACTTCTATTTGCCTCAATTTCTTCATCTATAAAATGAGGATAATATCAGTATCTACCTATATGGGTTGTTGTGAGTATCAAATGAGATACTAATTGTAAAGTGCTTAGGTTAGGGCATGGGACAACGAAGTGCTTTATCAATGTTAGTTGAGGAGGAAGGGGAGGAAGAGGAGAAGGATAATCAAATTAGGCTATTTGTGCATTTGTGATAATTTTTAGGAGTTTTCATATGAGCCTCAGCAGAACTAAAGTTTGTAAGGTTTTCCCCAACTTATATGGTCCTTACCTCTCTCTATCTGTTACACTTTGCTTTCACTTTTTTTTCCTTTACTTCTCCTGCCTTCAAACTCCATCCTTATCTCTTTCTACTATCTAGTTCTCTTCTTCTACCACTACTGATGTCTTCTAATGGGCTACTTGGCACACTCTACCTTCCCTTCTAAGTAACATATAAGCCCCTGTTTTCTGGATATTTCTGAGAAATAAAATGGTCTGAATTTCAAATAAATGGAAATTTTTAAAAAAAATTTTATTAGTTTTTTAAACAATTTTTTTTAAGTTTAAGCTTATCAACAAACACTAAAAAAATAATCAGACCAAACGTGGAGTAATAGCTATCATTTATGTGGTGCTTTAATTTTAAGAACACAATATGTATTTTAACCAAATAAGAACAATAACCATGCACTTACCCTCTTCCCTTCTGAAACCATCTGTGTACTTTTAAAGATCCATTGCTTTTGCTATGTCTTGTCAGGCTTTTCAAATTGTACCATGATTAAGAATGACAGTCTGAATACTTCCACAGCAATTACAAAGAGGATTCTTCCTTGGAGAATCAATCAGATCCTTCTTTCCTAAGAGGGACCCAGGATCAAAGCCTAATGAAATACTGGAATATACATTATGACAGGAGGTCATTTTTTCTTTTTGTCATGGACCCTTTTGGTGAAGCTTAGCAATGCCTTGTCAGAATAATATTTTTAAATGAATAAATAAAATACATAGGATTACAAATGAAGCAAATTATATTGAAGTACAGTTGTCAAAATATTAAAAAAGTGATGTCTAATTTAATAATGCTTGATTAATGAGAAGACAGATGGAATACGTTCTGGTAAAATTATTACCAATAATTATGGTTAGCATTTAGGTCACTTTAGAGTTGCAAAGCACTCACAAGTCTCCAACCTAAAATCCTGCAGACCTCTAGTTCTATTATTTCAAACTGCCAGCTAGATATCTTTTTTGTTTTCTTTTTGGACAACCTAATAGCAACTTCTATTTGACATAATAATCTTCTTTCTCCCCCAAACTGGCTCCTTCTTCTAATCATTTTTATTTCCTTGCATGACACCAGCATTACCCTAATCCCATGACTTGAAACCTTTTAAGGATCTTTTACTCGATGCTCTTTGCCCAATTATTTGGTAAGTTTCATAGGCCTGTTGCTTTTATCAATACATTGTCTTTCAAAACTGCTTAATTCACACTGTGGTGATCCTTGTTTAGTCCTTCATTTTGTCCCTCCCTTCTCCAATCCATCTTTCCTGCTGTTGCCCAAGTATTCTTCCCTAATAAGTTCTTATGGGAATGGCACTGCTCCGCTCTGCTAAAAAAAATCAGGGAATTCCCATTGTTTTTTGAAAATTTATAAATTCCTAATTCTAGCATTTAGTTCTCCTACAATCTGTCTCTGACCTACCTATCCAGCACATTCTTACACTGTTGAATTCACATATTCTGTGTACCAGTGAGAGCACCCCTTGTTCTCATCCCACTTTTTCCTATCATCATATTTTGTTTTTCCTGATGTTCCCATCCATGGACTGGAATCTGACTCTTCCATCTCTATGTGTTAACAGTCCATTAAAAGTACAATTCATATTCCAACTATTCTAGAAATTTTATACCTTTCATACATCAGAGGAAAATAATTTTCCCTTCCTCAAATTTCTTTCTTTTTTTAAATACAAATTTATTTTTAGTTTTCAACATTCATTTCCACAAGATTTTGAGTTCCAAATTTTCATCCCATCTTACCTCTCCCCCCACCCCAAGATGGCATGAATTCTGAATATCCCTTCCTCTAGTCTGTCCTTTCTTCTATCTCTCCCCCCTTCTCTTATCCCCTTCCCCTTCTATTTTCCTGTAGGGCAGGACAGACTTCTGTACCCCATTAGCATGTGAAAAAAAATTTTAACATCTGTTTTAAAACTTTGGATTTCAAATTTTCTCTCTTCCTCACTCCCCACCCACCCTCATTGAAAAAGCAAGCAACTCAATATAGGTTGTACATGTACACTTATGCAAAACAAGTCCATAGTAGACATGTTTACCTTAATCCTATCCTTCCCTCCCCTTTACTCTATTCTTTCTTTTGACCTGTCCCTCCTCAGAAGTATTTACTTCTGATTACACCCTTTCCCAAACTGCCCTCCTCTCTATAATCCCCCTCCTCTCTTGTCCCCTTTTCCCCCTATTTTCCTATAGGGTAAGACAGATTTCCATACCCAATTGAATGTGTATGTTATTCCCTCCTTAAGCCAAATCCTATGAGAATAAGATTCACTCATTCCCTCACACCTTCCCCCATTTCCCCTCCACTGTAAGAGACTTTTCTGGTTTTTTTGTGAGATAATTTACCCCATTTTACATCTCCCTTTCTTCTTCTCCTAGTATAATCCTCTCTTATCCCTTAATTTTATTCTGCAGATATGACCCCTTCATCATGTGCTCTCTCTCTCTCTCTGTATATATATGTATATATATATATATACATACATATATATGTATGTATATATATATACATATATGTTTTGTGTGTATATATATACACATATATCTATCTATATATATGCATATATATGTATGTGTATATATACACATATATACACATACATACATACATACATACATACATACATACATACATATACATACATATACATACATATATACACACACAGACACACACATATAATTTTTTTCTTCCAACTACCCTAATACTGACAAAGGTCTCATGAGTTATGAATATCTTTCCACGCAGGAATGTAAACAGTTCCATCTTAACAAGTCTCTTATGATTTCTCTTTCCTATTTACCTCTTCATGTTCCACTTGAGTCTTGTATTTGAAAGTCAAATTTTCTATTTAGCTCTGTTCTTTTCATCAAGAATGCTTGGAAGTCCCGTATTGCACTGAATGACCATTATTTCCCCTGAAGTAAAATACTCAGGTTTTCTGGGTAGGTGATTCTTGGTTGTAATCCTATCTCCTTTGCCCTCTGGAATATTATATTCCATGCCCTGTGGTCCTTTAATGTAGAAGCTGCTAAATCTTGTGTTATCCTGATTCTGTTTCCACAGTACTTGAATTGTTTCCTTCTGGCAGCTTGTAATATTTTCTCCTTGACCTGGGAACTGTGGAATTTGGCTATAATATTCCTAGAAGTTTTCCTTTGGGGATCTCTTTCAAGAGGGGATCTGTGGATTCTTTCAATTTCTATTTTGCCCTCTGGTTCTAAAATACCAGGGCAGTTTTCCTTGATAATTTCTTGAAAGATGATGTCTAGGCTCTTCTTTTGATCATGGCTTTCAGGTAGTCCAATAATTTTAAAATTCTGTCTCCTGGATCTATTTTCTAGGTCAGTTGTTTTTCCAGTGAGATATTTCACATTGTTTTCTAATTTTTCATTCTTGTGGATTTGTTTTACAGTGTCTTGATTTCTCAAAAAGTTACTAGCTTCCAATTGTTCTATTCTAATTTTTAAGGAAGTATTTTCTTCAGTAAGCTTTTTGACTTCCTTTTCCATCTGGCCAATTTTGCTTTTTAGGGCATTCTTCTCCTCATTGGCTTTTTGGACCTCTTTTGCCATTTGGGTTAGGCTATTTTTTAAGGTATTATTTTCTTCAGTATTTTTTGGATCTGCTTTAGCAAGCTGTTGACTTATTTTTCACGATTTTCTTGCATCACTCTCATTTCTCTTCCCAGTTTTTCCTCTACTTCCCTTACTTGCTTCTCAAAATCCCTTTTGAGCTCTTCCAAGGCCTGGGACTGATTCATATTTTTCTTGGAGGCTTTGGATATAGGAGCTTTGACTTTGTTGTCTTCTTTTGGTTGTATATTTTGATTTTCATTTTCACCAAAGTAAGATAATATAGTCTGACTCTTTTTGTGCTGCTTGCTCATGCTCCCGGCCAATTACTTGAGTTTTAAACTCTTTGTTAAGGTAAGAGTCTGCTTCCAATATGGAGAATGTACTGCCCCAAGCTACAGCTGTTTTCAGAGATACTTGTAGGGACCTGTAAATTTTCAGTTGTTCCAAGGTGGTATGATAAGGGGCGAGGTGTTTACTCCTTTCCTGGCCTGTGACTAGAAGTACTCCTTTCTGGCCTGTAACTGTGAGGAGGGGTTGCTCTCCACAGCCACTACAAGTTCCACCAGGCCAGCACTCCTCCTCACCCCAGCACGGCTGCCCAGAGATTCCTGCCTCAGCACTGGCAAAGAGATCCCTGCAATCCCTCTCTGATCAGCCACTGGAGTCCCCCTCAGTCTATGGGCCAGAAGCTCTGAAAGCAGCTGCCTCCCCCCCACCCAGGGCCACGCTCTTGGGGAATGGAGCTAAGACCCTGCCTTCCTGTCTCAGTGCCGCAGAAACAGACTTTTCCCACTGACCTTCTAAGTTATCTTTGGCATTTGTGAATTGAGGAGTCTGGAAACCTCCACAGCTGCCCTCGATTCAGTCCTCTGAGGCCTGCTCCAGGTTCTCTGAGGCCTATGCTCCCACGCCATGATGCACTGCACTCCCAGCCCAGTGAGATATACCTTTCTGATCCACCAACCAGGTTGTCTTGGGCTGGAAATTTGTTTCACTCTGTCTTTTTGTGGGTTCTGCTGCTTCAGAATTTGTTTAGAGCCATTTTTTATGAGTATTTGGAGGGGTTTGGGGGAGAGCTCAAGCAAGTCACTGCTTTCACTTTGCCATCTTCGCTCCGCCATTCATGATGGTCTTCCTCAAATTTCTTATGAGACTTAACTTAGACCTCTCTCTTCACATTATTTTTTTCTTCCTTATGCCACAGTCATTTTGGGTACTTGATTTTACTCTTTATTAGAGTGTAATTTTCTTAAGAGTAAAGTCCATTTTAAATGTCTTTTTATATGTATCTCCTCTAGTGCCTACTAAAGTCCCTTATACATGATAGGTACTTCATAAATGTTTGCTGTTTAAATGAACCAATGGAATGGAAAGTTACTCAAATCCTAAAAAATATTGGTGATCACAGTTAATTGGGTGCCTATCTCAACCCATTTAAGCTTGCTCTTCTTCTGCAACCCATACTTTTCTATTAGATTGCAATGGGAGTGCAGACTTTCCTCACTTTTCCCTGGCACCATGAAGAGACCAGTGAAGCACTAGGGCTGTCCACATATTGGAGAGTGAGTTGTTATGTATCTTCAAATAGATAATGACCATAATTTTACTTTATGTAGGAACAAAACATTTTGTGTTCACAAATATGGTCCATGGTGAGAAGAATAGGGCTGTGTCATGCAATTTTCTTGTTTTCTACTAGTAAGCCCTAACCTTCCCCTTTCCAGGGCAGCTAAATGTTGCAGTGGGCAGAGCAATGGGCCTGGAGTCAGGAAGACTTGAGTTCAAATTAGACCTCAGATACTTACTGGTTGTATGACCCTGACAAGGCATGTATTTACCTGAGTTTCTCAACTGTAAATTAAGGATAAAAATAGCACCTATCTCAGATTATTTTGAGGTTCAAATGAAATTATATTAGCATAGCACATGGCACATGGAAGGAGGGCACTTATAAAAACTTGTTTCCCTCTTTGCTCCCATCTCTCTCTTCCTTTCTTTCCTTTTCTTCCTTCCTTTCTTTTCCTTTTCCTCCCTCCTTTCTTTCCTTTCTTCCTTCCTCCCTACCTTCTTTATTTTTATCTTTTCCTTTCTTTTCTTCTTTCCTTTCCTCCTTTCCGCCCACTCCCACATATATACTCCATTTAGGACTAATTAAAAAAGTCTAGCCTGAGTAAAGCACTGAGAAGAAGGACAAAGTATGTTTTTTCCCTTGTGACTTTTTAGAGTATATGGTTGCTTCTGAAAGAGAGGACAATTGGACTAGATAATGTTGTCATTAGCCATGCATGCTACACCTGAACAGTAGGACCTCAAGTCGAGGGTTTATAATTAGACTTTTCTTATTAAAGGAAATGTTCAAACTAAACTACATCACATAAAAGATCAAAAGACCTACAAATTGACAAAGAAGAAAAATCAGGGAATTACAAAGAACAGTTTGGGCATGAGATCAGATGAAAACATGCAAAATGGCAAGTTTTCATGAACAAATCAATTACCTGTTGTGGTGATGAATGTGAGTGAAGAGGAGTGAATGTTAGTCTCTCCTGTCTTCTGGTCTCTGCATCATTTTTCTCAAGTACATCCTTATTGTAGTGTTTACTGTGCAGGAATACCGACTACCCCCTTACTTTAAATGTGAATGTTATTCTCTTCCTGCATGTTGTAAATCAAAGGTTCTAATATAGATATTAAAGTATATGTTTATATGTACTTAAGAAATAGATGAAAATGTAAAATACCTCATCAGTAAAACAACCGACCTGGAAAATCTACTCAGGAGAGACAATTTAAAAATTATTGGACTACCTGAAAATCATGATGAAAAAAAGGCCTGGACTATATCTTTCAGGAAATCATAAAGGAAAACTGCCCTGAAGTCCTAGAACCAGAAGGTAAAATAACCACAGAAAGAACACACCACTCACCACCTGAAAGAGATCCCAAATTGAAAATGCCAAGGATTATAATAGCAAAATTCCAAAATTACCAGATGAAAGAGAAAGTGCCACAAGCAGCCAAAAGGAAACAATTTAAATACCACAGTAAGAATTACACAGGACCTTGCAGCTTCTACATTAAAAAGGCTGCAAGGTTTGGAACATGATATTCCATAAGGCAAAGGAGCTTGGATTGCAGCCAAAGAACAACTACCCAGCAAAAATGAGCATGATTTTTCAAGGAAGGAGATGGATATTCAGTGAAATAGGGGACTCCCAAACCTTCCTGATAAAAAGACCAGAGCTCAACAAAAAAAAAAAATTGATCTTCAAGTAGAAGATTAAAGAAAGACATAAAAAGGTAAACGGAACAGAAAGATACAATATGTTTTTAATAAGGGTGAACTGTTTACATCCCTACAAGGGAAGATGACACTTGCAACTCTTGAGAACTATATTGTTATTACACCATGTTAAAGGAGTATACATAAAGGGGTTGGATATTAGTGGACTTTGATGTAATGATAAAAAAAAAATCTAATCAAGTGGGCTAAATGGATCCAAATAAGTGGATCCATCTGATCTTAGGAAATGTACTGAGAAAGAAGGAGGCAGACAAGGGTCAATTACATTACAGGAAAAGACACAAAATCCTATTACAGCAGAGGGAAAGAAGGGAGGTGGGGGCAATATTGTTTGAATCTTACTCTCATTAGATTTGGCTCAAGAAGGGAATAACATAATCAGTTAGGTATAGAAATCTAACTTGCACTATAGGCAGCAGGAGGGAAAAAGGGAAAGAAAATGGAGGGGGAATAGAAGGGAGGAAAGAAGCAGCAAAGGTAAAGGGAAAGAAAAGGGAAAGGGATAATGGAAGGGAAAAGGGACTGAAGGAGGCGGTGGTCAAAAGCAAAGCACTAGTGAGGAGGGTGGGAAGGAGAAAGGAGAAAATAAGCATAAACGGGGGGGAAAAGGATGGAGAAAAAGATGCAGATAGTAATCATAACTGTGAATGTGAATGGGATGAATTCTCTCATAAAACAGAAGTGGATAGCAGTATGGATTAAAAATCTTAATCCTACAATATGTTGTGTATAGGAAACACAGCTGAAAAACAATGACACATGCAGGGTAAAGGTAAAAAGCTGCAGCAGAATATATTATGTTTCAGCTGAAGGAAAAAAAAAAGTAGGGGTAGCAATCCTGATCTCAGACAAAGCAAAAGCAAAAATAAATCTAATCAAAAGGGATACGGAAGGAAACTACATCCTGCTAAAAGGCACCATAGATAATGAAGTAATGTCATTACTAAACACATATACACCAAATGGTATAGCATCCAGATTCTTAGAGGAGAAGTTCAGGGAGTTACAGGAAGAAATAGCAAAACTATACTAGTGGGGGACCTGAACCTCCCCCCTCTTGGCACTTGTTTAATAGGATTTAGTGAGGTTCGGATTCGCTCCTATAAATGACACTCTCCAATGCACCAGAAAATAATAGGAAATAGATAATTTATTTAGAAGAAGCAAAGCACAGATAGTTTGAATTTGCATAGAAAGCATAAATAATAAGAACAATCAATAATATAGCACCGATCAAGAGAGTCGGTAATGGAAGAGAATACATCACCAATTCAAGGGAACCTCCAAAGTCAATCAACGGCTGGGAGCCCCGTTGCAGCCTGTACAAACTTGAATTGTGTAAAGATTTTCCCGGGCGAAGCGTCCTTCCCGCGGGTGAGGCTCAGCGGGCTTACAGGACGCAGTGTTTTTATATTGTTCTAAACAAAGAAGGCTTGGGGCCAAGAACCCCTTTTTGATGCTTGCGCTATTCATGGTTTGTCCAATACACATCTGACCTTAGCCACGCTCCCATCCGCCTGAGGCTTGGTATTTTGTTTTTTAATAACATCACGTCTCACAAGGAGAGGAGCCAACCCTCCATGTCAACGTGACCTAGGAATGGCTAGTTCCTGGAATGCTAGGCCAAGAACACTCAGGAGATATGGAACGGTCATGACCGAGATTTGAACTGAACCTATTTATTTGAGTGATCTTATTAATTTAAAGGGGAATTTCCAATTTCCATTTCACTTGGCCTTAAGATCATGAGAATAATAGGTGAGGGGCAAAGGTGTGACATGAGTGTATATAGTGCGTATTTTGGTATACATATAACAATTGCATATACAAAGACATAAAAAGAACAAAGCAAGTAGTAGTATGGGGGTAGCTAAGGAATTAAAATACATAGTAGCAGTAGGAGATTTAAAAAGAAAATCATACCAATGATGATTAGTATCTGAGATCACTAAATGAGAAGCTTCGACTAGTCTTCCTGCGCTATAAGAGTCTGTATTCGATGTTCATTTAACGCGCGTTGGTTGGACTCTAATAACTTTTTGATTTCAGTCGACTGATTCAAGATGTTCATAAGGGGATATAGAGATAGAGACACATGAGGTAGAGGCAAAGATTGGGGTACCCAAGCAAAATTTTTAACTAGGTTAGTGTCTGGTGGAAAGTAAAAATCATTTCCTTGCCAGCGTAGGAAAGATACATTGGATAAGCAACCAGAAAATGGAACAGTAGTAACATCTACAGATAGAAGGTCAGAGTGATTATTAGAGGCTATACAAACATATTGAGTAGATACTTCATATATCATAGAAAAGTTACTCACTGGGTATAAAGTTAGATCACACAAATTGGATGAATGTGAGAGAAGGCAGGGTTCCATCTGCCGAGTCATCATCCCACAAACAATCCCTCCATTAGTTACAACACAATCAGACAGAGTATGAGTTACATTATACCAATCTATATAGTTTCCATAGATATGAGGTAAAGCAAAGTATTTATGTAAGACAAAAGGTATTACATGAAATTGACACATAACAGTCCAAGTTTTAACTTGGTAGAGTATAATAGTTCCAGCGCACCAAAGTGGAGTGCATCTAGCATTCTCAGGTTTTTGCTTTTTCCATACATCTGACAAGTCAAGTATATCGTTCCATATGTGAGAGTTACCTTCCTGTAGTAATCTTTGGGCATTTTCCTTCTGTATGAGGGTATATAAGTTTTGCAAGGAACATTTAGTCCAATTAAATAAAACACCAATGTTTTTCATAAGGTGTAAATTAACGAGGATGCTATTATTAAAGACTTGTAAAAATTGGCCTTGATATTGTAATGTATTTTGGTGTGGCAGGATCGTTGTGGGTAACCATTGGGCATTCACAGTCAAAGCTTGAGAAACATCTTGTCCAGCACTGCGCAGTCTGCTAGCCAAGGTCTCAAGGTCTATAGAATTAACTATACCCAAACCAGTTCCTGCACCACCAAGTAATGTATCATACCAAGCTCTTTTTTTCCTGACACAACTTTCTAAAGAGGGAAAAGTTACATTATAATGAAACACTATTTTGTGTTGCAAGATAGAGGTGTTAGTACATGAGCGGGGACACGAATTATTCCAGGGGTTTCGGAGTCACAGGTACAACCCATACTAATTGGTTTAGATATTCTTCATACAGCCCATTGGAGGTGTTACGACAATAAAAATATTTTCTGTCGTCCGCTTGTGATAGTGAGACAGTGTAGGTGGAGTTTACTTGTGTCCAATTATATGTTACAGATCTTAACCTTTTAGGAAAATATGGACTAGGTGGCCAACTTGTAAGGGTACAGGATATATTGGTACCGTTTGCTGCAGTTACAGTTAGATTAAAACTAGTTAAATTGATTCTCATTAGGGGAAATAAAGGGGCGTCCCAAACTTCTACGTTGAATGGGTATGACCAATTCATGATGTGGGTGTTGTTTTCACCAGCGTAGATGGAATCAGTACGCGGTCCTTGCTGAGGATTCCCCACTGGAATACCTGGAGTTCATGCCATAGTTAGCGTATAGCAGGCAAACACTGTAAAACACTTAATATCGTAAAAACATTTGGGTTAGTGGGACATGATACCATTTATCATCACCAGGGTATACTACTATGGCAGTATTAGTGTTTCCTTGTGCTATGAGCTCAGCTGGCCTTGGTCTATCAGATTGATGCTTCTTTATCCAAACTTTAGTACCATTATCACTCTGTATTTGTAGGGGGGTCCCATAATAAAGAGAAATAATATCTAGGGTTTTACAAGTGTTTTTCTGGGTAGCCCGTTTATAGGGGCAGGCAACTAATACCCCAGAGTAGGTGTCCACACAAGTGCAGGCATATTGACACCCCTGACTAACAGGTAATGGTCCAATATAGTCTATTTGCCAAATTTGAGCAGGTAAAGACCCTCTAGCCAATTCTCCAGTGATTTTCTTCGGCACAGGCCGATGAGCAAATAATTGACATTGTATGCAGTTTTGTACTATTTGCTTAAATAGATCCAGAGGTATGTTAATCCCTCTGTCTAATGCCCACCTGTAAGATGCAAGAGCGCCAAGATGTCCTGCGGTGATATGGACCCATTTTCCTAATTGTGTTTCATTTTCCTCTCTGGGGGTGACCTTTAAAGCTTTTCCTTGAAGTTTGGATAATTCATCAGCACGGGCATTATACTCACGTTCCACAGAATCTTGATTCACATGGGCATCTACATGAAATACAGATACATTAGTACATTGACACCATTCCCATATTTGTTCCCATAATTCTTTTCCCCACACATCTTTGTCTCTAATTTTCCATTCGTGTTTCTTCCAAATTGGCATCCAAACTGCTAGGCCATTGGCTACGGCCCAGGAATCAGTATATTTATATGACATTGGCCACCTTGTTCCTTTTGAATTACTTGATAGACAGCCACTAATTCGGCCCATTGGCTACTCTGGCCTTCACCAGAGCTTTCCAAAATAGTATTGCATGAAGGATTATAGGCTACAGCTTTCCAACATCGCTTAGATCCTATATATTTAGCCGAGCCATCAGTAAACCAAGCATGCTTCTTCTGCTCGGGGGTTAGAGAATCATATCCATTATTCCAAGAAACAGGTGATTGATCATAAGACTTTGGTGGTATATCAATATCATTTGAATGTTTTGGTAATTCTAATACCTTTTCATGCAAGGTGGAAATACCCGATCTGCCTGTCTTGACTCTATTTTGCAAATACCATTTCCATTTAATAATTGATGATTCTTGGGCATGTCCTATTTTATGTGAGGCGGGGGTCCCCATAATCCAACTCATAATGGGTATGGCTGGCCTCAATACAACTTCATGGTTTAAAGTTAAATGTTCTGTCTCTACCAGGGCCCAATATGCAGCCAATAATTGTTGTTCAAAAGGAGTATAATTTTGGCCAGCAGGTGGCAGTTTCCGCGACCAAAATCCTAAAGGAACATTCCTGCCCTGTTGTTTTTGCCATAAACTCCAATCAGCATATCCATGCAAAACTGTAACTTGCAATTCCATCGGCCCTGGCTGTACAGGCCAAAGATCCAGGGCAGTTTGAATAGCTATTTTGGCTTCCTCAAAGGCTTTCGATTCTGTTTCCCCCCATTCAAATGCATACTTTTTCCGGGTAACTTTATACAATGGCTTCAAAATCTGACCTAAATGAGGAATGTGATTCTCCAGAAACCAAACAACCCAACGAACTTTTGAGCTTCTCTTTTGTCCCTAGGAGGTGAAAAATCTAATATTTTTTGCTTGGCCTTGGGGAGGATTTCTCTATGACCCTTATTCCAAATTATTCCTAAAAACTTCACACTTTGAGCTGGACCTTGAATTTTATCAGGATTAATCTCCCATCCCTTCTCCTTCATATATTCTATTAGTTGAGTTAATCTTTTCTCTACCACCTCTTTATTCTCTGCCTGTATTAAAATATAGAGGTCAAACTCAAAAATTTTAGACAATCCTTGGGGTCTAGCCACACTCCTCCAGCTCCCCCATCACTTAATCTTACAAGCCAGGAGATTGCAGGCTCTCCTGATCGCTGTGAAAACCTACTAAGCAAATCAGTAATTTCTCTTTGGGAGTAATCTTCCGTGATTTCAGTCACCCGGGGTGGGTTAGTTCCCTCCTTTTCGGCTTTTCTCCTATCTATCGGCCGAGCTTCCCCGTCTACAACATCCGGAATTTCCTCCTCTATCACTTCCCCCCACCTATCATCATCTTCATCCCAAATATCACCTTCCCAAGTATCAGGGTCCCAATTCATATTTGCTGCGGCGATTACAGCATGCACTTTCCTTTTACTCACCCTTCAAATTTTCTACACACACTCCTCTCTCCTACATGCTTAAACTTCCTTGCCTTTCTTTCTAATGATTTAAAATCCCCTTAAAACCTGTACATATCTCATTCCTTTCTAATTCTGACCTAACACTTCAACAATCCTTCCCAACTTGCCCTCTACCAACCATATAACCTAAGTAATAAAGTATTCTTCTCTCTTTCCCTCTCCCATCCACGCACTGCTTTGAAGCTGCTGTTACCTGGGGAGGGAGAGGGGGAGAATGAAGGCAACTTTTCAGAGTCCTGCTGCAGCCTTTGGCTGTCTGGCTGCAAACAACCCAAAAGGGAGGGAAATGATGTACTGGTCGTATCCCCCCATTATCCCTGCTGGCAACCGGCCCATCCGTCGCACCCCAAACGAGAACCCCCAACACCCCCAATCCTCACTAGGTCCTGTACACTGTGACCAGGTTTTTGCGAGCGAGGAAAACGGAGGGTCCTCCCAACCGGGGACCTCTACCGGAGCCCGGGGCTCAACATTTCTCTTAAAGAAAGGCATTTATACAGCGAATCCTGTTCGTGACGCCAATTTTGTATTAATAGGATTTAGTGAGGTTCGGATTCGCTCCTATAAATGACACTCTCCAATGCACCAGAAAATAATAGGAAATAGATAATTTATTTAGAAGAAGCAAAGCACAGATAGTTTGAATTTGCATAGAAAGCATAAATAATAAGAACAATCAATAATATAGCACCGATCAAGAGAGTCGGTAATGGAAGAGAATACATCACCAATTCAAGGGAACCTCCAAAGTCAATCAACGGCTGGGAGCCCCGTTGCAGCCTGTACAAACTTGAATTGTGTAAAGATTTTCCCGGGCGAAGCGTCCTTCCCGCGGGTGAGGCTCAGCGGGCTTACAGGACGCAGTGTTTTTATATTGTTCTAAACAAAGAAGGCTTGGGGCCAAGAACCCTTTTTGATGCTTGCGCTATTCATGGTTTGTCCAATACACATCTGACCTTAGCCATGCTCCCATCCGCCTGAGGCTTGGTATTTTGTTTTTTAATAACATCACGTCTCACAAGGAGAGGAGCCAACCCTCCATGTCAACGTGACCTAGGAATGGCTAGTTCCTGGAATGCTAGGCCAAGAACACTCAGGAGATATGGAACAGTCATGACCGAGATTTGAACTGAACCTATTTATTTGAGTGATCTTATTAATTTAAAGGGGAATTTCCAATTTCCATTTCAGCACTACATAAGTCTAACCACAAAATAAACAAGAAAGACGTTAAAGAGGTGAATAGAACATTAGAAAAGTTAGGTATGATAGAACTCTGGAGAAAACTTAATGGGGATAGAAAGGAATATGCTTTTTTCTTGGCAGTACATGGCACATACACAAAAATTGACCATGTACTAGGGCATGAAAACCTCACAATCCAATGCAGAAAGGCAGAAATATTAAATGCATCCTTTTCAGATCATAATGCAATAGCAATTATATATAATAAAGGGCCATGGAAAGATAGACCAAAAAGTGGTTGGAAACTAAATAATCTAATCATAAAAAATAATTGGGTCAAACAACAAATCATAGAAACAATCAATAATTTCACTCAAGAGAATGACAATAATGAGACGACGTACCAAAACTTATGGGATGCAACGAAAGCACTTCTCAGGGGAAGTTTTATATCTCTAAATGTTTACATAAAAAAAATAGAAAAAGAGGAGATCAATGAATTTGGCATATACCTAAAAAAACTAGAAAAAGAACAAACTAAAAATCCTCAACTAAACACTGAATTAGAAATATTGAAAACCAAAGGAAAAATTAATAAAATTGAAATTAAGAAAACTATTGAACTAATAAATAAAACTAAGAGCTGGTTTTATGAAAAAAAAAAGAAAGGGATAAACATTTCATTAATTTAATTAAAAAGAAAGAAAGAAGAAAACCAAATTACTAGTATCAAGAATAAAAAGGGTGAAGCTACCACCAAGGAAGAGGAAATCAAAACAACAATTAGGAATTATTATGTCCAACCTTATGCCAACAAATTTGACAATCTTAGTGAAATGGATACATATTTACAAAAGGATAAATTGCCCAGATTAACAGAAGAGGAAGTAAAATACTTAAATAACCCCATCTCAGAAAAAGAAATTGAACAAGCTATTGATGAACTCCCTAGGAAAAAATTTCCAGGGCCAGATGGATTTACATGTGAATTCTATCAAACATTTAAAGAACAATTAATTCCAGTTCCATATAGACTATTTGGGAAAATAGGTGAAGAAAGAGTCTTACCAAATTCTTTTTATGATACAAATATGGCGCTCATACCTAAATCAGTAAGAGTTAAAACAGAGAAGGAAAATTATAGACTAATTTCTCTAATGAATATAGATGCAAAAATTTTAAACAAAATATCAGCAAATCAATTACAGTAACTTATCACAAGATTAATACACTATGACCAGGTAGGATTTATACCAGGAATGCAGTGTTGATTCAACATTAAGAAAATTATCAGCACCATTGAGCATATTAACAACAAAACCAACAGAAACCACATGATCATCTCAATAGATGCAGAAAAAGCTTTTGACAAAATACAACACCCATTCCTATTAAAAACACTTAGAAAGCATAGGTATGCATGGAGTCTTCCTTAAAATAATAAATGGCATATATCTAAAACATTCAGCAAGCATTATATGTAATAAGGACAGACTAGAAGTATTTCCAATAAGATCGGGGTGAAACAAGGATGTCCATTATCACCACTATTATTAAATAATGTAGTGGAAACATTAGCAATAAGAGAAGAAAAAGAAATTGAAGGTATTAGAATAGTCAAAGAAGAAAGAAAGCTATCACTGTTTGCAGATGACATGATCATATACTTAGAGAATCCTGGAGAATCAAGTAAAAAATTATTTGAAATAATAAACATCTTTAGCAAAGCTGCAGGCTATAAAATAAACCCACATATATCATCAGCACTTCTATATATTACCAACAAAGCCCAACAGCAAGAGATAGAAAGAGAAATTCCATTTAAAATTGCTGTGGACATTATAAAATATTTGGGAGTCTACCTCCCAAAACAAACCCAGGAACTCTATGAACACAATTACAAAACACGTTTCACACAAATAAAATCAGATCTAAATAATTGGAAAAACATCAGTTGCTCATGGGTAGACCGAGCTAATATAACAAAAATGACAATCCTAACTAAGCTAATTTACTTATTCAGTGCCATACCAATCAAACTACCAAACAATTATTTTATAGAGTTAGAAAAAACAATAACAAGATTTATTTAGAAGAACAAAAGATCCAGAATATTAAAGGAACTAATATAAGGAAATGCAGGGTAAGGTGGCTTAGCAATTCCAGATCATAAATTGTATTATAAAGCAGCAATCATCAAAACTGCTTGGTACTGGCTAAGAAATAGAGTGGTGGATCAGGGGAATGGGTTAAGTATGCAAGACACAGTAGTCAATGACTATAGTAATCTATTATTTGATAAACCCAAAGACCCCAGCTTCTGGGATAAGAACCCACTCTTTGAAAAAAAAAACTGCTGGGAAAACTGGAAGAGAGTATGGCAGAAACTAGGCATAGACCAAAATAAAATCAAAATGGGTTCATGACTTAGATATAAAGGCTGATACTATAAGTAAACTGGGAGAACAAGGAATAGTTTACTTATCAGATCTATGGAGAACAGAAGAATTCATGACCAAACAGGAGATAGAGAACATTATGAAAAGCAAAATGGATAATTTTGATTACATTAAATTGAAAAGTTTTTGCACAAACAAAACCAATGCAACTAAGATTAAAAGGAAGGTAGAAAATTGGGAAAGAATTTTTACAACCAGTCTCTCTGATAAAGGCCTCATTTCTAAAATATATAGAGAATTAAGACAAATTTATAAGAACACAAGCCATTCCCCAATTGATAAATGGTCAAAGGATATGAACAGACAGTTCTCAGATGAAGAAATTAAAGCCATCTCTAGTCATATGAAAAAATGCTCTAAATCATTATTGATTAGAGAAATGCAATTCAAAACAACCCTGTGATACGACATCACACCTATCAGATTGGCCAACGTGACAAAACAGGAAAATGTTGGAGAAGATGTGGGAAAATTGGAACACTAATACATTGTTGGTGGAGTTGTGAAATGATCCAACCATTTTGGAGAACAATTTGGAACTACACCCAAAGGGCTATAAAAATGTGCATACCATTTGATCCAGCAATTGCACTTCTACAGCTATATCCCAAAGAAATCATTCAAATGGGAAGAGGACCCACATGTAAAAAATATATATATATTCATAGCAGCTCTTTTTGTGGTGGCAAAGAATTGTAAACTGAGAGAATTCCCATCAATTGGGGAATGGCTGAGCAAGTTGTGGTATATGAATTTAATGGAATACTCTTTTGCTATAAGAAATGATGAACAGGCTGACTTCTGAAAAACCTGGAAAGACTTTTATGATGTGATGTTGAGTGAAGTGAGCAGAACCAAGAGAACTTTGTACACAATTACAGCCCTGTTGTACAATGACTAATATTGATAAACTTAACCCTTCTCAGAATTATAAGGATCTAAGACATCTCTAGAGGCCTTGTGATGGAAAATGCTATCCACAACCAAAGAAAGAACTATGGAAGTTGAATCGCTATCATTTTTTTCTCTTCATTGAGTTTTGTTTCTCTTTCTGTGTTCCTCCTATTGGTTTTAATTTTTACTTACAACTTCACTAATGTGAAAATATGTTTAATAGGAATGTAAATGTACAGCCTATTAGATTGTCCACCGTCTTGTGGAGGGTGGTGGTGAGAACGGGGAGAAAAATTTTAAACTCAAAAGCATATCGAAGTGGTTGATGATAAATTAAAATAAATTAACAAAAATTTTTAAAAAATGATTGCTGATTAATTAAGGATGAAACTGAGGTCTAAAAAAGTGAAGTGTCCTGGCCAAGATCATCAAGTAACAAGTGAGAAAATCTGAACTAGAATTCATATCTTCGTACTCCTTTCCCCATGATCTTTTCACTACACTGTGCATTCTCATGGCTACACATAGGAATGTCTCATGTACCAAAGGGGGATGGAGTAGTTGCTAGTTCTATTTCCCTTTCTGCAACTAATTCTAATGACTTGTGAAAGTCATGTCTTTGTCATTTCTCAGGACCCCTTTACATTTTTATAAATCGAGAATCTGTCATAAAAAAAGAAAAAAAAACTTTTTTGAGGTATATCTGTTGACATTTCCTGTATTAGAACATTAACATCTTAGTATTATTGTGAAAACAGTTTTGACCTTGGAGGTACCCTGGACAGGTCTTTGGGACTTCCAGGGGGACCCTGGGTCACATTTTGAGAATTATCAGACTAGATGATCTCTATTACATGTAATTCTAATATTTTATGAATATAGGAGCTTATGTTAACATTTCTTTTGTTAAATTCTTCATTCAAAAACATGGCCTTTACTTCTATTCAAGAAGTAAATCAGAGTGGGCAGAGGTGAGGGGCTGGGGATGTTCAATGTATTCTGCTGATAATGACTGGGAAGAAAAAATTGTCAGCCAGAAGGAAGACTTAGTGTGACACATTGCTTTTTATTTGTAAACAGAATCCCTTTGGGATCCTTGGTTGAGCAGAGTTTTCATTAATTACATCAGAGAAAGAATGTCTGCACTAGGATTAGGAACTTCACTAGTATGGCGATTGGGCTAGAAGCCTACCCCTGAAGCAGTGGCAGAGGCCAGCCTCATTATTCATGGAGAGTGATGAAATGAAATCGAGCCCATAAGGAATGATGTGTGCTCTGAAATGCTCTGTAGTAGTACATCAATGGTACCTCCAGGGTTCATCTGCTACTTAATCCATTTTATTTAACTTTTTTTTCCTGTGGGACATTGATACATTGATGAATTATGTGCAGAGTTCAAATTGCCTTATGTAGCTTTGCAATAACACCGTGTCTCAAGATCTCAAAGCATTGTATATTGATGCGTTAAAAACCAGAGGACAAAATTTCAATATCACTAGGCCTTTCCAGAATGTTCCTTGCTGTCTAACAACTGCCCACCACACACACACATTCACATACACACACTCCAGAAAATTCATCACTATGTTAGACTGTCAGAATTGCTATAGGATTTGCTTTTTCCAATGATAGTGTGGCATAGCGGAAAAAGAAATGTGTTCAGGAAAACAATATCAAATACAGCTTTTTAAATTTCATTATTAATAATCATCATCGTTAGTAATGATTCACATATAAGTATTTCACATATTGCATTTTTCCTTTTAATGAGCCTGTGTGATAGATGGTGAAAGGATTATTATCACTCTCTCTCCACAGGTAAGACTATCTGTCTGAGGTCATAAACCAGTAAATGTCAGAGCTAACATGCTGAAGTCCACTTCTTCCTGTTCTAACATAGCCATGCATTACGTTGTACCATATTGACTCTTTTAAAAATAAGCAATATGCAGTAGTTAATGTTAATCAAGAATCCTTATCTCCAAGTGACTTTGACAATCATTTGATACAAGATTTCTACTTTAGTACTTCAAGACACACCTAAAATGTTGCCTGAAAATTGTGATGTGCTTTGTACATATTTGTTTAATTCCTTCAGACATTGCACAAACAATAAAAATATGTTGAAAATGTGAGATTTCAGTAGAATTATTAATACATTACAATTCCCTAAGCATTTATTAAGTACCTTTCATATTCAAGGAAAGGGTCTAGTTTCTAGGGAAAAATAAAAAACAGTTGCTACCTTTAAGAAATTTTCCTGCCATTAGCGGATCTTACTTTTTATTATTATTATTATTGTTGTTGTTTGTAGTAGTTTTATTAGTAGTAAAGATGAAGCAGTAAATTTTTACATAAAGGCAAAGGTTCTTTGAGAAAAGCAAAATCAGTTTTTGCTGAAGAAGAAATTGTTCACTGAGGTATAAGTTAAAAAAAACATAAATGAAGAGATACTTATGAATGCAAATACTCTTTGGTCAATATACAATGATAGATACAGAAAAGAAAGGTTTTCATAAGAGTCAAGAGGAAGATAAGAGACATTTCACTGCTGGATCTAAAAACTGCTCTGCATCCAGTCCTCTGTTCACTACAGATGTAGAAGTAACCACCCTTCTATCATTTCACAGACCTTTACTCACTAAACAAGTAAATCCTTCCCACTTACTTTAAACCAGTTTAACAATCTTATACATGTGTTAATTTTACTGTTACTAAATGATTTACTTTTTGGCCAAAGTAGATATTATGCCCTATGGTAGTCAAATCATAAACTAAAATGTTGGATTGAAATTATCTCAATAATTCTTCCACTTCCAAGAAAAGTAACACAGCCACCCAGACTTTATATTCAGTTCCAGAAGTTTCCTGTTCCCTTAAGCAAGATCCTGTGAGCCAATTTGATATGGGATTAGCACATCTAAAACATCCTTTCTGCAAGGATATCAAACCATTTTATGATTTTTTTTATGCATTCTTAGGAAACCACAAAGAGGAAGTTAACTCCCAAATTCCTGTGGCAGATAGGTGTCCTAAAGCTTGAGAAGATAAGGGAAGGGAAGTGAGTGAGTGCATTCATGTATGTAAAAGCAAACCTGGCCCATTCTTAAAACCATGGGGTTGATTTTTTGATTAAAAGAATTAGTCTTCCAAACACTCATTATAAAAAACCCAAACTCAGCCCAAATAGGGATTTCCCATTATGCATAGGCACTTAACAATGAATATTTGACTAAAATGATTGTGCTGATACTTGCTGAAAAGTAGGATCTATATCCTAGTTTGTATCTGTTTATGATTAAAATAAAAAATGCATAATTTTCATATAGTAAAGAACATAAGGGTCAGTAAAAATCATTCCATTGTGCATACTAAAAATATAATATGCATGAAAAATAAATGAAATACAGTACATAATCCATACCATAAAATACTATTTGAAGTAAAACAAATAAATGAATGTTTTGTTTTGTTTTGTTTTTTAATGAGGTAATATAGACTTTGTGGTGCTCAGGTGCCTCTTTATAGCTTCAGTTAAGGTCTAATAATTTTTTGTTAATATCTTTTGCTGCTTATATATATATATATATATATATATATATATATATATATATATATATATATATATATATATATATATATGTGTGTGTGTGTGTGTGTGTGTGTGTGTGTGTGTGTGTGTGTGTGTGTATGTATGTATGTATGTATGTATTCTTCCATGACTTAAACTCAGGTTATCATCTTTCTAATCTATCCTCTACCATCATTCTCACATACTTCAGTATGCAGGTTGATGACTTGCTACACATCCTCGATACCATCAGCTTCCCCCTCAACCACACACCACTGCACAGAACTGTATCACTTCCAATATGCTAAACTTCAAAGTTCTATTCTATGTAACTCCTATATTTCACCTCTCCTAACTGATCACTTACACTAACCCACCAATTCTTCATTGTGTTCCCAAGGCCACCAGTTCAGACTTCAATAACCTCCATACCCAGCCCTGAGGCCATGATCAACTTTAGATATCAGCTAGGTTTAACCCCACAATGGCACATCTCTACTATTTTCAGTCTTGTAATTTTCAACTTTAGATAATCTATTCTGTCACCCCCAAACACACATACATACTTTGATCCAACCTGTGGCCATTGTGAGAAGACAGTAGCACATCCATTGATTTAACAACGGAGAAAAATAAAGAGCAAAAAAAGAACTGCCTTAATATCGTACTCTGATTGAGTATACAATAGCCCAGTAGGTAGTATGCTGGATTTCTTGAAGCCAATTTGTAGTCAATAATGATCCAAAAATGTCATAGACTAGTATTTTCCAATAAGAGATAAAACGCTCCTTAATTCCAATGTGTTAAGGTTGTAGGGCAACACTTGTGGATAATTTGGACAGCATAGTTCTGAATCAAATGATCAGGGTACTAGAATGTAATGAGATTTTATGATTTTATCTATCAATAGGTACTCACCAATCATTATCCCTTATTTATTTAGAGTTGATATTCTATTCAGGTAACGAGAGAAGACAAAAATGGGCACAGAGAAGAGGCAAAGGTGAAAAAAACAAATTACATATAATTCCAGGCAACATACCCAAGTGTGAGCCATATAAAACAAAAGAGAGGCTCTTTCAGGTTAACAAAATCTAACAAAGGAAGTTCAGGCCCAGTATGCTGGAGGACAGATTAGCATGAAAGTCACTTCTGACAGAGGCCGAGGGATCAGGAACCAGAGGTTGAAATGGCCCATTTAAGGAACAGCACTGACAGAGTATAGCCAAAGAGGCCAACTTCTATTTTACTACACCTATTTGACTAGATGAGTGCAAGCACTTTAGGTAGGAAGTCAAAGTTAGCCAAAAAAGAAAAATAGAATTGGTTTGTCCAAGGTAAATTGCACTGAACCAGCCAGTACTAGGAAATAGCAAGAAGTCAGGAACAAAAATTGTTCCAGATTGCAAAGAATTGAACCCAAGTCTCAGTACAGTTTTTTTTTCCCACTTGTACTAAAAGGAAACCTATGAACCAGTGGTGCTAGTAAGGATGGGAATTAAAGGTGTAGCATGTCCCAATACACTAAACAATGGATCCCAACTGACAATTACATTTGTAATTTTAATCAAGGATACTTGCTATAAACATTTCATTGATTAGCTCTTTTGAAACTATTTTTAACCTTTCTTCAATTGCTCAGGATCCATTGTTTACAGATGTAATCTATTGTAAAACGCATTTCCCAATTTTCCCAATTGTTAGCATCATCCATTATATTATATTTATTTTTCATCTATTTTGTATTTAAATATATATGTATATGTATGTGTATGTGTGTATACATATGTGTGTATATATGTATATGTGTGTGTATATACATATGTGTGTATATATGTATATGTGTGTGTGTGTGTGTGTGTGTGTGTGTGTGTGTGTGTGTCTATTTCCTCTGAGTAGTATTAGGTTTCTTGAGGAGAGGAACTATTTCATTATTACCTGTGAATACCTAGTACTTAATTAATGCTTTTAAAATTAAGGTTCTATTTGTGGTCATTACAGCACTATTCTCTTTTAGGTAGTTCTACTGGTATTTCTTTGTGACATGGTTTTTCTTCATTGTATTTTGTATGATCATTTCCTTAACCTAACATCAGATGAAGCCCCATATGAGAGAGAATATTTACTTGTGATCTCTGAGTTCAGTATCTTGTATGTTATTTTGTCATGTGAATCTGTTTTATGATTTTCTGTGTTGTCTAAATTATTCAATTTTAAATGGAATACTATGTACTATATTCTTGCATAAGGCCTAGATATTTAAGATAAATGGTTATGACTGTGACATGTACCAATTAGTATTTTCTGATGGGTACTAGCTATGCATGTACTCCTTATGTGATTTCCAAGTATTGCAAATATTTTATTGAATAGAGTATTTTATAGTCAGCATATCTGATTAAATTTCCTATGATGTCCAGTTACAAAGAAAAAGTGCTTATTGAAAACAATTACCAGTACTCCATGTTCTGTGAACCTGTAAGCCTAAGGCATTATGCAATAACATCATGAAATTAAGTTCTGATTTGTTTAAAGAAAATTCTGAGAGAAGAAAGGGAAGCTACAAAGAGAAACTGCAAAATTAGTATCTGGAACTTTAGGAACTGCAAAATTCTCCTGAGACTCTATGAAACAAGAAACCTACAATCAAATGTGGCAGTCTTCAAGCATCATGCCTGCAGTAAAGAAACATCATTCTCTTTGAGAGAGAGAGAGAGAGAGAGAGAGAGAGAGAGAGAGAGAGAGAGAGAGAGAGAAAGAGAGAGAGAGAGACAGAGAAAGAGAGACAGAAAGACAGAGAGACAGAGACAGAAAGAGACAGAGACAGAGATAGAGATTGATTTTCCCATTAGAGAATTGTGAGTTTCAAACACTAACCATATTCTCTCTGAATATGAAAAGGTGGCTTTTCTTCATTGTTTTAGTCCCAATTTAATGTTTGTTTTCACAATATATGTTTCCCAGTTCTAGCAAGATGGCTGAGTGGGAGGTTGTGTATAATCCCCACAACAGCTTAAAAGGAGGAACTAAAAGAATTCCTCACCAATAAATCAACACAGAAAAACAAGCCAAAAGACAGAGGAAATAAGAAAGCAAAAGTACAACTAAAACAAAGAAATATTATATAGCAAAATATTTTCAGAAGAAATCTGCAAAAAATAATGATGCTGTAAGGACCATAGGTAAGACTTAGGAAAACAAATTGGAATCATCACAAGTACCTGAGTGATCAGAAAACTTAATAAAAATAACTGGCATATGGGTCATGTGACCAAGAAGATGAAAGAGTAGACATTTTCTCTGGTCCCCACTAACTCTCAAATAAAAGGGGCAGGGGCATAATTTCCAACAGTAGGATAATTTCAGCTAAATCCACATGATAAGAAAGGAAAGAAGCCCAACACTGTATCATTTTTATGAATTCTTAGTGGAAAATATAAATCCATTATCCTGGACCTTAATTTCCTCTTGTACTGACCTCTATGCTAGAGCAGGGTACACAACATGACCCATGGCTCATGATTTGGGACCCACTCAGACATTTATCTCATTCTGCAAAGACACTGCTGTAGCACACTGTTACCCTTTCCTCATTGTCCTGTTGCCACAAAGAATTAACATTAGCTGTACCCAGCCAGAGAAGGAAAGGGAAAGTGTGGAGTTGGACTCCCATCTCCCTGGGGAAGCCTTTAGGTTAGAGAACCTGTAGAGACTTTGCCTAGAGTATCGACTGTACCCTCCCTCAAATTTGCAAAAATAATGACAGACTCTAATTCTGTCCAGACAAAGAACTAAAAGAAAGGAACTAGGGAAGGGGGCCAATGTTCATTGTGGGACTGGAGAAAAAGGTACTGGAAACCACTGAGAACAAACTGACCCTCTAAGAGCCCTTTGGGGGCTTGGGAAAAATATATATACATTGTTAGATGAGACTGAGGCAGGGTATTGGTCCAACCCTGGATTTGAACCTTCTGTTAAAGAAGGAGAAATCAGAAAAATGAACTAATAAACAAAAACAAATAGATAACAACAACAATAATAACTAACATTAATACAGCAATTACCAGGTGTGCCTTGTTCAGTCATTTTCAGTTGCGTTCAACTCTTTGTGAAGTCATTTGGGTTTTCTTGGCAAAGATACTAGCTTGCCATTTCCTTCTCCAGATCATTTTTCAGATGAGGAAAATGAGGCAAACATGGTTAAGTGACTTGCCCAGGGTCATATAGCTAGCAAGGGTCTGAGACCAGATTTGAACTCCGGAAAATTAATCTTCCCTACTCAAGGCCCAACAGTCTATCCATTTTTCCACCTAGCTCCCCTGCTATGTGCCAGGCGCTCTGCTAAGCACTTTACAATTATCTCATTTGATCCTCACAACAACCCTGAGAGGTAGGTGGACATATTATTATCTCCATTTTACAACTGAGAATATTAAGGGGTTAAGTGACTTGCCTAGGGTCATACAGTAGTAAGTATCTGAGGACACATTGTAATTCATATCTTCCTTAATCCAGGCCTGGCTATCTATCCACTATGATGATAGATAGATAGATAGATAGATAGATAGATAGATAGATAGATAGATGGATAGATAGATAGATAACCAATAATGGTTGCAGAAGGAAGGAAACTCAAGTGATATGTCTGTATGGGTATGCTAGATGGAGGTAAAATGGAGGTGTAAATGGATATTTCAAGGATCTTTATCTTTCTGAGGAAGACTTTTATTCCTGGGTGGAAGGAAGCAGGAGATTGAGCCATGAGGTTAACTGCTATGCTTACCTATATAGTAATATAATTATATCTATCTTTATCATTAAATAATGTTCTGGGGTAACAATTTTTAGGTTCAAGCCACTCTCCTTGTCATTGTACCTTAACAGGAGAGAGATCTAAGACATACTTGAAAGATTGTTTCCTTCACATCCATGCAAATTATTACAAAGACCATCACATGAGTAGCCAAAAAAATCCATTTATCCAAGCTGATAGCAAAAAGAACTCAGAGAACTAGTACAGGTTGGAATATTTCAGACAATACAGAGGGAGAATGAGCACTTCCACTGAAGCAAGATAGCTCATTTAAACTGAAAGAAATTCTCTAATATCATCCGCAAGGAAATCCCCCAAAGTTTCTACCTGGGATTAGGAACATGTTCAAAGCACCAGCTTTTCTACATTAACTTCTTTGTTGAATACTTCTCTCCCTAAAGAGAAGCTATATCTGCAGAGTATCCTTTCTTGAAGGAAGAAGCTGGAAGACTAGGATCTCATAGGATCTCTTCTCTTGCAAGACCTAATCAACTCCTACCCCCATGATGGCACAGAGCATCAAGGAATAATTCTCTCTGCCAAAAATAATAACTAGAAGTTAAATAGTACTTTGAAGTTGGCAAAGTTGTGTATACACACACACACACACACACACACACATACAGACATATGTATGTATATGAGTAATTTCATTTATTCCCCACATCAACCCCAGGAGGTATGTGTTATTATCTCCATTTTGCAGATGGGGGAGATAAGGAGAATCTTGCACATTTTGCTGACTTAAGCACTGAGTAGCAGGGATAAATCAATAGAGAAGATAATAAAATCAGAAGAGAAATACAAAGATTGATAAAGACTACAAATGTCTCTTAATAAATATTGCAAGAAATAGGAAATTGTTCTAATATCTGTTGAAACACTGAACTTTGTAGATTCCCATGAAATTATGAAACCGACAAGAGGATGTTGCAGAATGGTTCAAGAGAAAAATGAGAAATTGAAAGAATTTTGATAAATGGCAGAAATAATAGCCTGCACAGCAGAAATAAATAGCACAATAGAAAAACTTGGATGAACAATGGTGAGTCTTTCAAAAAAAATGTGAAAGAGAAAGGAACAGATGGGAGCTACAAATATACTGAAGTAAAGGACAAGCTGTACAAGAGGAATAAAAAGGAATAATGTTGAAAGAGCACATAATCTGTATTAGGGGTGGGCTGGATCCGAACACCCTGTAACTTCAAGTTTAACATTGGGACCAAATGAGGTACTCATACCTTGATAAATAGTTAACCAAAGTACATTTGCTTTGCCCTAACATAGCAACGGCATGCAAGAAAGATACAATAGCACTTAGCTCCCCTCCTTCCTCCATACTGCCATATGGAAACACTTCTCTGCAACGCAGAGTGTAACAAATTACGTGGTCTTTGGTCATCCACCAAGTCTGAAATCACTAAGCCTATATTGTTTACACCATTTATGAATTTAGATGACCATGAAGTCATGTCAATAGAATTAGTCAAGAAAAACAGCTTGCTATTTGACTGACCCCTGAGCCAACCAAGGCATGATATTATTGTCTTTTAGGGAAAATATGGCCTAACTCAAATTTCTGGGAAAGTGGCTAATGATGGGTGAGCCCTAGTACATTCTAGTCCCCATGGTGGAAAAGTTGTAAGAATCTTCTAGAGGACTCCCCTTCCTGATTTAAACAATTTTAGAGAATTTACTCTTGGGATAGGAAGTAGTAAGGGGAAAAAATACCTCCCCCCCAAAAAAAAAAGTCACCAAAAAGAAAGGGAAAATATAGAGAACAAAAGGCAGAAATATAATGCTTTCTTGCTCCCATTTGGAATGGCTGAGTTTCAAATCTCAATGATCTGGTCCATGTCGTGAATGACGTCAAATCATCTCAGTTTACAGTTAGCCTCCTACTGGAAGAAGATGATGATAAATGAGAGAAACACCAGGAACAGTACAATCACAGAACATATATTGACACCTCCAGCACAGTAATAGATACCTTTCTTAATGTAAGGTAGTGATGATGAGTAGAAGCAGTACCAAGAACAATGGGGACATAGCACAGATAGTGAAACTTTCAGCACAATCAATTCTTCACCAGATATTTGCATCATCTGTAGTTAAATGTCTAGGAAGTTATAAGGCTCTTGCAAGCAAGTTGTCCCAAGATCAAAGATGACACGGAGATTCTCCCAATACCATCAGCATTCCATGGCTCATATACAAAAACCTCTCATTCCCTAAGAGCCACATCAGATAAATATTATGAATTACTTGCCCCCTTAGCAGTACCTCAGAGATGCTGCCCTCTTCTTACACAGGAGCAAAATTAGGAGTCTTCCTCATCTCTACCTAAAGACACAGAATTCTTTCCCAGTCCACTGGGGATTGCCATTCTTTCAAGTAAGTATATATGCACCATACTTACACAGTGACAGTTTCATCTCTCCATTACGATTAGAAATCAAGATACCTCCAAATAATACTACCTTTTGGCTCTCAAAGCTGTTTTAGAAATTTGTCTGAATGATAATTCATACAGAATAAAGATAACTTGGCAGTTGGGGAAGAAGGTTGGTGGTCCATTTCTCTTCTGAGGGGGCAAGGACCTTGAAGCCTAGAAAATTCTGCCCTGGGTAAGGAATAAGGATGACCAAAGAGGATGAGATAGAACTATGTCCAATACTAGTGCTTCCTTATGAAGTTAAGTGCTCCTGGAAAATGGATCCAAGAAACTATTAGAATGAGCCCTTCTTCTTAGGGTGGTATTGATTTATCACAGACATGACTTCTGGGTGGTTGAACAACTTACTTGGGCAATTGGATGGTGCAATTATTCATCCTTAGTGGAAAAAACTCTTGCCCAGAGAAGTGAGAATGTCATTCTGTCAGTTGGGGACAGATGGGGGAGGGCACTTGGATTAGGTCAATGCTGTGTTTGATTCAAAAAAGCCCTGTTGGGTAGTGCATTGAGTGGCACTGATATCCAGGTATTTGTGATTTTGAGTATGCCATTTCCACTTAGAAATAGAATTCTCTTGTGGCCTACGTGTTAGAAGATCTATTTCATACCTCACAACTTGTGATGGATAACTCTGGACAAAGGGTGGTTGTGCAACCCTCTGGTAAGTAGCAAATAGATTCCAGAGTCAAATAAGCAACTGCTTTTCAAAAGTCCTAAAATGAGTGGCTGGCTTGGGGAAATTTCAGTTCCAAAAGCCCAACCATTGTTTATGCTGGCCACCGCCGATGCCTCTCAAAGGTTTGACTTAAGCTGATCATGAGCCTTGCAGAATCATAAGGACACAGGGGAGAGACAATGGACAGCCTCATTTAAGTCTTCCAGGGTTGTAACCACTTGAAAAAGCTGGACTTAAGGGTGATTTCATAAATGGAAAACGTGGTTTTTCCAAAATCTGAAGAATCCAGTAAGTCTCTGGGCTTCCTTACTAAATACGAGAGAATAGCTTATTCTGTACTGTGCCTGGAACCCTCTGGGTTTTTCCCAACCAAAGTATTCCCTCAAACTTGACTGAACAAGTTGGACCCTACATTACTTTGGTTTAATTTACCATCTCTTGTGCCTTATATGTGCCACTATCTGATATACAACCTCTGTCACTGTGACCTCATCTGGACTAGTCGATATTAGGATATCAATATACTGTTGTACATCAAGGCCCTAAGGAAGGGAGAGCTCTTTTAAGCCTCTGCTCACTACAGAGTGACCTTCTGAAGGACAGTTCAGTTAGCTTTGAGGAAGAACAGAGAAAATACACAGGACTCTATCCCAGGTGAAAGCAAATGACTCCTGACTGGTCTCAGACATAGGAATAGAGACAAAAATGCATTGGTCAAGTTAACAACTCCATACCACTCCCTGTGGGCCTGGGCTACTTTCTCTGCAACATAGATGAGATAAGGAACAACCACGGTGCTGGACATTATAACTTTTCTTTTCCCTATATAATCTATTTTAATCTGCCAGGTGACATCTGCCTTATTCATGGACAACACTAGGTTGTTGTAAGGGGAGCTGGCATAATAATAACATACCCCATCTTCCTTCATCTCCTTCACTAGACAAGAAATAGCATTCATACCTCCAACTCTGACAGTAATCCTGTATTCTTTAGTGTTAATTACATGGAATGGTTCATATGACTCCAAAAGTTTTCGTTTATTCTGATCACAAGGACTTGCATAAATGTTATTGAAAAGATATATATATATATATATATGTATGTATATATACAATACATATATGTACATTTGTATATGTAAAAGCATACATGCATATGTGTATGTATATATGCATATATATGTATACATGTATTCATTTATTTATTTAATCATTCATTTATTTTTTATTTTTTTTTATTTATGCACTCCCCACTATTCAGGACAATCCTACCTCCTTAGTCTCCACTAAGTACCTTTGCCTGAATGATTCAAGTAAAGCAGAAGCTTTAAAGGATGCCTTCAGCTTGGCTGGAGCAAAAGGGCCTCTACTGCCCTAGTGCAGTATTTACACTTCAGAGTTTTACTGGTACCCCAATAGGATGGTGAGAAATTAATTTCTTTCAACACTCTGTTTCAAGATCCATACTCCAAACTTTCCAAATTTATACATCATGGACCCTTTTAACAGTCTGATGAAGCCTATGGATCCATTCTCAGAATGATCTTTTTAAATATTTTTAAAGAAAAAATAACTTTCTGTTAGAATAAAGAAGTCTTTTTCCCCCATCCAAGTTTGTGACCTCCTAAAACGCATTCAGAGATCTAAGTTTAAGAACCCTTGCCCAACCTGAATGTTTGCTACTTTCTAGACTTTCAAGGAAGTCTGTGAGTCAAATCTCCATTTAATTCCCGTGTGATCCCAACACAGAAGAAAAAGGCAACATTTGGTTTAAATTCCCTGTAAAACATTAGCCATATCTACAAGCAGTCTTGGTTTAGTTAACTCTATCTCACTATGACTATGGCAGCTAGCAATCATTATAAGAAATCAAAGCTTCTGAAGATCACGAACAAGTCTGTGACATATCTGTCTTCTTCCATGTTTCTGTGCATTTCAGGCTGGCTCTCATAGTTTGTATACCTTGTGTGTCAGTATTACGTACATCATGTCTCTGTTTCTCAGTTACTTTCTTTCTGTGTGTCTCTTATGTATTTCTCTCTCTTTGTTTCTGTCTCTCTCTCTCTCTCTCTCCCCTTATTCCAATCCTCCTGTCCCTTGTGAAATCCTTGTCTTTGTTTTAAATTAGATGTTAGAGCACTGTAGGCCCAGAATCTGTGCTGAGGCTGGAGGCTCACACACAGCATTAAGATGAAGCCCATCCCAGACCAACCACTATGGGTAATACAGTTCATATTACGTACCCTGAATGCATATCAAATATGAACATAGAACAAAATGAAGCAAAGAACTGACATTTTATTTATTTGGATGAAAGGAAATAATTCCTTCACAAATGGCAAGGACCATGAATGTATTTATAAGTCCAGAAAGACTAAAAACTGTGTCATGGTGATAGAATGGCCAGTTATATTCACTATGTTCCATCCCCTTAGGTTATGCCTAAATGCACACACAAATTTCATTTGATGAAATTGATCATATGCTAATCAGTTTAGTCAGTCAAAATAGTTCCAGCAGTTTGTGCATGTAGCTTAATTCAAAAAACTAATTAGTATTTGGCAAATTTAGTCGAACAAGTTGAATTAGTTGTGCAATCAGACAGCTTCAATTTAACTGGATGGGTCACAGAAAAATCAATTATGTGGCCAACCAAATGGATCTCTAAGATAGCCAAATTGCATTTATCTGTCATGCTTCAATCTGTTTATTTGGCCTAATATAGAAGCATCAGAATAAGTGGAGGAATGTAAATTTGATATCAGAGGAGAAGAATTAAATGGACAAAGGTGTAAAGAAAAAAGCTGCTTGGCATAAACCTATGGAAAGTTATTTCTGTCTTTTTACATTTTTTAAACTGTAAGTGAGAAGACATGACTTCTTTTAGAACAGGACCCAGAGTTGCCTGAGTTACATAAGTAAAATTATGAAAGATATTGAAATTAAAAGTTAAGAGTAACTATTTCTAGAAAAAGTGGATTCTATTTTACTTGGCTTTTGGCTGGATAATGATCTTAACATTCTAAACCAGAGCCAGCTAGTTATACATTACACAGAATAGTGTGCTCCCTAATATTGTGAGTCAATACGCATTTATTGTGTGTCCGTATGATTCCCCTCAACTTTTGGTTCGTTTTGTTTTCTCTAGAATCACCCTCAGAGGACTAAAATTAGCAGGTAGTAGTTGGAAGTTAAGCACATACGGCAAAATTTAAACCTCTGCTCTAGGCCTCAAGTGTATGGTATACACACAATAAATAAGTTTGTTTAGAAACTAGGAGGTATCTTTTCGATACGTTTCAATGAATAACAGGCATTATTTGGTACCAGCTACCTCCTTTTCCTGACTTACAGATCGTACTGCTTTACCCTACCAATAAGCACTGAACTTTAGATGAACTTTTCTTTCCCAACCTAGTACATTTTTAATGCAGTCTACCCTGTTCAGGCATAATTTGTATTTCATTTCACAAACCTTGTTATTTAACACCAATCCATCAGTATAGATTTTGAGGGTGACTTTTAATCTGAATCCTAAACAGTATAGATCTCCAGTAAGGAAACTTTTTTTTTTCAAGTATCTCTGTCCCTCCTCCATGAAAAACAAAAAGAAGCCTTTTTTTTTCCTTAATGGTCTTATTTTGTTCTTTCTGAGAACGTACAGCTGAGAGAAAATTGTTAATGTCTGAGAAACATAGATTTATTGAAAAGAACCCAAAGCAGTGGATTCTTTTGCCTATGACAAATTACATGTGAGGGTAACTTTTTTTGTCAAATAATAAACAGTGCAACATGTATAAGAGGGGTTTTTTTTAAAGAAAAAGATTCTTTGCATACCAAATTGCAGAGTTCCATTAACTAAATTGTAGGGAAGATAAATCTTAGAGGAGAGAATTTTTTTTTAAGTTCAGATGGCCATCTATAAACATTTTCTTTTGATTCAGCACATTTTTTGGTTATCTGGTTGTAACATTAAGTCCATCAGATGGAGAAGCTATCCTTCCCCTCTTAAAAAAATCACTTTCCATTCTATTCAAATATATTTAACATTCAATGTATTTAGAGCAGCCTTTTTGAATAGTCACAATTTTTTTTCCCCCAGAAGGACTTCTGGAAGTGTTACACTTAAATTGTATAATCTTATTACATAACAGACACAGTTTTTGACTTGGATTTAATTTAGTAAACACACTGTTTAACAATGTTCATATCCCAACATGTAGTAATTATTTATAAATTGAAGGGTCTATCTTAGAAAAATGTGGCAATTGATAATGAGAGACACTGGTCTTCTCCTCTCTCTCTCTCTCTCTCTCTCTCTCTCTGTGTATATATATATATATATATATATATATATATATATATATATATATATATATATATATATATATATATATATATATATATATATATACACACACACACATACATATACATATATACACACATACATATACATACACAACATGTAGATATACACATACATACATATATACATCTATGTATATATGCACAAATATACATGTACACATGTATATGTGTATATTCCTTTTCTTAGAGATTTAATTGGCTCCTGTGGATTTAAATATCACCTTTACACAGATGGTGCTTAAATCTTACCCCTTGTAAATACCCTTTTCTCTCTGCTGTCACTGCCCTAACCCTTACCTCACACATCAGCTATAGGAATATCCTTCTCTTTGGTTTCCAAGCCTCAATTTCTCCACATACCCCTCCACCTAATACTATGTTATCAAATGGCCTCTCAAAAGTGCAAGTCTGATCATGTCATTTCTCTTTTTTAATAAATTCCAGGTTCTCTCTATTACCTCCAGGATCAAATATAAAATCCTCTGACTTTTAAACATTTTCATAACCTCGTCGCTTCCTATATCTTACTCCCTTCCATATATTCTACCATCAGTGATGCTGGCCTCCTTATATTTCCTCCCATAAGACACTCCATATCCTGTAATAGGTATTTTTATTGACTTTCCTTCATGTTTGAAAACTTTTCCCACATTACTTCCACATAATAGCTTCTTTTAAATCTCAGCTAAAATCCTACCTTCTGCAAAAAGTATTTCCAGTCCCTTTAATGTTGGTGTGTGTATATGTATAAAGATATATCAGATAAGTGGTACAGTAGATAAGGTACCAGGCATAGAGTCAGGAAGAACTGAGTTCAAATGTGACCTCAGACACTTATTAGCTGTGTGACCTGGGCAAGTCATTTAACCTTGTTTGCCTCAGTTCATCACCTGCTGAGGAAGAAAGTGACAAGCTATTCAAGTATCTTTGCCAAGAAAATCCCAAATGGGATCATGAAGAGTCAGACACAACTGAAACGGCTAAACAATAACAAAAAGATATGCGTGCATATATATATGTGTATACCCAAAATATGCATGCATACACATGCATACATATACACATATACATATATAATGTGTTATATATGTAATAGATCTAGTGGTTCCCAAATTGTCTCATCCATCAGATTGTAATCTTCTGGAAGGCAAGAACTTTTTTTTTGGCCTTTCTTTGTATCTTTAGTGCTTAGCACACTGCCTAGCATGTAATAATAAATACTTAATAAATATTTGTTGACTAAAATTGACTTGTCCTGACTCCTAGTTGTCCCATAAATGTCCATCATATGGGAAATGTAACTCATGATCTTTCTTACTTAAAATATCTCACCTCAAAATGGTTCTATTTCTATTAATGGTACCAGCATCTTCACATTTATATATTCACCAAGATTCATTCCCTAGGAGTTATGATTGACTCTTACATCTCCCGCATTCTCTATATTTAAAAATTTTAACCCTTTCAAATTCTACTTGCACAAAATCTTTTGTGTCTGTCCCTTTGGTTCTCTAATTTTATAGCTACCACCAGATTCCAGGCCCCTATTACTTCTTACTCCTATAATAATCTAACAATTGGTGTCTTTTCTATTTCAACCCTGTCCATTTAGTCCTCCACATAATTGCAAAAATAATCTTTCTCAGACTTCCTTTTCCCTGCTTAAATACCTTCAGTGGCTTTCTGTTGTCTAGATGATAAAGTACACAATCTTCATTTTGACCCTTAAAGTACTTTACAATTTGGCTTCTACAAATTTTCTAGCCTTGTTTAATATTATTCTTTTTCAAAGTCTATAGTTTAGTAGAACTGGAATACTGGCTTTCCCCCAAACTCAGTTATTCATTTTCTTATATAGTCATTTGTTGAAGATGTTTATTGCACCTAGAATGTATGTCCTCCTCATTTCCATCTCTTAGCTTCATTCAAATCTTAGCTCATGTGACTCCTTTTCATTTTTAAACTCTCTTTCTTGTCTCAATCTTCTTCATATTACGCTAATATGTGGATATTTTGCATCTTTGTAGAATGTAATCTCGAAAGCAGCAACTACTGCTTTGAGTTTTCTTTGTATGCATAGCACTTAGCAAAATGTCTTACACATAGGACATATTTAATAAATGCCCGCTAAATTGGAGACAATTCACTGCCAATAAATTTCAGGCTTCTCCTGTTTCTTATTCTTGGTAATAGAGACCCCAGGAAAGATTGAGACCCTCATGCTGCCATTGGCTGTCTGTGAGACCTCAGATTACTCACCTAATTCCCTGTGGCTCCCTTTCCTCATGTGTAAAAATGAGTATGTTGGATCTGATGACTTTTAAGGTCTCTTGCAGCTCAAAGAGACTATGAAATTTATGAAGTTTATGCATCCATTTCCCAGCCAAGGTTACACACAGAAGTAATGAAATATTATGAGAGTAAGGCTGTTTTCAAAATGTTTACAAGTCCTTTTGAAACAGAAAGAAAAGAGACTTTTTAAAAGCCTAAACAAACACAGAATGTTCCCGAAGATTATCAGCCAGGTAGTGCTGATCCAATGGAATTCAAATAGAAACGATGTATGTTCAGGACATATCTATCCAAAGTAAACTTGGAGACCTTGTGCGGTCTATCAATCACTGGAGCAAAGGGTATCATAAAAATGAATAGACAATTTCTTTTTCCACTCTGGGTAATATGATCTTGCTTACTGGGAACATAACAATAGATTAGAATAAAGGTATAACTTGGCAAGCAAGCTCCCGTTTGATATTACCAGGACATTCAGTAGATGCCAACCTGAAATGAAAATCTTCCCAGAAATATTTTTTTTGGATATTTGAGATAAAATTATTCTGCCAACTTCAAAGAACATAACTGAATTCTGCCTTCTGCTTCTAATCCCCTATTATATGTGCAGAGTGTGGCTAAGGGGGACAAAATCACTGTCTAAAAGCATTTTCAAGGATTCCATGTGGAAAATGGGAACACATCCATTCAGTATAAGTGTAATAAAGGGTCTGTCTAATGAAGACCCAGTCTTTAACATGTACTCAGATTTGTTCTTTCTATTGGTTTATGTAGAGCATTTGCAAATATTTCCAGGTCTACACTATGTGTATGTGTGTATGGGGGTGGGAGTGGGAGAGAGAGTTTCTATTTCTGGTCATGAGTGATTGGGGAGCTTGTGTTATGTGATAATGATTTTTCTAGTTAGTATCAGAGTTAGAGGAGTCACTGACTGAGAAGAAAGTAGAGCAGAATTGCATTCATATACAAAAGGATTAATAAGTCTCACACTCATCACTATTTTTTGAGTCAACAATTTCTCTGAGATTTCAGGATGGGGAGATAGCAAGATCTATCCCATCTCCAAACCAACTGCTACGTAACTGGGGTGACATAGCCCCCCTTTTTTCAGGAAGTACTTTTTTCTCACACTAGGCAAATGTATATAATGAGTTGTAAGATCCATTAATGCCCAAATTAACTGAAGAGGAAGTAAAATACTTAAATAACCCCATCTCCCAAAAAAGAAATTGAACAAGCCATTGATGAACTCCCTAGGAAAAAATCTCCAGGGCCAGATGGATTTACATGTGAATTCTATCAAACATTTAAAGAACAATTAATTATAATACTATATAGACTATTTGGGAAAACAGGTGAAGAAGGAGTCTTACCCAATCCTTTTTATTATACAAATATGGTGCTGATAACTAAACCAGGAAGAGTCAAAACAGAGAAAAAAAATTATAGACCAATTTCTCTAATTAATATAGATGCAAAAATTTTAAACAAACTACTAGCAAATAGACTGCAGTAACTTATCACAAGAATAATATACTATGACCAAGTAGGATTTATATCAGGAAAGCAGGGTTGGTTCAATATTAGGAAAACTATCAGCATGATTGAGCATATCAACAACAAAACCAACAGAAACCACATGATCATCTCAATAGATGCAGAAAAAGCTTTTGATAAAATACAACACCCATTCCTATTAAAAACACTAGAAAGCATAGGTATAAATGGAGTCTTCCTTAAAATAATAAATAGCATCTATCTAAAACCTTCAGCAAGCATTATATGTAATGGGACAGGCTAGAAGCATTTCCAATAAGATCGGGGTGAAACAAGGATGTCCATTATCACCACTGTTATTCAATATTGTACTGGAAACGTTAGCTTTAGCAATAAGAGAAGAAAAAGAAATTGAAGGCATTAGAATAGGCAAAGAAGAAACAAAGCTATCACTCTTTGCAGATGACATGATGATATACTTAGAGAATCCTAGAGAATCAAGTAAAAAACTACTTGAAATAATAAACAACTTTAGCAAAGTTGCAGGCTATAAAATAAACCCACATAAATCATCAGCATTTCTATATATTACCAACAAAGCCCAACAGCAAGAGATAGAAAGAGAAATCCATTTAAACTTACTGTAGACATTATTACTAAAACCCAGGAACTCTATGAACACAATTACGAAACACTTTTAACACAAATAAAATCAAATCTAAATAATTGGAAAAACATCAGTTGCTCATGGGTAGGCCGAGCTAATATAATAAAAATGACAATCCTACCTAAGCTAATTTACTTATTCAGTGCCATACCAATCAAACTACCAAAAAATTATTTTATAGAGTTAGAAAAAATAATAACAAGATTCATTTGGAAAAACAAAAGGTCCAGAATATCAAAGGAACTAATGAAAAGAAATGCAGGGGAAGGTGGCCTAGCAATTCCAGATCTTAAATTGTATTATAAAGCAGCAATCATCAAAACTGCTTGGTACTGGCTAAGAAATAGAGGTGGATCAGTGGAATAGGTTAAATATGCAAGACACAGTAGTCAATGACTATAGTAATCTATTATTTGATAAACCCAAAGACCCCAGCTTCTGGGATAAGAACCCACTCTTTGAAAAAAACTGCTGGGAAAACTGGAAAAGAGTATGGCAGAAACTAGGCATAGACCCAAATCTCACACCATATACCAAAATAAAGTCAAAATGGGTTCATGACTTAGATATAAAGGCTGATACTATAAGTAAACTGGGAGAACAAGGAATAGTTTACCTATCAGATCTATGGAGAACAGAAGAATTCATGACCAAACAGGAGATAGAGAACATTATGAAAAGCAAAATGGATAATTTTGATTACATTAAATTGAAAAGTTTTTGCACAAACAAAGCCAATGCAACTAAGATTAGAAGGAAGGTAGAAAATTGGGAAAGAATTTTTACAACCAGTCTCTCTGATAAAGGCCTCATTTCTAAAATATATAGAGAATTAAGACAAATTTATAAGAACACAAGCCATTCCCCAATTGATAAATGGTCAAAGGATATGAACAGACAGTTCTCAGATGAAGAAATTAAAGCCATCTATAGTCATATGAAAAAATGCTCTAAATCGTTATTGATTAGAGAAATGCAAATCAAAACAACTCTGAGGTACCGCATCACATCTATCAGATTGGCCAACATGACAAAACAGGAAAATGATAAATGTTGGAGAAGATGTGGGAAAATTGGAACGCTAATACATTGTTGGTGGAGTTATGAAGTGATCCAGCCATTTTGGAGAACAATTTGGAACTATGCCCAAAGGGGTACAAAATTGTGCGTACCATTTGATCCAGCAATAGCACTTCTAGGGCTATATCCCAAAGAGATCATACAAATGCGAAAAGGACCCACATGTACAAAAACATTCACAGCAGCTCTTTTTGTGGTGGCAAAGAATTGGAAATTGAGAGGTTGCCCATCAATTGGGGAATGGCTGAGCAAGCTGTGGTATATGAATGTAATGCAATACTATTGTGCTATAAGAAGTGATGAACAGGCTGACTTCAGAAAAACCTGGAAAGACTTATTTGGTCTGATGCTGAGTGAACTGAGCAGAACCAAGAGGACTTTGTACACAACAACAGCCACGTTATACGATGACTAATATTGTTAAACTGAGCCCTTCTCAGCATTAGAAAGATCTAAGACATCTCCAGAGGCCTCTTGATGGAAAATGCTGTCCATATCCAAAGAAAGAACTATGAAGTGAAATTGCTATCACTTATTTTTACCTTCTGTTCAGTTTTGTTTCATCTTTCTGATGGTTTCTCCTATTGGTTTTAATTTTTACTTACAACTTCATTAATGTGAAAATATGTTTAATAGGAATGTAAATGTACAGCCTACATTAGATTGTGCTCCATCTTGGGGAGGGTGGTGGGGAGAATGGGGAGAAAAATTTTAACCTCAAAAGCATATGGAAGTGATTGTTGATAAGTCAAAATAAATTAATAAAATTTTTTTAAAAAGCAAAAAAAAAATATAATACATCTAGATTTGGAAGGGACCTCATCTAGTTCATCTAGTTCAATGTCACCATTTTACAAATAAGGAAACTGAGGCCTAGGAAGATTAAATGACTTGCCCAAGGTCATAGGTAGTAAATATAATAGGTGGAATTTTAATTCACGTCCAAAACCACTGATGTTTTCACCATGCCATGCTCAGTGGATGTCTTTTAAAGTAATTTACGCTCACTGTTTCTATTCTTCGCTCTGTTTAATCCTGTGGGACTTCGGGACCTCCTTTGAGCTACTTGTTAAAACAGAATTGAAAGAACTTGATATTTGGTATGAGATTTCAAACCTTAAGTAGTCCATTGACTCTCCCCCTATCCTGTGACAATGTCAGAGGCGAGGTGTAACAGCTTATGGTGTATTCTCTTGCTTTGACCTTATGTGTGGCAGGTAGTGTACTCTATCTCTAGATTCACCCTGAAGAAGGGTAGGGCAATGGTTGATGTTCTTTTCCCTATCTTGATCATAATAATCAGGGTAGACTTTGCTAGGCAAGTTTGTACCTAGAATCTTTTTTGCATTTTCTACCTTATATTTCCTTTACTAAATAGGTAACTGAACATTATTGCTTTCAACATGTCTTGACTTACAGATGAGCTTGTGAGTTTGAGAGGTCTTGAGACTCTAATTCTCGTTAAGCTGGATGTGGCTAGCATGTGGGAAAGCATGTGCTTTAGAGAGAATAAATGAGGATTGGTCCACCCTGGTCATTTTACATGTATCTGAAGTTCTTTGAAAAGTGCAGAGTTGAAGTGAAAATGAAAAAGAAAAGGGAAAAGAAAAAAAATAAAAGAAAAAGCATCCTGTGTATGAATAAAACACCTATGTCTTATCTAATTCATACCCAGTTATTCTTCCTAATTATGGTTTTTACTCCCTTTTTTTTAGAAAACCCTAAGTAGAAACCATAATATAAACTTCAAATAATTTTGCTGAGTGCTAAGGTAGGGGTTCAATGAGCTAATGAGTATGGGAAAACAGAACCTAACCCTTCACCCTCCCATAACTAAAAGCCTAGTGTCCTAGACTCTGTAGGCCTAACAGGTGTTACAACCTCTTTTCATAGATGTTATATAAGGAATTCCACTTGGAATATAGGTTTTACTAGTTGAACTCTGAGACCTCATCCATCTTAGCCCTAAGATTCTATGACTTAAGGATTTAAACTGTTAAGCTGTATAGTTTAATTAAAACTGACAGCAATCACTAAAATACCATCATTTTTCCTCATGTAGCTTCATTTCAGCTGTGCATTGATTCATATCTATAGATTGCAGTCATTTCCAAAATTATTTATGATTCTGTGGTGATTAAAGCTATCTAATTTCAGGTAATATGATAATTTTTATAATTATTATTATTAGAACTACATGAGTCTCCTGCAATGGCAATGGGATATGTATGTGTATATATATATGCATGTATGTATGCATATGTATACATACATATCCCATTGTGTGTATACATATATATGTATATATATGCATATATATACATATATATGTATGCACACACGTATGAAGTGTTTTTATATCAAAATAAGAGAATAATTTAGTCATCTATCTGTTTAAAGAGATAGGACAAATGTGTGAGTATATACACATATAGAACCCCTAGAAACAGACTTTTGTTTGTTTATTTATTTGACATTGACATGGAACAGTTCTTGACAACTAAAATTGTTCAATGATTAATTATTCTGTATCTTTCTTTCAATGGCAAATACATGAAACAATGTGACTTGAAAGTCTAGAAAGGGAAGAAGATATTGTGTTTGCAGAGAATTTTTTTTGCCTTATTACTACTCAATCACTGAAAAATAAAGAAATCAACTTGTGTTAGCCACAGATAATTCATCTCTAAGGTTCTGAGTTCTGAATGTTAGGACACAACATGCCTCCTAATGTTCTTTTTAAAGAAAACTTCACAGACATTTTCAGTTCATTTATAATCATTGATAAATTACTGTACTTATCATTGTCAGCAGTGTGGTAGGCCAGTTGCTGCACCCATGGGAAATAAACATTTTGTAGAAAAAGGGTATTGAAAATGTGGTTACTTGCAGTTCAGTGTGTAAGATGTATCCCACCCAGAGGCAGCATCCTGGGTTGCACTCAACAGAAGCTGCTGAAAGCATGTAAAGACGGGACAAGGTTATGAACAAACTATAAACCAAAGCTGGAGGAGCCATTGTAATGTGATGTCAAATTTCCTTTCCACTTTGGCTAGTTATTAAGCCTCTCAGGAGAATTTGAACTTCCAACTTACATCTAATGGATAGGAACCTGTATGTTCTTATATTTTGAGTCCGCAAGTCATTTTAGCTTAACTCTTTTATGGTCACAATTGAGTTCCAACTTAGCAATCTATGAAAGACAGTCTTAAAAAACAAGCAAACAAAAAAAAAAATACTATGGAAATTCAGTTGATGCAGTCAGGAATGAAAATCTGTCACAATATTTTTTGGTGGGAGAAGATTACTCTATAAGAGGAAATTATCAGTATGTGGAGTGGGGGCTGGGGACATAAATCAAAAACTCCTCTTGGTAAGAACACATTATTGATATTCTCAAGTACTTCCACACAGATGGTCTCAAATGAGACTTCTACATGTTTGGTTATGAAAAAAGTTCAACTTTTACGGTGTGGTCTGTGTTGATACTAAAACATTAGCCTAAATGGAGTGTGAACATATGTCTTTAAAATTATTAATGATGAACAAAATTTCATTTAGATAAATTTGTATGTATGTGTGTTTGCTAAAAGGAGGAATTCTTTTTAAGAAGGAATCAAGGTCTAGATATATATTCAAAGAACATGCATTTATTATTACAAGAAATAGTTATAAAAACACTGATTTATATATCATTTTAACCCATAAAATGATTTCCATAAATAATCTATTTGATCTTTCACAGCATTCCTGTGAAGTAGGTCAAATGTGTGTTTTTGTCTATTTATTAAAATGTAGATGAGAAGATCGAGGTTAATAAATCATCATAGATACAATCTTGCCTCAGAGACTTACTGGATAAGTCATTTAACTACATCGTTCCTCAGTTTCCTCATGTGTAAATGGGGATAATAACAGTACCTATGTCACAGGGTTATTTTGAGGGTCAAATGAGATAGCACATGTAAAATACTTTGCAAACTTTAAGGCACTATATAAATACTATTATTGTTGTTATTATTGTCATCATCATCATCATTATCATCATCATCATCATCATTATCATCGTTGTTATCATTAACTTGCCCAAGGTTAAATAACTAGTAAGATGTGTAGCCAGGACTCAGATCCATGTTTTCTGATTTCAAGCCCAGTGCAGACAGTTGGTGCAGTGCAATAGAGGCTAGAAGTGGAATTAGGTCACAATTTAGTTCCACTTTACCAATCTATCATAGACAGTCCTTTTTTAAAAAAAAATAGTCTTTTATATTTTTCCAATTTCATGTAAAGAAAGTTTTCAACATTCACTTCTAAAAGATTTTGAGTTATAAACTTTTTTTCTCTCTCTCCTTCCCCAACATAGCAAGCTTTCTGATATAGGTTATCCATGTATGATTATATTAAAATAGTTCCACATTACTCATACTGTGAAAGAAATCTCAGAACAAAAGGGAAAAAACAATAAAAAGAAAAAACAAAATAAAACAAAAGGTGAAACTAGTATGCTTTGATCTGAATTCAGACTCCATAATTTTTTCTCTGAATGTCGATATTATTTTCCGAGACTTTTGGAATTGTCTTAGATGACTGTACTGCTAACAAGAGCCAAGTTTATCAAAATTGATCATTGCACAATGTTGCTGTTACTGTGTACAATGTCCTCCTGGTTCTGCTCACTTCACTCAGCATCAGTTTATCTAAGTCTTTGCAGGTATTTTTCTGAAATCTGTCTGCACATCATTTTATATAGCACAATAATATTTCATTACATTCATATACCACAACCTGTTCAGCTCTTCCCTAATTGATGGGCATCCCCTCACTTTCTACTTCTTTTGCCACCAAAAAAAAAAAAAGAGCTGCTATAAATATTTTTATACATGTGGGTTCTTTTCCCTTTCTCATGATCTCTTTGGGACACAGACCTACTAGTGTTATTGCTGGATCAGAGTATGCACAATTTTATAGCTCTTTGGGCATTGTTCTAAATTGCTCTCCAGAATGGTTGGATCAATTCACAACTCCACCAACAATGGATTAGTGTTCCAATTTTCCTACATTTTCTCCAAAACACATCATTGTTCTTTTCTCTCATATTAGCCAATCTGATAGATGTGAGGTGGTACACATAGTATAAAGTTCCAAGGGGGCTGGGAGCTCTGAGGAGCTGCATCAATTGCAATCCCAAGGTATGAGGGGCCCTTTCTGGGTGAGGACCAGAGTGCAGATGAAGAGAGTAGGGACTACAATTTCTCCTCAAACCATGATACCTTGAAAGAAATGAAAACTTACAAACCCCCAAAACTGACTCTGAAAATGGCAGGTCAAAAAACTCTGAAGCTTGAGACAATGCCCATTCTCATACACACACACACACACACACACACACACACACACACACACACACACTGGAGCTGGAGTTGGGGAAACTTGACTTATTAGTTTTTCTGTATTGCCATAGGCCTCTCTGTTCCTCAGTTTCCTTATTTGTAAAAAGAAATGGACTCATGTTCCTCTAAAATAGTTTAAAATTTAATGTTTCCAATTCTACGATAAATTATAATTTAAAAAGTGAGGGAGAACTAATGCCTGAGAGGCTCAACATAAAGCTCGTGGGGTAACATCTGAAATATGACTACAATTAAGCTGTGAACTATGGAAGTATGACCGCAAGGGAGATATGAGGAGGGAGAAAATTCTATGCAAATGAATTGTCATGGATAGGAAACACTTTGTAATCTTTAACTGGACTGGGAATTTCATGAGAGGAAATAATGTGAAATTAGACTGGATTGGTAGGTGGGAGCCAGAGCAAAGGAACAGATTTCTTGAATGAATATTGATTTAGCACTTACTATGTGTAATGTTCTCTGTGTTAGTAATTTTGTGAGATCAATTGGGCATGGTCATGATTTTTAATGAGTTTTCAAACAATCTGAATTCTGTTTTTAGATTGTAAGCTCTTTGAGGACAGGGGCTTTTTTTTGTCTCTTTTTGCATCCACAGTACTTAATGCAGTGCTTGGAGTATAATAAGTACTTTAAAAATGCTTATTGTTTGATTGATAATTTTGACTACTAAAACTCTAAGATCCACATATATCGAGGGCTCTTAACATGGAACCCATAGATACCTTGAGGGTTTATGAAAAGATTTCAGGGATGGGAAAAATAAATCTTTATCTCAATATAATTGGTATCTTTTATAATATTGCTTTATTACATGCATTTTGAAACATTATTCTGAGAAAGGGTCTATGGCTTGCTAAATTGCCTTCAAAGTGGTCTTTGAAACAAACAAACAAAAAAAAATTAAGAATCCTTGATCTATATATTTATCTCTTCTTAAGCTTTCATTCTTATTCTGAGGTTTCTGCAACCTTCTGTTTCCTCCTAAACTAAAGAAAATAAAAATATGTAACTGAAGATTTAGACAGATAAAAAGGCGTATTTCCTTCATTTCCCTTTTACATGAAATAATTAGAAAGAATATCTTCTTAAGTGCATATAGCAAAAAAAAAGTGTTTGATAAGAGGATGATAACAGATTTTTTTTGTCTTTGTTATTTTTTGCTTTTTGTTTGGGGTATGTGTGTGTGTGTGTGTGTGTGTGTGTGTGTGTGTGTGTGTGTATGCACACACACAAGCATGAGTTCCTTATGGACAAACATTCTAGAGCCGAGTAAGTAAATTAGAATTTGGAAGGCAACAGACAGTTTGTGTTGGAAAGCTAATCCATAAAAAATAAACACAATCTGGCCATTGACTATCCTTCCTACTGCTCATAGAAATTAGGAGGCGCTAAATGATTTACACTGCTTTGAAAATACACAATTGCCACAGTTTTAATGCACCTCTTTACCTTTAAAGGAGACCTTGTAAACTATGAGGAATGTGCAAAACCCAGCACTTCAAAGGTAACTGAACCACATGGATGAAGCACTCTTTGGAATAACTTGACAGGGAAGTGATTAAATCCAGAATTATTTAGTACTTCATACATATTATATACTGCCATCTGTCCTGTAAAGACACTGGATGGTAATAGATACTTGTATTCATTAACACACTTCCAAATCAATTTTAATACATATATATATATATATATATATATATATATATATATATACACACACACACATATATGTAATATATGTACATATATATGTATATATATTATATATACATATATATGTATATATTATATATATGTATATTATATATACATATATATGTATATATTATATATATACACACACACATACACACACACACACAACACACATATACACATAAACTTACATTTACAGACTAAAAACTTTTTTCCTAACTTAAGCTCACCACCAGCTGTAGACTTGAATTAATAGTGTGTCCATAATGCCAGGGCCTGATGATGTCTGTATTAGAAAACAGCAACATCTCTTCCCTGATCTATTTGCCTGTAGCACCACTCCCCTTCAATCTGTCTTGCAGCCTAATGCCAAAATCATTTGTCATGCTATTGTCATCTAACTCACCAAGAATACTTCAATAGTCCCCTATCACAGCTTCCTAGATAATTTCCCATTTGTCTTGGACTTTCTGCCAAACAAGTTAGTTAGCCCAGTCTACATTGTTGCCCCCTTCTGTCCATTTCTTTTCTACCATCTAAACCATATTCCTTACCTTCTGGTTTTCCTATTGCTATCATTCATTTGTGTATTTCCTCTCAAAGACCTATATGCTTTTTCCAGTCAATCAATCAATTAACAACCATTGATAAATCATCTACATATCACATAGTCAGGCAATGTGCTAGGCACTGAGGGTACAATGACAAAAACAAATGTTTCTTGTTCTTAGGAAGGTTGCATTATGTAAGAGGAAACCATGCATATACAAGTGCACATGGAATAAATTCAAAAAGAATGAAAGGTGATATAAGGAGGGAAAAAATACAGTTAAGGGATTTAGAAAGGCTTCATGTAGAAGATAATGATTAAGCTAAGTATCTCAAGCAGAAGGACAAACAACAATGACCACAGCCTTTGTATTAGTTATTCTGTATACCTGGAATGCTCTTATTCACGTCCATGTCCTAGACTTATTTTCAACCTGCCCTCCCTTTTAGCATCCTCCTGCTCTCTTATCCTCTTTCCCCCTGTTTTCCTGTTTGGTAAGATAATTTTCCATACCAATTGAGGGTATATATTATTCCCTCTTTAAGCCAAATGTGGTAAGAATAAGATTCACTCATTCCCTCTCACCTTCTTCCACTCCCACTCCACAGTAAAAGCTTTTTGTTGTCTGTTTTATGTGAGATAATTCACCCCTTTCTACCTCTCCCTTTCTCCTTCTCCCTGTATAATCCTCCATCACCCCTTAATTTTATTTTTAGATATTATCCATTCATCTTCAACTCATCTTGTGCCATCTCTCTGTCTATCTAACTATCCATCTATCTATCTATCTATCTATCTATCTATCTATCTATCTATCTATCTATCTATAATATGTATCTTTTTCCTCCAACTACCCAATACTGACAAAGGTCTCATGAGTTACAAATATCATCTTTCCTTGCAGGAATGTGAACATTTCAACCTTAATAAGTCCCTTATGATTTCTCTTTCCTTTTTACCTTTTCATGATTCTCCTGAGTACTGTATTTGAAAGTAATTTTTTTTTTATTAAGCTCTGGTCTTTTCATCAAGAATACTGGAAAAGTCCTCTAATTCACTGAATATTCATTTTTTCCACTGAAGGATTATATTCAGTCTTGCTAGATAGGTGATTCTTGATTATAATCCTATCTTTTTTGAGCTCCACAATATTATATTCCAAGCCCACTAGTCCCTTAATATAGAAACTGCTAAATCTTGGGTTATGCTGATTGTGTTCCACAATACTTGAATTGTTTCTTTCTGGTTGCTTGCATTATTTTCTCCTTGACCTGGGAACTCTGGAATTTGGCTACAATATTCCTAGGAGTTTTCCTTTGAGGTTCTTTTTGAGAAGGTGATCCAGTGGATGACTTTAATTTTTATTTTACCCCCTGGTTTTGGAATATCAGGATAGCTTTCCTTGATAACTTTTTTTTTTGACAATTGGGGTTAAATGACTTGCCCAGGGTCACACAGCTCGTAAGTGTCAAGTGTTTGTTCTGAGGCCAAATTTGAACTCAGGTCCTCCTGACTTCAGGGCTGGTGCTCTATCCACTGTGCCACCTAGCCGTCCCTATAATTTCTTGAAAGATGATGTCTAGGCTCTTTTTTTTTTATCATGGTTTTCAGATAGTTCAATAATTTTTAAATTACGTCTCCTGGATCTCTTTTCCGGGTCAGTTGTTTTTCCAGTGAGATATTTCACATTTCTTCTATTCTTTTCATTCTTTTGGCTTTATTTTACAATTTCTTATAAAATCATTAGCTTCCATTAGCTTTTTTTCTCATTTTAAAAAATTTATTATTTTTTTATTTTTTAATATGTGTTTTTAAAACTTTGGGTTACAAATTATCTCCCTTCTTCCCTCCCCACTCACTCTCATTGAAAAAGCAAGCATCACAATACAGGTTATAAATGTTTAGTCATGCAAAACACTTCCACAGTAATCATGTTGTGAAAAACTAAGTATATTTCTCTTCATCCTATCCTACCCCCCCATTTATTCTATTCTTTCTTTTGACCCTGTCCCTCCTCCAATCTGCCCTCTCCTCTATCAACCCCCTGCTCTCTTGTCACCTTCCCACCTCCCCATTTTCCTGTAGGATAAGATAGATTTCCATACTCCATTGTGTATGTTATTCCCTCCTTAAGCCAAATCCTATGAGAACAAGATTCACTCATTCCCTCTCACCTTCCCTCATTTCCCCTCCACTGTAAAAGCCTTTTCTTGTCTGTCTCATTTGAGATAATTTACCCCATTCTACTTCTCCCTTTCTCCTTCTCCCAGTATAATGCTCTCTCACCCTTTAATTTTATTTTCCAAATATCACCCCTTCATCTTCAACTCACTCTGTGCCATCTACCTATCTATTTATCTGTCTATATTTTTTCCCCTCCTGCTACCTTAATACAAAAGACTAGTGAGTTACAAATATCATTTTCCATGCAGGAATGCAAACAGTTCAACCTTAATAAGTCTCTTTTGATTTCTCTTTCCTGTTTACCTCTTCCATGTTTAATTTGAGTCTCGTATTTGAAAGTCAAATTTTATATTGAGCTCTGGTCTTTTCCTCAGGAATGCTTGAAAGTCCCCTATTTCATTGAATGACCATTTTTTACCAGAAGGATTATACTCAGTTTTGCTGGGTCATTCTAATTTTTAAAAAAAGGTTTTTCTTCAGTGAGCTTTTGGACTTCCTTTTCCATTTGGCCAATTCCACTTTTGAAGGCATCCTTTTCCTCATTAGCTTTTTGGATTTCTTTTGCCATTTGGTTTAGTCTATTTTTTGAGGCATTATTTTCTTCTGTATTTTGGGGGTATCTTTTAGCAACCTGTTGACTTTTTTTTATGATTTTCTTGCATTACTCTCATTTCTCCTCCCAGTTTTTCCTCTAGTTCTCTTGCTTGCTTCTCAAAATTCTTTTTGACAAGGCAGCTAGGTGGTGCAGTAGATAGACACTGGTCCTCAAGTCAGGAGGATCTGAGTTCAAATCTGGCCTCAGACACATAACACTAACTAGCTGTGTGACTCTGGGCAACTCACTTAACCCCAATTTCCCCACAAGAAAAAGAAATAAAATTCTTTTTGAGCTCTTCCATAGCTTTAGACTGATTCATATTTTTCTTGGAGGCTTTAGATGTAGGATCTTTGGCTTTGTTGTCTTCTTCTGGTTGTATGTTTTGATCTTCTTTGTCACCAAAGTAAGATTCTATGGTCTGACTTTTTTTTGTGCTTTTGGCTCATTTTCTCAGCCAATTACTTGAGTTTTAAACTCTTTGTTAAGGTAGCAGTCTGCTTCCAGTGTGGAGAATGTACTGTCCCAAGCTTTGGGGGTTTTCCGCAACTGTTTTCAGAGATACTTTTCAAGATCTATAAATTTTCATTTCTTCCAAGGTGGTAAGATCAAGGGTGAGGTGTTTACTCCTTTCCTGGCCTGGTTTCTGGTATGTAAGTTATCACAAGCACTCTTCTGTCTTGAAACTGTGAGAAGGGTTTTTCTCCACTGCCACTACAAGCTCCACCCCGCCAGCCCTCCTTCTCACCCCAGGACCACCACCCAGAACTGTGACCCAGATCTAAGCATAGGCAAAGCAGGAGAAGCCTGCCTCAGCACAGCAAAGAGATCCCTGCAATCCCCCTCTGGTCATCCCCTTGATCCCCCCTCTATCTGTGGGCTGAGAGCTCTAGAAGCAGCCACCATGCCGGGGCTGTGCCAGGACTGGGGCCAGACTGAACTTCTATCTCACCGGGTTCAGACACATCTTTCCTACTGACGTTCTAAGTTGTCTTTGGTGTTTGTGGGTTGAGAAGTCTGGAAACCACCACAACTCCCCTTGATTCATTCCCCTGAGTTCTGCTCCAGGTTTGCTAAGGCCTGGTCTTTACCTGCGTGGCCCATGCTCAACTGTGCTCCTCTCCCAGTCTGTCACAACCGACCTTTCCAATCAACCATCCAAGTTTTCTTTGGCTGGAAATTTGTTTCGCTCTGCCTTTGTGTGGCTTCTGCTGCTCTAGAATTTGGTTAGAACCATTTTTAACAAGTATTTGGAAGGGTTTGGGGAAGAGCTCAAGCAGGTCATTGCTTTTACTCCACCACTTTGGCTCCACCCCTTAATAGATTTTTAAAAAGAAAATAAATGTTTGCCAATTGGGAAAAGATAATTTTAAAAAACTGTCCCATTATAGATATTACCATATTTTGTCAATATATTGGTTAAATTTGCTGAACTGCCTTTTGTTTGCTTTCTTTTTTATTCTTAATTATAAGGAATGAATCATAAATGGAGGCATTCAGATATTATGATGATGTGAAAACAAATGATATCAATAAAAAAGAAAAAAATTATGTTGTCTTTGTATCCTCATACAAGGACAGTACCTTATACTTTGTTGGTGCTTAATAAATGGTGATTTACTTGAAATAAAAGACTCTTTAGTTTCCTATTTCCAAAGGCAGATCCAATTTCTACTAAGCTCCAAGGCATTAAATTTGAACCTTGGAGACATCTGGAAGCCCATGCCTATCTGGAGCTCCTCAGAAGAAGCCTCTTCCAGCCCTAAATCCTCCCTTAACTGAGACGAAATCAGGAGGTAATTGAAATGTTTAATCTGGATAATTGCATAAGAATACACTCAAACTAATCTGCTGTAGATGAGAGTTGAATCTGGCATTTTAAATCACACTAGAAACAACAACAAAAAGTTTGGACCTGATCAGTCAAAAAAGCTAGGGGGCAAACCTGGCTTCTCTGAGAACTAAAACAGAATATTTGGGTGTGGAGGATATAGGATAATATCATAGTTATTGATTTAATTGGAAATGACTTTTAAAATTCCATGCTAACTTTACTTGCTTGAGTAACACAGTTGTTTCATCCATAGGAAGGCATTAGAAAACAGCCGATTAGATTTGAAGAGAAAACTCTAAGTAGGTTATTAACTTTGGGGCAAAGCCATAAAGCATCAAATATCAAGGACTCTTGACAGCGCTTGGTCTCCTTCACCATCTAGAAACAATAGAACTTCAAATCTAGTTAACAAAAATAATTTGTTAAAATAGGAAGCTATCAGATGGCAGACAATTGTGAGCTTCACTCTGACCCTGCCACCGGCTTCCTACTCCCCCATCTTAACCCAATTACCCTAATGACAGTGTCTCTAGACCTCTGTCGTGCCCCTAATAATTTACAGTCAGTACAATCATCAAGCTGAGGTGTTTTGCTTTTTCTTTTTTTCAGATTTGCTACAGGCTCCAAAAGCTGGTGGCAACCTATAAAATTATTGTAATTGAAAATCATCCTTACTACCTTCAGCCTAGTCTAATCCCTGATGCAAAGTTCTACTCAATTTCCATCTACATCAGAAATTCCTCCTCTTTAGAGAGATATAGGATTGAAGGGGTATATAATTATAAACAAAGCACCCAACAACATTGATTATGATTGTCTATTATTTTATATGCATACTGAAATTATCCCCCACTCAGTACAAAATCTACTGTTCCATTCAGGAAAATACCTCCCCCCCAAAAAAAAAACTATCAACAAATCACCCAACAAATAAAGAAATGTAATATTACTGTCATAACAATATAAAATATGAGACAAAGAAATTTCCTGTTATATAAATCATGTAACTGAGATATGAAAATAGATGGGTGGTTGGGATGGAATTCTCCTTAAGAAGAAATGATGAATCAGATATAATCATTATCCTGCTTGGGAAGGAGGGCCTTATATATTTTATTTTGGGAGTCAAAAGAAACAGAATATATGAAATGCCATAAAATAGACTGAAGTTTTTCTTCAGATGTATGAAAGTTCTAAAAGCATTTTTTTCTTCAAAATTGGGTATCTTTGTGCTAATGGTTTTGACTGAATGACAGTTTTCAGTTCAATGAAAAGGAAAGACATTACCTTTGAAAGCAGGCCACTGATAGTGAGGCTGCGTGCACACAACAAGTATCTAGATGAAAATGGAAGGAAGAAAAAATAAAACACTGTGTATATGAATATTTCTAAAGTTGACTGCACTGATCCAGTGGAATGACAAATTTCACTTTTTATGGGAAGATCTAAGTTAATTTCATACTGTCACAACAAAACCTACAGCTGAACTGATTGAAATTTACTGGAACTAGTGAGAAACATATAGTTGTTTATATGAAAAATATATATTAATCTGCCCAGATTTCTTCTGATCAATTTTCCTTCATTTCCATTATTTTAGAATTGAATCACTAAGTCAATAACAATATGTGTTTATAGTATTAATAGTATATTCATTATTTTATTTTACCTTCCAATAGTACCTAGATCTAAGAAGGATAAGTACTATCTTTTAGTTGAAAGAATTCCAAGTCAAAGTCTAGAGAGTTGGGAATGAGCCCAATGTCCAATACTGAAGAGGTATATAATTATGGTATAACCCATAGCTTAATTCATTTGCATAAGATGTCCTCACTAGTGGGAACTGATTATTCAATGTTCTATGACTCAAGGAGGAGCAGAGTTGGAAAGAGCTTGGAAGAAGAGCAGTTTTGTTCTTCTGTTTTTGAGAGAGAGAAGACACATAGTTCAATGTTGAGGAGAAAGAGCTTCTAAAGGGAGAGAGAGACTATTAGAAGAAGCAGGCCTATAGAGAACTTAATCTTGTCCCTATCCCCAGCTTACTACACTAGAGACTTGGGACAATTTCCCTTTGGGAAACATATAAAACAGACTCTCTGTCTCTGTCTCTGTCTCTCTCTGTCTCTCAGTCTCTGTCTCTGTCTCTCACTCTCTGTCCCTCTGTCTCTCTCTCTCTTTCTCTCTCTCAATTGAGCTGAGATGTAACACCCCCAGTGCGAGAACTCATTCACTCTGTTTATTATCTGCTATAGTTTATCCTGTATAACTTCTATGATTTCTGTTTACTATTGCCTTGGGTAAATGGGCTTATTTACTATCATGTGTTGTCTTTGAGTGACTGGCTTTTGGTTAGTAGGGAGTCAAACCTTGGTTATCTATTCCTTCCCCTTCAAAAGATAGGAATTAGGGTGAATCTTGAATTTAAAAACTATTTCTCCTAGACTAGCAATATTACAGAGTCAGATAGTTATAATTTTAGACCACTACCCTTTTCTAATGTGAACAGAGTGGCCAGCCTCATGATACCAATCTCCTGCTTCCTCTTTTGGTAGAAATCTAAGCTGTCATTAGAGAGGAATGAGTAGAAGAGACTCTAGATACATCATTTCCTTTCTCCATTTGAGCCACTAGACAGACCCATGTGGACATGTACAACTTACACAGGCACCCACATAGAGCACATATCCTACTACAGTGAGTAATCTTTCTATTTCTCAGTTTTTTTACTTGTAAAAAGAAGATCATGCAAGTATCAAAAGGCATTCTAGCAAGAGAAGATAAGAACCAGATTTGGAGAAAAAAGTACTTGGATTGAGTGCTACGATACTGAGAAATACTGGACATGTGACCTTGGAAAAGTGATTTTTATGCTTCAGGCAACTGTAATTAGCAGAACAGTAGTCAATATGCAGTGATAGAGGGTTTGGAGGGATTGGAGCTCCATACATCAAAGAATTTACATTTTATATGCACACGCACACATACACATATATACGTGTATACATATGTATTAATATATGGTTATATATGTAGATCTCTATGTGTGTATTTAAATATGTATATATGTGTATGTTTATATACATACATACATAGTTTTCTCACAATGTGGTCATGAGATGAGCTTTAAGTTTGCATTTATTAAAATGTTATATAAACTATTGCCATCTACATTTTACAGATATGGAAACTCAGGCCTGATGAAATTAAGTGATAAAAACATATAGCTACTAATTGATCAGTTTGGGATATGAATCCATCTCTACTGACCCTGTCTGGTGTATAAAATATGTTTAAAATGAAGAGAATTCTTTTCAGTAGATACAAGGAAGGACTTACTGTCAGAAACTATCACTCAGTCATGGAACAGATTGCCTAGAGAAGCTATTGCTCCTTTTTTTATTTTTTATTTTGGTTTGTCTTCTAATGAAGGTAACCAAATCCAACCAGAAGCCCTCTCTGCATGGAGCCATTTCAGCACAGACGGAAACTTTTATTGTACCACAATTGACACAATCTGAAAGGTCATCTTGTGCCATGTTGAACAGGGTGACCATACTAATTCAGGCTGAAATAGGCCCAGAGAGACAGATGGCCAACTGAACCAAACTGAAAATTTTCATGCAATTTAACTCAACTCAACAAACACACTGAGTACCACAGCAGGCAATGGGGAAGACTGCATAAAAAGAAAAAAAAATTGAATTAAATAAGTTTTCTCCCCTTATGGAATATCTTATTTTTGATCCACTCTAAATGATATAGACTCACATTTTTTTTTTAGAATAAAGTGTTTTGTCTTAATACATATTCAGAATGCTTCAGAAGCCTCAATACTGAGGGCTCAATACAAGGAAACACATCTCACAAGACACTAAAGAAAGTCAGTTTTATTAATAAGAGATACAAAACAAAAGGCAGAGAGAAAGATAGAAACAGGTCTGTAGGGCTTCCTGGATGCAGTTAAGCACCCTTCTGGGTCCCACATACAATGGGACATTCTCTTCCAAACTAGTAAACTCTGGCATGTTTTTTATAGGCTTCTTATCTGAGTCAAATAAGACCAGGCATTGAGGGAAGAGAGCAAGGAACCCCGATCTGGGGATGGAAACTGATTCCTTCTGGGTTGAGGGAAGACTATTCAGGAATTTGAGTGGAAAAGGAGTCTTGGGCAGTTATTGCCGGTCTTACTCTGACAGGGTGATTGATCTTTCCTATCAGCCGTTTTTGAGCTTCCCCGGGACTTCATGCTTAGTGGATCTTCGTGTATTCTTATATGCTTAGAGACAAGAGGGTCATTTGATCACTTACCAAGATGACATCCTTTAGGACTCTGATGCCTAAAAGATTTAACTCTTGATTCTTAGGTGAATTAAGTTCAGCACATTGCTTCAAATATGCAGGCCATCTTGGGTTGGGCATCCTTGCACCCTGATATTTGTTGCACTTGATCTAAGAAAAGTAAATGTTATCACATCAGAAACTTAATGTGGAACTTCAAGTAATTAGCACAATAGCCCCATTAAAAGTAAAACAAAACACTTTCACTTTTCACTGCCATGCCTGAAATCTATCAAACATTTCCTTTTACCTTCTCAGGTAACTCCTTGAAAAAGAGATATCTACAATTGATGCTTCCACTTCTTTTCTCAATTATTCTAAACTCTGCAAAATTGGTTGACATCTCATCATTCAACTGATTTTGCTCTCACCAAAGTTACCAATTATTACTGATTCCCATATCGAATGCCTTTTTTTTACAGTCCTAATTCTTCTTTCTAGACAACTCTACAGCCTTTGAGATACTTTAGCATACTCCATGTTTTTGTGACACTGCTTTCTCCTGGTTCTCCTTCTACCTATCTATTTTGTCTCAGTTTCTTTCGATGGATTTTCATCTGTGTCAAGAGTCCACTGTGGGTCTTTCAGAAAGTTCTCCCCTAGCCCCTGTTCTCGGTTCTCTCTATAATCTTAGCTGGTGAATTTAGCTGTTCCCATGGATTAAATGATCATCTCTATGTAGAAGGGGAAAGATCAAGGAAAAATCATTTTTATAACATCTACTATGAGCCAGTCACTGTGATAAGAATTTTTCTTTACAAATAGCATCTCATTAGATTGACTGTAGATGATTCAAAGAATTATAAAAGTATCCTCAGTTGATAACTGGGCATTTTTTAAACTAGATGCTATGTAGGCATCACAAATTCAACATGTCCAAAACAGAACTCATCTTTCTTTTTTTTTAACATTTTTTAAAATTTTGGTTTCAAAATCTCTGCTCTTTCTGCCCCTCCCACACCCATTGAGAAGGAAAGCTACCATAGTTTACCACATAATCATTCTGCTTTATTTTTCAGTCCAAAAATTGATTTATAACCTTTTGCATGTAATCGTCACATGGTATAATTCTGTTTGTCATGCCGATTAGAAGGTAAACAGAGCATCAGTGTATTTATCAGTGGCATATGGATGGGCATTTATCTCTCAGGCATTTTGAGCAGTGAGCCTAGAACCCTCAACATATGTGCATTGTCAGTATTCCTTCGTAACATATATTCAAAAGTATTCCATGCATCCTAATCTTGCACCAAAGAGAGTTTAGCAATAAATGATTTTTAAGTAATACTGGCACAATTAAAAAAAATCACATAAAGGTTATACCCTACTTTTTTTGCAAAATATCTGGCATGAAATCTGCAACAATGATGTGAAATATGGTATTTGATACCCACTATAGATGTGAAATCATGTAAAATACACTTTCATATTAGCTAAGCTTCAAAAACCAAAGCAATATTTTTAATAGTGTTATATATGTGCATGTATATATACAGTCAAAATAAGAAGGAAAACAGGAAAACCAATGGGGGTGGGGGGTTACAACAGGTTTATCCAGTAATGGTCTCATTTCTTAAATATATACGAAACTGAGCCAAATTTATATATATATATATATATATATATATATATATACACATATATATATATAGTGTGTGTGTATGTACATATATACATAATATATATAAATATATATACACATATGCTTATACATATATATACATATACATACACACACACACACACACACACACACACACACACACACATATATATAAAATGAGCCATTCCCCAACTGATAAATGGTCAAAGTGTATGAACAAACAGTTTTCAGAAGAAATCAAAGCTATCAAGAGTCACATACAAAAATGCCCTCAATCACTACTGATTAGAGAAATGCAAATTAAAATAACTATGAGATTCTACTTTATACCAATAAGACTATATAGTATGATAGAAAAGGGAAATGATAAATGCTGGAGGGGATGTGAAAAAAAAAATTGCCCAAAGTCACACAAGCTGGAAAGTGTGTAAGGCCAGATTTGAACTCAGAACTTCCTGATTCAAGGCCTGGCACTTTATCCACTGTGCCACCTAGTTGTCAGACTGTTTACATCTGCCTTTTTTTGTGTGAAAAGCATTTTGCAATTGTGTTCATAAAGTCCCCAGATTTGTCATGACTGATACACTTACAAGTATTTTATATTTTCTGTGGTTATTTCAAATGGGATTTATCTATTATAGTGACTAAATCTTGTAATTTCTTTTTCCACAGCATCTTTAATATATAATCCCTTCTCTCCAGTCACTTAATCACATCACTCTTTTACTTCAGGTACTCATCACTTCTCCTGGGAATTATTGAAATTGATTTTGGATTATTCTTCTTGCCTCAAGTCTCTCCACCCTCCAATCCATCCTAAACACAGGTGCTGAAATGATTTTTCTAAAGTGTAGGTCACATCACACCCCTACTCAATATATGTCAATGGTTCTCTAATATATCTATGATAGGGATAGGAATAGGAGATAGAACTGTTATTTTACCAATACAAGGGTCTTTCAAATTAAGAAACTCCCTCTACCCATGGATATCAGCACTTTTTCTTCAACTTAGAGCTTTTAGAGTGTTGCCTAAACCATTGAGAGGTTAATTGGTTTCCTCAGTTTCACGAAGCAAATATCTTTGAGGGCAGAACTTGAACTCAGGTCTTCCTGGCTTTGAGGCCAATTTTCTATCCACTATGCCACACAGCCTCTCTATTACTTCTAGCAGTGAATATAAACTTTTTGTCATTTAAAGCTCTTCCTATCTATCAGTCTTCAAAATCATCATTCTCTTACACATACTCCAAGTTCTATCTATTATTGTTAAACACATGACATTCCATCTCCTGTCCCCAGACTGTGTCCCATGAGTGGAATGATCGTCATCTTAATTTTCAGCTAATAGAATCTCTCTCTTCCACCAAGACTCCATTCAAAGGTCATGTTGGGGGAGGCCTTTCCAGGTACTCATCTCCCACACTGCAACCTCAGTTCTAGTACACATGTATCTTAGATGTATCTAATTCTCTACATTTTGCTTCTTCATTAGAATGTATGCTCCCGGAGGGCTAGAACTATTTTTAATTTTTTTCTTGGTATCCCCAGTGCATAGTACAATACCTGGTACGTAACAAATACTTTTAAAAGATTGTTAATTGACTGAATTACATCATAGTCAGACATAAGGTTTAAATAAACAATTAAAAATGTCTAGGTCTCAATTCTTTGTAAGGATGCATCAATTATTATTAGAAGAGAATTGAAATATCTAGTACAACTACCATGTTTTAGAAATATACATTTTCTACTTCAACCCCAACAGTTTAGAGAAGAAGACATGCTACGTACTCCATTCCTGCTTTTTACAGAGGGGGGAAGCTTACAGTATAACACAAAGTTACTTGGTTTGGGGTTTCTTTTCCTATATAGCCACAACACCTAGCAGGTGTTTAATACTTTTAAAGACGTAAATTGAAGTAAATTCTCTGAGGTTACACAAGTGGTACATAGCAGAGCCAGGACTGGAACTCAGAGTTTTCTACCTCTAAGAACTATGTTCTTTCCACTAAAGAAAGTCTCATTGACTTAGTTTAGCACAAGAGAAGCATCCATGAATACATAAGCTAAAACTGACTTTCCATTTGGCCTATCAACGTGGTATTTTTTTTTAACCAGAAAGCAAATTACACACACACACAGACAGAAATACCAACATTTAAGTCTGACTATATATCTCATGTATGATAAAACTCCAAAACCTAGAAAAGAAAGATTGAGTTGGAAAAAAAAAAACTTCAATTGGTGAAAGGACATTTGGAAAATACATCAGTCTCTTTCCTTTTTCAAGAAACTGTTCTTGCTAAAATATCCTGATGGCTAATGGGATCTACATACTAATTCTCTGCACACAGGAGAAGAATGAAATGGAAATGATGACTCCTGGTAGTAATTTGTAACTCAATGTGAAATCTCTTGACAGGATATGTGTTTTTGTATCCCATAAACACAGTTAAAAGCTGCATTGTGTTTGCATCCACAGGGACTAAATTGTTGTGTCTGTAGACTAGAATCATAGGAAAAGATCTAAAAGAAAGGGTCATTGTTGATAATTGAAAGACATCAAAATCAGAACAGATGTGCTAATGATCTGGGAGTCTCCAAACTTGTATGTTTCTACATTTGGATAACAGTGGCCAAATTACTTGGATAATATGAATAATTGGACCTGAAGTATAAATTAACCTAACTAAATCTTTCTATTTTGGGCATCCTTATCATTAATTAACATTTTTTTCTCCTTTATATTCCAGGGCTTTGAAGTTTTCCTGAGGATTAAAGGTGAATAGTGATTGAAACCTAGAAGAGATATTTTCCTCATTAAATTTTCATTCTTTTACTGGAAAGGTTGGTAGTTTATAACAACAATTATAATTATTCATGTTCATTATTTTGACATTCAAAATAAATAAAATAGCTATAAAATATAAAGGCTAATTTCCGAGACTGTGACAGACACCTGGCCAGACATGGATAGGCTGTCAAATGAATTTGTTCATTGATACATATATATTGGATGACTGCTGCAGATGAGCCAGCCCCAGTGTTTAATAGAAACAGATCTAGCTGGATCCCATTTAGCAAATGGTGAATTTCTTTCTCTTGTTGAAATTGTGATTCTATGAGATACTAAGTAAAAGACAGGAACCCACATGTGCCAGGCTAGTCAAACTACCACCCCCATCATCATTTTGACCACCATCAGACCCCGATGAAGACCGCCCAGCACAATGAGCTCAAGAACATTGAGCATAACAGTGCCCTTCCAAACTACCAGGCCTGCTTCCAGCTCAGCTGCTATAGCCAACACTGAAGGGACAAATTATTTTGAAGCCGACTTTCCTCATCACCACCATCAACAAATGCTATAAAATGTTACTGATAGACAGATGAGAACATGAGGTCAGGGAGTGGCAGCACTAACCCTAACCCAGCCACAAGTCCTGTTATCAGCTCAGCTCTCTCAATTATCATCTAGGAAAGCAAATCTTCCAGAGAAGGGGCCAGTCATCCCCACCAACTGCCAACCAATTTTGAGACGTGAAAAGCAAGCCAAGCTGGCTGAAGAAGGAAGGCTCCCTGAGGGAGAGATAGAAGGCAGCATACGCCAAGTAAGTCAAATCAGCATCAGGACTTGACCACCATCTCTTTTCAGAATCTAATGGAGACAGCCAGGGGCCTCGAACCTAAGAGCCTTGGGAATATCAATGCTTCTAGGTCAGTGTCTACTTTCTCTAGGAAGTATCACCCAAGTAGATGCAAACTGGTGTCCTATAGCTGCAGCAACTACAGCTACTAAAGACCCAGAAAAGAATGTTCTTATTATCGAAGTCTTTGGCATTGTCAAATTGTTTAATATAAAAACTAGATATAATTTTATTAGTGAGAGGACCTTTCAAGAAAAGGCAGCAACAATTACTTTGCTACCATACCCTAATGAGCGTAGAATTTTCTATGTGACTTGTAGCTGAAATCTTCCAAATAGTTTGTCTCCTGCCCCCCACCACGAACTGAATTGCTTGAAAGCAGAGACTTTCTTAATTTTCTCTTTATGCCCCTGTCTTAGTATGATTTATTTTTGCACATAACTAACCCTTAATTAATGTGGCTTTTTTTCATTCATTCATTCATTGACTGATTACAAGTTACCTGTGGCTCTATTAGTTTGGGCAGGTCTTCTATAAAGGATTTATGAAAAAAAAAATACAGATAGCATGGGATGGTAAAGTACAGAAGGATATCAACAGAGGGCACAGCAACATACAGGTATCTTTGACCTAGTACCATACCAAAGGTGGATTGCATAGAGATGAAACTCAACATGATTTACAACAGGCAAAAAAGCTTAAAGAGTTATAGTAGTAAAAATAATGTTCAAAACTTTGTATACTCCTCTTTACTCTTGATTTCATCTTTCTTCCCTGGGCTTCCTGCAGTCATGTTGATGACACCAGGCTATAGCTAACATGACAACCTGTCTGACTCAATTTTTCTCCATTTCCTTTTTATTTACCCTTAGTGAGCTCACATACGTGCTTCATATTCAGTCTTTTATTATCTTTCACCTCAAACACTCTCACATAGAAACACAAGTTCTGTATAATTCCTCATTTGCTTTCTTCCTCTCTTCTGATTCTTGTATAATTAATACTCTTGCCCTTAAAACAAAACAAAATGAAAAAAAAAACTCTCTCTTTTTCTACTTCTCTTAATTCCATAGTTAAGTCAATAAACAAACAAAACAAAACAGATAACCCTACTTTTGGCTGATGGTCATGAGAGTGATGAGACCATATGGATATAAAAAGAAGGAAGTTTTTGTATTTGGAATTTAAATAAGACATAGCAAAGACACAGTGATATAAACTCCTGAGGACTTTGAAAATAACCTATTATACTCTTTAAAACTTCCAGAATTTTCTCAGCTTACCTCCTCATCCTCCTTTAATTATACTGCGTTTCCTACTACATCTTGGCGCTTGGTATGGATGGCTGGTGTCTTCAGAAGAGTTGCTTTCTGAATGATGCTTGAGAGAACTGAGGTGGAAGCAGGACTGTTGGGAGGAAGGGGAGGTGCTGCCCCTTCATGGCCTTCTGTGTGCTTCTGCTATTGGTGGCATTTGGTCAGCAGTTATATAAATAGGTGTGCATATTTAAATATTCAAGTTTAGTGCTTTATTATTTTCTTCTGTTTTTTATTGCAAATGTATAAAATTTTAGGTATATTGTGTTTTGTTTCTTTTTTGGTCAGGCAGGTGAGGAAATTATCATTTCTAATGTTGTTTCTATAGTAAAATATTAAGGGTGGGGCTGGGGGGGTGGAGGTTGAGGAAAAGGAGGGTAAGGCTCCCTTGTCCACCATGGGAGCTTTACTCAATTGAATAACCTTCTATTCATATAACTAAGAAATTCTTCATGTGTTAAATGTTGAATAACCTATGAATATCTTATTTTATTCAAACACTGAATCTGAACTACCAGGGGACCCAGCCCAGAACACTTTGCATCTAATTTTATATTTATTTGTCTGTATATATTATGCTACTCTCAGCCCCCACCAGTAGAATGCAGGCTTCTTGAGGTCAGAGTATACTTTTGTGTTATTCTTTGTAACTCCAGCATCTGAGACAGAATCTTGAATGAAGTAATTCTCTAATAAATGGTTTTTGAGTGAATTGAATTGACATTCTATGTTAAATTATTTTAATAAATAAGGGTTTCTTTGCAAGGCAAAGTTTGAGGAGGAGGAGAAAGAGGGAAACCAATATAGGTAAGTTATTTAAAATCATCATCATAAGAACTTCTTATATCTGCATGCTTAAACAGTTCCTCAGTTAGGAAAACACCCACTGGGCAGAGATATAGAACCCCGAATATTTTGAATTCAGTGTAACCTAATTAGAATTACCATTCTTCTCTCCATTTATTCTTTCTATGTGCAAATAAAGGCATACACAACTGAAAAGCAATTTAGATGCACTTTATCTTAATCTGGATATACCTTGTTCTAAAGTACTATTGAAAAGAACAAATCAACAGAAAACTCTGGATTTAAACATTTGTCCTTCTGAATACAAAGGGATGGGATGCATGTGGGGAGGAAAGTAGATACTTCATGATTTGATTGGACTCTCCTTTTTTTTTTTAAATTTGGTGAGGCTATCAGGGTAAAGTGACTTGCCCAGGGTTACATAGCTAGTAAGTGTCAAGTGTCAGAGGCTGGATTTGAACTCAGGTCCTCCTAATTCCAAGGCTGGAGCTCTATCCACTGTGCTGCCTAACTGCCCCTTGATTGGACTCTTGACCAAGGAAAAGTTCACCAATCCCATTCTGGTCACTCCTATCATATCTGCCCCTAGTGGACAAAGGTCCATGCCACTCTAGAGGAATTCAAATATACTAAACACCATTCTCTTCTACCTCTTCTGTATGTCATCTGTGTTTCCTTGTTTTCTCCTCTATGCTCTCCTATAGAACAATTTAAAGTCTCCCACTGGGATAGAAACTGCATGTTCCTATGTAGAGTTTGCAATAGATTAATTGCCATCTTCTCCCATATTGAGGAGAAAATGCTGATGCTTCTCAAACTACAAATCCCCAAATCCCTATCTAGTCTCTAGATACTTCCCCTTCTGGATGCAGAAATATCAGCTCCCTTCAAAGGTACTGTTATACTACAAAATGTAATTATGTATATAGGAATGATGGGGAAAAAACTGATTATATATGTCCTGTTCAAGAGAGTCAGAGGACCTGGGTTCATGGCCCATCTACGATGCTTACTACCTGTGTGACCTTGTATAAATCACATCTTGAACCTCAGTTCCCTCATCTATAACGTGAAGAAGTTGGAGTGGATAGTGTCTGAAATCTGTTATATTGTTTCATACAATGATGGATTTAGAACTATGATCCTATTAACTAGCAAAGAATTATTTTTGTCTTGCAACTTCATCCTAGGACAAATCATCAAATTACATACAGATTGGGACACATAGAGTCTATCTCCACTACCAAGCACAGTGTCTAGCACCTAGTAGGGCAGTTAATTAATACTACTGAATTGAATTGAGCTGAACTGGAAACTAGGAGGGCAGAAGTTGGGGGTGGGTGGGGAGTATAGAACTAAGTGACCGAAACAGGCCAAATATTTCAAATGTAAACATCCCTCTGGATTTCATTTTTTTAAATTATTATTACAATCCAGATCTTGTTACTAAAGGGAAAAACAAATCTTTTTTAAATCTAAATATATGGAAAGAAGTTATCACAGTACTTTATCTTCTAAGCTAAGAAATATAACTATCCAAGCAGTTTTCTGTGGGTTTGGCATGTTTGCTCCCAGCGAAAACAAGATCCTCATGTCATTTCAGTTCCATGCTGTTTTTAAATATTTCTGGATTTCCTTATAAGCTGCTGATGTGGTACAGAGGTCTGGGTACTTAGACTGTCTTTTGATTTCTCTATCCAGATTCATGACTTTTAAATCCCCAAGACTGCCTTTGAATGTTGTGGATTTACTCTCTTGATCTTCATCTTACATGGTGAGATAGGGCAAAATGGCATCTGACCTTTTTCGAAAAGGAAGAGTATTAGTGTTCTCCTTTAGGCCACAAGCTCCCTGGGCCCTGACAAAAAGTGAGTAGACACAGGTCAGTTGTATTAGTCTTTATAACCTGTTCAAGAACACATTTATTGCACATCACAATGTTACAGCAAAACTCTATTTCTTCCTTATTTATTAAAGAAAAAAAACACTTCCCTTGGCATTCTGATAAAAAAAAAATCTAAATAAGAGTAAATGGGCTTTTCAATATCATAGAGGAAATCACACATAGTGAATATTATTGCTGATGGAAACACTTTCAAAAATGAAGAAGAAGAAGAAGAAGAAGAAGAAGAAGAAGAAGAAGAAGAAGAAGAAGAAGAAAGAAGAGGAGGAGGAGGAGGAGGAGAAGGAGAAGGAGAAGAAGAAGAAGAAGGAGAAGAGAAGGATAAGGAGAGGAGAAGGAAGAGGAGGAGAGGGAGGAAGAGGGGAAAGAGGAGGGGGAGAAGGAGGGGCAGGAGGAAGGGGAGGGAGAGGGGGAAGAGAACAAGGCAAAAATGAACACTTAGAATTTTAATATTACCTCTAAACATTTTTAGCCATCAGAGTCCATGATCCTTCAGAATGAAGCATAAATCTGATTATACTTTCCTACTAATATTTAGGAAATCTGTGAACCCTTTTCAAGAACAAAGCAAAGCAAAGTTTTCAGTGACCATTCTAGAATAAAATAGCGTAGCAATCATGTTTCCTTCTCTGGTAAATAACCTCCATAACCCTAAAATGTCCATCAAAGTCTAAAGAGGTCAGCAGTAAATGGCTTGAGCACAACACCTGTCAATTAAAGAAAACAAAGGTTTCCATATGACATAATTTCTCTGGCCATAGGTTATCACAGCTGGGGAAACAATAAACTTGTGATCTTCTCACCAGTGCATCAGTTTGTGCCCTCTCAGCCATTTGGGAAAGGACAAAATTAATATATATATATATATAATATATATATATATATATATATATATATATATTATATATATATATATATATGGTTGTCAAGATAGAGGGAGAAAAATTCAAGCAAATAAAATCTTTATTTTGTTTTCTCAAGCAATCTACAGTTTTCTTTTTTTCTGTTTTTCTTTTTTCATATAAATTTATTTATTTTTAGTTTTCAACATTCACTTCCACAAGATTTTGAGTTCCAAATTTTCACCCCATGTCCCCCTCCCCCCACCCAAGATGCATGCATTCTGAATATACCTTCCCCTAGTCTGTCCTCTCTTCTATCTCTCTCCCTTCTCTTATCCCTTCCCCTTCTATTTTCCTGTAGGGCAGGATAGACTTCTGTACCCCATTTCCTATTTCTTATTTCCCAGTAGCATGTGAAAACATTTTTTTAAAACATATGTTTTTAAAACTTTAGGTTTCAAATTTTCTCTCTTCCTCCCTCCTCACCCACCCTCATTGAAAATACAAGCACCTCAACATAGGTTGTACATGTGAAGTTATGCAAAACATGCCCATAGTAGACATGTTGTGAAAAACTAACTCTATTTCCCTTAATCCTATCCTGCCCCCATTTATTCTATTCTTTCTTTTGACCCTGTCCCTCCTCAGAAGTATTTACTTCTGATTACCCCTTTCCCAATCTGCCCTCCTCTCTATCATCCCTGCTCTCTTGTCCCCTTCTCCCCCTGTTTTCCTGTAGTGTAAGACAGATTTCCATACCCAATTGAATGTGTATGTTATTCCCTCCTTAAGCCAAATCCTACGAGAATAAGATTCACTCATTCCCTCTCACCTTCCCCCATTTCCCCTCCACTGTAAGAGACTTTTCTTTTCTTTTTTTTTGTGAGATAATTTACCCCCATTCTACCTCTCCCTTTCTTCTTCTCCAAGTATCATCCTCTCTCATCCTTAATTTTATTCTCCAGATATGACCCCTTAATCTTCAACTCACCCTGTCCTTCTATCTATCTATCTATATACATACATATAATTTTTTTCCTCCAACTACCCTAATACTGACAAAGGTCTCATGAGTTATAAATATCATCTTTCCATGCAGGAATGTAAACAGTTCAATCTTAATAAGTCTCTTATGATTTCTCTTTCCTGTTTACCTCTTCATGTTCCACTTGAGTCCTGTATTTGAAAGTCAAATTTTCTATTCAGCTCTGGTCTTTTCATCAGAATGCTTGAAAGTCCTCTATTTCACTGATGACCATTTTTTCCCCTGAAGGATATACTCAGTTTTGCTGGGTAGGTGATTCTTGGTTGTAATCCTATCTCCTTTGCCCTCCGGAATATTATATTCCATGCCCTGGTCCTTTAATGTAGAAGCTGCTAAATCTTGTGTTATCCTGATTGTGTTTCCACAGTACTTGAATTGTTTCCTTCTGGCAGCTTGTAATATTTTCTCCTTGACCTGGGAACTCTGGAATTTGGCTATAATATTCCTAGGAGTTTTCCTTTGGGGATCTCTTTCAGGAGGAGATCTGTGGATTCTTTCAATTTCTATTTTGCCCTCTGGTTCTACTATATCAGGGCAGTTTTCCTTGATAATTTCTTGAAAGATGATGTCTAGGCTCTTTTTTGATCATGGCTTTCACATAGTCCAATAACTTTTAAATTCTCTCTCCTGGATCTATTTTCCAGGTCAGTTGTTTTTCCAATGAGATATTTCACATTGTTTTCTAATTTTTCATTCTTTTGGATTTGTTTTAGAGTGTCTTGATTTCTCATAAAGTCACTGCTTCCAATTGCTCTATTCTAATTTTTAAGGAAGTATTTTCTTCAGTAATCTTTTGGACTTCCTTTTCCATTTGGCCAATTTTTCTTTTTAGGGCATTTTTCTCCTCATTGGCTTTTTGGACCTCTTTTGCCATTTGGGTTAGGCTTTTTTAAGGTGTTATTTTCTTCAGTATTTTTTTGGGTCTCCTTTAGCAAGCTGTTGACTTGTTTTTCATGATTTTCTTGCATCACTCTCATTTCTCCCAGTTTTTCCTCTACTTCCCTTACTTGCTTCTCAAAATCCCTTTTGAGCTCTTCCAAGGCCTGGGACTGATTCATATTTTTCTTGGAGGCTTTGGATGTAGGAGCTTTGATTTGTTGTCTTCTTCTGGTTGTATATTTTGATCTTCTTTTTCACCAAAGTAAGATAATATAGTCTGACTCTTTTTGCACTGCTTGCTCATGATCCCAGCCAATTACTTGAGTTTTAAACTCTTTGTTAAGGTAAGAGTCTGCTTCCAATGTGAGAGAATGTACTGTCCCAAGCTTCAGGGTTTGTGTAGCTGTTTTCAGAGATACTTGTAGGGACCTGTAAATTTTCAGTTCTTCCAAGGTGGTATGATAAGGGGCGAGGTGTTTACTCCTTTCTGCCTGTGACCACAAGTACTCCTTTCTGTCCTGTAACTGTGAGGAGCGGTTCATCTCCATAGCCACTACAAGCTCCACCATGCCAGCGCTCCTCCTCACCCCAGCACTGCTACCCAGATCTGTCACCCAGATCCAAAACCAGGAAAGCAAGAGATTCCTGCCTCAGCACTGGCAAAGAGATCCCTGCATCCCTCTCTGATCAGCCACTGGATTCCCCCTCAGTCTGTGGGCCGGAAGCTCTGGAAGCAGCGCTCCCCCCCCCCACCAGGGCACATGCCTGGGGATTGGATCTGAGATCCCGCCTTCCTCTCTCAGTACTGCAGAAACAGACTTTTCCCACTGACTTCTAAGCTGTCTTTGGCATTTGTGGATTGAGGAGTCTGGAAACCTCTACAGCTGCCAGCGATTCAGTCCTCTGAGGCCTCCTCAGGTTTGCTGCGGCCCATGCCGTCCTGTGCTCCTTTCCCAGTCTGGTGGACTACACTTTCTGATCAATCATCCAGGTTGTCTTGGGCTAGAAATTAGTTTCACTCTGTCTTTTTGTTGCTTCTGCTGCTTCAGAATTTGTTTAGAGCCATTTTTTATGAGTATTTGGAGAGGTTTGGGGGAGAGCTCAAGCAAGTCACTGCTTTCACTCATTCATCTTGGCTCTGCCCCCATCTACATTTTTATTAAGTGAAGATTAGTGTACTGCACTTAATAGTTATTCTTTAAACTATTAAAGTGTCAAATCAGAAGAAAAATTCATTATATGTGAACTGCTTTGTAAACCTTAAAATTCTATATAAATACTCTTGTCTTTGTAATCATTATTATCGCCATTTTCAGATTATATTCTATTAGGATATACACGAAATCTCAGACAGTATTGTACTTTTCCAATGACATCAACCTTACTGGAGATTTTTTTTTTCCCTAATTACTCACTTGGTATCTTTTCATTTTTAATGTCTTCCAAATGATGATGCAATTACTTCCAAATATGGCTGCATTAGTAACAGGTAAACATGGTCTTGATAAGAAGTTATTAGAAATGATAACAATTTTGGGTCAAAGGCAGGTTGTAAACAGTTATAAGTAGAAAATAAGGTATTTGAATTGACTATTCTATCTGTTGTTAAGTCATGGGGGAAAAAAAGGAAGGAAATAAGTTATGTGTTCCATGTAGCACATTGGCATTGTAGTAACAATTTTACAAAACTATCTTATTTTATCCTTACAGCATCCCTGGGACAGGGGTTCAATCATTATCCCAATTTTATAGATGAAGGAATAATGCCAACAGAAGTTAAATGACTTGTCCAGATTCACCAAGCTACTAAGTGTTTAAGGTCAGATTTAAACTCATCTTCCTGACTCCACTGTACCACTTAGTTACCAAAGTCTCTGAAGAATTTAGAATAGGCAGAGTTGGGGGGAAGGGAGACCTGGGGGACAATGGAAGACACATGGTGAACATGAAGTTTGACAAGAAGAATTGTGCAAGATATGGAGCAAAAGATGATAAATAGCTGTATGGCCAGAAATAAAAAAAAAACGGGTTGATCTTGTGGGGAGTGAGAGGGATAACTGACAGTCCATGTATATCACTGTACTGTGTTTTTCAATAAATGCTTGTTCCCTTTCCTAACTTCTAACTTAGTGTTGTTGTCCTTATAGTGTTAATGTGAATTTTAATCAAAGCTGCCTAGTACAATTTCACAGGGAGGCCAGAAGCAAACCCTCAATGTAATCCATGCAGTGTTAAGGGGAATAAAAGAAAGTCTTCATACACAAGATTTATGGAAGAACATAAAGCCAAGAGTCAGACAAGGTGAGAAAATATAGATATGTTGCAATCATAAATCATTAGAGACAATGCATCTCTTTAAAATCACAGATCCATAGAAATGATAATCAATAAGAAACCAGTGTCAGATGAATAATAGGTTTAACTCTCTAAGATTATTAATATGAATGTTTTTATTGCAATCATTGTTAACAAAAATCAAATATCTATAGTTTTCAAGACACAGACCTAGGCAAGAGTCCCTGTACTCAAGGATCCTGCAGTCTAAAAGATGAGACATAGCATTTACATTAACATTTGGCTATTTTGTGTAATAACTTTCATATGTCAATGTGTATTTATTGCTGTTGTTTAGGTGTTCAGTCAAGTTTGACATTTCATGAGCCTGTATGGGATTCTCTTGGCAAACATACTGTAGCGATTTGCTACTTCCTTCAGCAGTAGATTAAAGAAAACAGCTTAAGTGACTTGCACAGAGTATGAAGCCAGATTTGAACTCAGAGCTTCCTAATCCCAGGCCTTCTGCTCTATCCACTGAGTTACCTAGTTGGTATGTATGCGTATGTATGAATGTATGTATGTATATGTGGATACACATATCCATACACACACATGTGTTATACATGATACGCAAGTATGTACATTGTTTGCATATGTGTTCATATGCATGTGCATACACATATACATAGGGAGACAGGTTTGTGTGTATGTCTGTCTGTCTGTATTGTGTATCATCCAAGTCACTGAATCCAATATTCTCTCCCAATGCCCATTTACCCAGTTCTGGTGTCCCAATTGAGAGTTAGAGAAAGTGCTCTCTTTCTTGAAAAGCTCTTGCTGTGTTAAGAGAAAATGAATATGACAGAGGTTGTAATTTAGCTTTCAAAGGGCTCTGGTAAACTTTGAAACATTTTTCTGTGAAATTCAAAACATGTGTAGCAAGCCACTGGTTGGACAACTACAAATATCCTATCCAGTATCCTTGAGTATAACCCTCAGTGATTTAGAGAAATTAAAAGGTAAAATTTCTGCTTACTGCAGTGATAAGCCATAAGGCTGGCTTAATATGTCTCCATTTTGGTCTGGCATACACATTTCATGGAAGGTCTAGTAGAAATTTTTAAAGAACTTCATAATATAGGAAAGCATAAATAAATTCAAATAAACAAAAGATATGTCAGGGTTTTTATCTCAGATATGAACCTAAATGGAAAGTTACTTTGTTGAATATAAGAAATTCTGTCTCTACATATTTGTATGCACATGTATATAACTTTCATGGATACATAGATACATATGCATATGGGCACAGGTTATATCTGGACATTGTGATACACTGCCTGTGTTTATACAATGTCAAAGGAACCGGATGGAGAATTAAACCTTTCATCAAATTAATTATCATTTAAAACAAAAAATAGTTTGTTTTTTTCTGGATTCAACTGCTTTGTTATAAATTCACTTACGCTAGATCAGGAGTGTAGACAGAACCATAAACACAAATTTTATGTGACTTACAGCCTGGGTCTAATTTTCTGGCCAATTGGCCTCTGGCCCACGTATTCAAGATCTGTTCTCTGGGACCAGCCAAAGCATGGGGAAAAATTCTTAATTCTGGGCTTAGGATCAAGACAGAGACAGAGAATAAAATAATCAAAAATACTTAAGAAAAAGGTGACAAAATAAAACAAATGAACAAAAACAATGCTATGAGATAGTTAAAAGTCTCATGGCACATTTACACAATGCTAATCATAAGCCATTATTACTAGAGAGGACTCTAGCAATCATTTAAGAGTACCTCAGTTGTTTATAGGCAAGCGAACCAAGATCCAGGATAGTTAAGTGACTTAACTCAAAAGTTACACAAATAGTTCATAGCTAAGTAAAGACAATAATTTCTCTGGGCCCTTGTCTTGGGTATTTTGGTAGCACAGTAGATAGGGCACTAGGCCTGGACTCAGGAAGACTTAGTGGCCCAGGTCATATTGCTTAATCTACATTTGCCTTAGTTATCTCAGTTGTGAAATGGGTTAAATAACATCACCTACCTCCCAGGGTTGTTGTGAGAATAAAATGAGATCTTCTCTGAGTACTTAACATGGTGCCTGACACATAGCAGGTGCTTAAAAGAAACTCTCACTGAGGAAACTCCCTCTACCAATGCAAATCAGCAGACCTTTTGCAACTTACAACCTTATTGAGTTATCTGGAGCACTGTGAGTTAAAAAGTGATTTTTATTTTTCAGGGCCACAAAGCCAGACTACATCAGATGCAGAACTTGGGTCCAGATCTTCTTCAGATCCCAGCTCTTTATTCATTCTGGCCTGTTGCCTCTATATTAGTTAATTTGCTAACATCTAAACATATGCACATAAACATATGTTAGATCTGTACTTGCTAATCAAAGTATCAATATTCATGGGCTCCATTTGTAATTGTATTGTTTAAATAGTATGTGTATGTGGGGGGCATCTTTTAGCCATAGTAATTGGTACAAATTCTGATCCTGTGAAAAATTTTAGAATATGCCCATACTCCTGGACCTCTGGTGGGTGTCCTTCCCCACTCTGGTGGGGTGTCCTTCAGTTTAGGGGCTACTTCAATGGTACCTACTCCTACGGGCTTAATCTAGTTTCTATAAATAATCAGCTTTTAGACCACATAATAAAAGTAGGGAATGAAATATACCAGAACAGCCAGTTGTTTTTCAATGTAAGAAATCATTTTTCTCCCTTGTATCTTTTTTCTACCTCCCCTACATGATTCAAATATGTGAATACTGGCATTCTGTTCATCCTGGGTCAACATTTCTATAATCTCTATTACATTTCTTAAGTGATTTTAATAAACTAACCCTAAAAAATAGCACACTTAAATCTTTCTTGGATTATATATTCTTCACTAAGTTCCTTATCTTAGGTGACTGTATTCTGGATTTGAGTTTGTTAGAACCCAGTTTGTAGGCATGGCCTACGTATGTGAAGGATGTAGGAGAGCTCAAAAGTTAGTATGTCAATATCACCTCAAATTGGAATCTGAATCTGACAGATAAATCACTTGCAACAGCTCAAAATTCATTTCTCACATTTCTGCTTTTAGCTGTATCACAACCTCTATGCTCATACTACTTCTACACAAAAGATCAGGACAAAAAAAAAATCTTCACAGTTTAAGAGTGGGAAAAATTAAGGCACAGGATATCCACGTAAGTTCCTAAAACAATAGACAAGAATCCATAACTTTGTTCATGTTGTTTGTGCCATCTAGAAGTCCTTTCTCCTTTTTCCCTTATCTCAAGTTTAAGTCCTCTTCAAAGACTACTTCAGTGTATATGAATTCTATGAATTAACACTCCAAAACTGCACCACATAAAGTTTATACATAATGTTATTATATAATCTTTGGCATATTATATTTGTTTTATTATAATTTTAAATTACGTACTACTTGAGGGCAGGAACATTTTTTTCCTCTCAGATTTCTAAATAATAATAATAATGATATCTAACATTTATATAAAACTTAACTATGTACCAGGCCCTGTCCTAAACACTTCAAAATCATTGTCTTATTTGATCCTCACAGCAACCCTAGGAGATAGATGCAATTATTATCTCCCCTTTACATATCAGGAAACAAAAGGAAGTTAAGTGACTTGCCCAGGGTCACACAGCTAATAAATGTCTGAGGGCAGATTTGATCTCAAGTCTTCCTGATTGTAAGCCCATTGCACTTATCTTATCTATTATTCCACCTAAGTGTGGGTTAATTGATGTCAAATCCTTTAAATCCTTTAAAAATAATTCAGAGGGCTTAATCATAAAAGCATTAACATGTCAGATCTGTGATGCTCCCAGAGTCTTCAAACTTCCTTGGCTTTGAATACTTTTTAGCCTAGGATATGTCTTCTTCCTGTAAAGAAATTTCAAAAGACTTGGCAAGAGAATGATGGTTCCTTTTCCCTCTGCTACTACTACTAGCATCTGCAATTGTCTGTGCTTTCCAAACTCTATCCACTGCTCCACTTAGATGGCCTAGTATTTAGCACAATGCTGAGTATGAAGTAGTTGGGGAATACTTGTAGATTTAATTTGGGTGACAGATATTTTCCACCATAACGGATATGTCAGAGGCCACAGATTTTCTGCTCTGTAGCACATGATAATGCTATAGGATTTCTTGCCTCCCCCACCCATTCTACCATCATGAATGTCAAGGAATCACTTTTAGATCATGTGACTAACCCTACCCAATTGTCAGATGAATTCATGATGGCAAGGAAAAACTGGGGGGTTGTAACCCCCTAAACTTAAGGGATATGCTGAATAAAATGGGAAGCAGACTTTTGGGGAGAGAAATCTCCCTTGCATGCTATGAAAAAGGCAGGATCTTCCTGGGGAAATAAACAAATAGACAAACAACAAACTTCTGTAAGACCAGAGATCATCAGGTACTATACTGCAAGGCACAAACAAATTGTGTGTGTGTGTGTGTGTGTGTGTGTGTGTGTGTGTGTGTATTAGTCCGAAGTAACTTCCTTAATCAACTTTTGAAATCCACTTCCAGGCACGTGCTATCTATTTCCCAGGAATCATTCATTAAAGCCTAAACCGCACTAGAATGGGTATCGCTTCCTTGGAGGTCCTCAATCAAAGCCTGGAGACCCACTTGTCAGAGATAATGTGATGAGGTTTTATGCAGGTATATGCTTACTCCTTTCCCACTCTAAATTTTGTGAGAGCCAGGAATGAGTCTCCAAATGCCAGTCCCATAATTCTTTTACCAGCAGATATTCCTATTTTAAGGAGATTCACAATTTAACAAACACTGATGCCTAAGGCTCAGGGTTATTCCTCCCCTTTTTTCTTTTCTTTTCTTTTCTTTTCTTTTCTTTTCTTTTCTTTTCTTTTCTTTTCTTTTCTTTTCTTTTCTTTCTTTCTTTCTTTCTTTCTTTCTTTCTTTCTTTTTCCTTCCTTCCTTCCTCCCTTTCTTTCCTTCCTTCCTTCCTCCCTTTCTTTCCTTCCTTCCTTCCTCCCTCCCTCCCTCCCTTCCTTCTTTCCTTCCTTCCTTCTTTCTTTCTTTCTTTCTTTCTTTCTTTCTTTCTTTCTTTCTTTCTTTCTTTCTTTCTTTCTTTCTTTCTTTCTCTTCTTTCTTTCCTTCTTTCTTTCTTTTTAATTGCTCTCTTGCTTATTGTACTAATCAGTTTGGACTTTATGTTGATTTTTCCCTCCTTATGTTTAACCTTTCCATGTCTTCTCACTTTGTCCTTCATCTTTAATATATGCAAAGACTCCTTATTTGGTAGCATTTAGCATTTTAATATGTTTTCCCCCTGGTCCAGATCATTAATCAAGAAGCTAAATTAAAACAGACTTAGCATTGACCTTTTTGACACTCTCTCATCTTCTAATTTGCATGGTTTTTCTTGATTTTCAAAATTTCTGAAAATATTTAGTCCATGGGACCAGATTCACACAAAAGGCATCCTGGCTCCACTCCTTAAAGTAATCTGTCATGAGCTAGACTTTTTACACGGTTCTTCTATAATGTTTTCATTTTTAGTTTTATGACAGTACACAAAAAGATCGATGTTCTCTACCATGATTTGCTTTTCATAATGTCCCAGTTTCCTGCCTGACATGGTTGTGTAGTTTTAGCTCTGTTCCACTTAAAGGAACACCTTGGTCTGCCTTCACTCATAATCTTTGCATCCATGATCATGATTGTTTGCAATATTTACCAAATAAGAAACGAATCCTCCAATTATACATACACATAATACAACACAAATGCATATGTACACATATATGTATATATATGCATACATACATATATACATCTATACAAACATACATGTATATACGTGTGTGTGTGTGTGCATGTATTTTGAGTCACAGTGAGAATTAAGTTCCAGAAGGGATCTTGATGGTTTTCCAGTCCTTGCTTGTGACACTGAAAACAAACAAAAAACATTTCCCCCCTATTGTAAGTGCATTCTTGAGCTCTAGAATGAAGTCATTATTCCTAATACACAGATGAGACAAAATGTTTAGGCCCAATTAAGGATTTGCCAAGGTAAAGGCATTTCATAGTACATAAATGAAATTGAATATTCATCTATATATTTTACCTTTTTGTTTTTATGATATCAAAAGATAGTAATAAATTCTATTTTTATTTAAAACTTTCATCCAGATATTTGATATTTTATATTTAGACCCAAGTTCTTTGTTTTCCTGGAGACATATATTAGACCTAGATGTGAGTCTACCTCTATTATTTTTCTATGTGACCTTAGGCAAATCACTGAATCTATTTGAACTTCAGTTTTCTGATCTGTAAAGCAAGCACAATAATATCTCAATTACATGTTTCAAAAATATTTGTAGAATCATTTAGTTAATGTATACAATGTTAATAAGGGAGAAGCCTTTGACCAATTTGATAAATCATCAAAAAGTCTACATGCGATTATAGGGTATGGACATAAGGTATAGACTTGAAGGTCAGACCTAAAGAGCCATAGTACTTTGTAGACAGGAAACAGGAAACTTCTCTGATTGGTCCCCAGTGACTGTGGATCCCTCCAAGACAAATGGTGATTGAGAACCAGATGAGGTATAATTTCATCAAAAAAAAATCATCTCTTCACTGTGGTCTATAAAAAACAATCTGTGAAATTATTCTACCATTCCTTTTCTCATGCTTTTTCTCCCTTGAACTTCCATATCAGAGAGGGTGATACAGAGTAAGGGTGGTGGAAAAGACATGCAGACACAAAGAGAGACAAAAAACAAAGGGACAAAAACAAAGGCACAGGCAACGAGACATAAAGAGAGGGACAGAGAGAGACACAAACACACAAAGAGAGAGATTAAGCAATAATTTCTTCATCTACTTACCTCTCCAGCAGAAACTGGTAATTTGAAAGAGAAGTGTGTGGGGAGCCTGAGAAAAGAGTCAATGGACCTTCCATTCCTGGCTGCCTTCTTTTGACTTTCTGCTTCCTTTTTTTTTTTAGCTTAAGTCTTAGGATTAGTGTTCCTGAGAATGTGTATGTATGTCTGAAAGTTTTTGAGTTTCACAGTTCAGACACTAAGGCCTTGAAGGCTTCTAGAGAAAGAAGGGTATTGTCAATACAGTATTTCACTAGAAAATAGTAAGGATAAGAGCTATGCCATAATAGGAAGGAAGATATCAGAACCTTGCATGTGTGTGTATGTGTGCCTGTGTATGTGTGTGAGCGTGTGTGTGTGTGTGTGTGTGTGTGTGTGTGTGCGTGTGTTTTGCCTCCTATATTTTCTTTGGTGGATAAAATAAGGGTTGTCCCATACTTTGTACTCATATTTAATATTGAATACCTTTGTGGGAATTGGTGACTCTGTGACCCACATATGGATGAAACCTAGAAACAAACTGTACTAGTTTTAACTTTTGAAAACTTTCTGAAGAACTCAAGGAGGGCTTAAGGGCCAAAGAAAGAAAGTGATCCTTTGGGATAGGACCTCCACGATCAAATCTAGCTCATGAGAATCCAAAGGCAAGTGGAAAGTTGGCCATTTCACATTTACGAATGTAAAGTATTTTGTATTTAAATATAAAGCATTATGTAAATAAAAATATTATTAATATTAGTTAAGATGATCAATATGAAGATTTTATATTTTTTTTAAATAATTCTAACCTATATTTATATAAAGTGATAGGGCTTGCCAGGCTCCTCATAAAAGTATTGTTGTTAGTATTTTTAGATCATAGGAAGAAATTAAGGCATAGAGAGGTTAAGTGACTTACCAATTTTTGTAGAGCTAATAAGTGTAGGAATTGAGATTCAGACCTCTGACTCCAAGATGAGTGCTCTTTTTACTCCACCAAGCTGGAAATACTTTATACGCGCATGTGATAAAGGTGCGGTGTTTTGAAATCTGTAATGAATTCTGATAATTCCTTTCTCACAGCTCCTATTTCCTTTGAAGGCTCTACCACACCATTTAATTTTTTATTATATTTTGCTTCTCATTGTTCTCCAGTACCTTCCATATGTTAGTGCTAGTGTGGCTCCAATTACATTCCAAGGTTCTTGAATGCAGTAACCATACGTTATTCTTTTTATCCTATCAATCATCTTTGTCTCATTTGCACTAGGGTAGACCTTGTCTCAGAGTTTCAGCATTTATATGGGTGCACTTCCCCCTATGAGGTTCCGTAACTGAGAGTTTGTACCTTTGTATGCCTCTTCTGATCCTTTGACATGACCCCTTCCATCTCTATCACAGTCATCTCTGTTCCCTGGCCCAGCACTAGCCTAGCATCCCTGACAGTGGCAGGACTCTCTCTCTCTCTCTCTTTCTCTGTCTCTGTCTCTGTCTCTCTCTTCTCTCTCTCTCTCTCTCTCTCTCTCTCTCTCTCTCTCTTTCTCTTTCTCTCTCTCTCTCTCTCTCTCTCTCTCTCTCTCTCTTCTCTCTCTCTCTCTTTCTCTCTCTCTGTCTCCCTCTGCCTCTCTCTGTCTCTGTCTCTCTGTCTCTGTCTCTGTCTCTGTCTCTCTCTGTCTCTCTCTCTCTCTCTCTCTCTCTCTCTCTCTCTTTCTCTGTCTCTGTCTCTGTCTCTCTGTCTCTGTCTCTCTCTCTCTCTCTCTCTCTCTCTCTCTCTCTCTCTCTCTCTCTCTCTCTTTCTCTCAGGGCTCAGAGACATGTTGCTGTGACTATCACTCATTTTCTCTTTATCCTGAGGTCAAAGATGATGACTACCACCTTTACCCCACCACTGTGCAACATATCTGTTGTCTCCCCTCTGCCATTTTGGGGGATTTAAAGTGTTGACAGAGTCTGGGGATTACTGACTGTACTTTGGGGTCAAAGGCTAGATTCTCAGGGCAGCATGCCCTAACTACAAGTGGTTTGCACAAACCTCATTCATGGTACAATAAAGATTAAAGTCAATACTCTTTGGAAATAGGATCATAAGTTCTTTTGACACATTGATAATTCCTAAGCAGTTGCTTTATGACAGCTTTCCCTGATATCATCCACAACCTCAGATCAATGATTGTCTTAGTTGTTATAATTTCTAGTTATAGATCTTTTCCTTTCAACTCTCTATGATGTCTAGCATAGTGCTGGACAGACAACAGGAAATTAATAAATTCTCATTGGCTGACTGATGAATAGACACCAATGTGGTGACTAGGAATAGCAAAACCTTTTTTCATATTATTAAGGAGTTCAAACTCTTTCCTAAAGTGTCAAAAACAATTAAGTACAGATAATTGATCTTAACATCTCTAAAATCTCCCCTGATGCAGCATGTGGAGGTTTATTTTTTTTTTCATGGTAATTGCTATAGCCTCACATCAATCATTCAATTAATCAATCAACAATCATTTAAGCTTTTTTAAATGAGTCTTCAGGAAAAAATCCACAAAACTACCCTTCCCGATTCTAGTCATGTAAGATGGCTTGGCTTTTGGGCATTCTAATGATGATGAATCCCTCTCCCACTCCCTTGGGTCCTTAAGATGGTAAAATTATCTTCTTATTAGCCACAGAACATGAAGAGTTAATGATTCACTGGACTCATACAAAAGGAGAATCCAAAACTGTCTGTCTTCTCTTCTTTTGCATTCTGGCTGTTGCAGACCATGTCAGGGCACTTTGCAGTGCCTTTCTATGAGTAATAAGGAAGTGGGCAAACAGTGCTTTGGAGTTACAACCTTTTTAAAATGCACTGAGTCATCAACTCTTCCTACTCAATGGCCAATAAAAGTGTTACTTTAACGTGCCAAAGGTTCAAGAGTGCTAAGTCACACTTGGATGGGAGAAAGAAGTCAGGTAGGTCATTGATCATTTTCATAGTATGCAAAAACGAAATATACGGGCAGAATCATTAAGAGAAACTTTGTTCATTTCCTTCTATAGCCCTGGTTTCATGCTTACTATTTGCCAGGCACTGTGCTAAGTGCTTAGGATATGAAGACAAACTTTAGAGTCCTTGTGGTCAAGAAACTCACCTTCTAATGAGAGAGAAACTAGGATGTTTTAGTACACACACAATATACAAAAAATAAAGACATGGAAGTTTGGAGACATCAGGAAAATCCTCAGGTAGAAGGCTGTAATTTACCTGAGTCTTAAAGGAAAACAGGAATTCTAAGAGGTAGGGAAGAGGGTATTCCAGTCATGGAAGAAGATAGCTGTTACAAAGATAAAGATATTAAAAAAGATGGAATGAGACATGAGTACGCTGTGTATGTAAATTACAGAGTGTGATGCAGAGAACAAAATACAAAAAGACTGGAAAGGAAGGGGCCAAGTTGTGAAAGGATTTTAATTTCACAAAAAATGGTTTTATATGTCATCTTAGAGAAAATAGTGAGCCATGGAAGTTTATTGATCAGGGGAACTGAGAGGTGAGGAAAAGGCGGGGTTGATATGGATTTGGAAGAGATTTGAGGCAGCCATAACATCCAGAGAGTTATTGCAATAGTACAGGTGAGAGGTGATGACGACTTGTACCATATGTATGAGATTTTTTGAAGGCAGAAATGACAAAGTTTGACAACAAGAGTCACTTGACTCCTAAAATCCCACCTCTATAAGAAAGCTTTCCCTGTCCCCTTTAATGAGAGTTCTCTGTGATTACCTCCAATTTATCATTATCTCCATAATTATCTCCAATTTAACACACATACATACATACATATATATAGACAGGTGTATAGATAGATTGATTAATTGATTGATGTAAGTTGGCAGATGATTTGGAACTTATAGTCTTAGATAATTATCTCAGACATTGAGAATTTAACTGACTCACCTAGAGTCATATAGTCGATACATATCAGGAAGAATTTGAACCTAGATGTTCCTGAGTTTGAGCCCAGCCCCCTATCCAACCAATCCAATCTTGTAAACATTTATTAAGCACCTAGGATGTACCATGCACTGTGCTAAATGCTGGGAACATTATCAATAAAAATAAATATAGTACTTGCCCTCAACAAGCTTATAATCTAACCTGGGGAGGCGGGGAAACAATATATAAAAAAGGCAGAAAAGCAAGGATGAGAAGTAAGGGACACCAGGGGGTAGCTACCCGGCACCAGGGACATCTTGTTCTGTGGAGATGAAACCAGGCAAGGCAGCACATGCAAAGTGGAACAATCTTAGAGTCCAATTTCTTCTCCAGCCCTCTAAAGAGGGGAGAGGAGGCTGAGAGAGGTGGAGTCAACCAAGGCTTAAGTCAACAGAATGTCAATTAGTTTAGAAACCGTAAGCCCAACCTGGGAAGAGCATCTTATTCCTTGGAACTGAAACCAGGCAGGGTAGCAGATGCAAGGTAGAATGATTATCCACTGCTGTGCTATCCATTATACAAAATAACCATGGAAGACTAGAGATGACCAGTTATCATTATGAGATTTTCTGTTTCCAGAGGCTTTCCTAGACATTCCCTCTCTCATAAAGGAATTCATGATGAAATTTAAAGTTTCAGGGCAAAGGCCCTGGCAAAACCACAGCTTCCTTAGCCTTCTGTTCTGAATCACTCGGAGCTGGGTACTTTCTATGCTCTAAAGACAATCCAAAGTCACAAAGCCAGACATTTCTCACACAATTTCCTGAAAAACCCAGACTTCACTAAGGGTTTGGCTTTGATTCCTTTCACACTGGTGAAGTTCCCAAACTTTGGATTTATATCTCCCATCGAAGATGAAGTAGTAGCATATCAGATTTTCTCCTTCAGAGTAGAGCAGTTTCTAATTAGGTGGTTTGCAACTATAAACCACTGGGAAAGATATA